>NC_068345.1:19833180-20152975 GCF_014633365.1 Diospyros lotus
AAAATCCTAAATGCTATTGGGCCTGGCTTTAGGTGCTAGCACAAAAGCCCAATCCCAAATTAATAATTAAATAAATAATCATATTACTTATTTAATTATTCTTATTTCTTAAATAATTACATTTATAATTTAGTAATTCCATAATTACTAAATTTGCCCCTTTTTCTTTTAAAACGATTTCTATTGGGTGCGACTTTTTGGGTTCACAATTAAATTGGCAACGAGAATTAATCAATTATTAATTATCTAAAATCACGAGTGACATCTAGCAATATGTCATGATTACCCAATTTAATGTGAAGCGGGAATGTGAACCTTACACTACGGTGCCCTGCAATACAGTCCCTCTATCATACTATATCCTGACGAGATATGAGATCACGGTCAGTAGGTCAAATCTCTCGATCTCGTCGTATGACCAAATCCAATAATCACACTTGACTAATATGACACATCCTCTACGGAATCCAAATTCCGTCGTCATATTACCTCGGCCAAGGATTTATCGTCAAGTGACTACTAGATCGCATAAGACATCCTCCTTGTATATCTCGAGGTGATAGATTCCATGTCTGATGCACATATACCTCATGTGTCACTGAACTAGGCATATAGATACGTACGGCTATCCCTGATTAGGACAACCATATAATATCGCTGATATCCTAATCCACTAATACACAAATATCCATGTCATCTCAGGTCTAAGGACTAATGCAAATACATAGTTAATATTAAATCATTGACCCATGAGATAAAACCCATGTGATTCAATATTAATAGTCCCGTTCAATGAACTCATTCCTATAACGAGCACTCACTCGTCTTCCTTCTGTATCTTATATAGAGTGGTACGAGACCCACCAATCCTGTCTTTCGGTATCTTATACCGAATAAGGAAGAAGACGATGTGCCGGCCTTTGTGAGTTACTAATTATCCAAGTTAGGAACTCTATGGCCAGGAACATATTTATAGTATAACGTATTGTGGATTATCCGTCTCGATTATTCTTAACAATTAAGAATGGTATCCACTCCTTATTATACTAAAGGATATTTATATGTTCAATACAAATCATATTGCAAATTAAATTAAACATAAAACTTGCCATTAAATAAGGTTTAAAGAATTACAAGATCAAGCCCTATTGTGTCACTAGAACTGGTCTTAAGGGCTTACATCTAACAATCTCCCACTAGCCTTAAGACCATTCTGAATGGTATCTCATACCCCATCTATCTAGATGAGAGTGTAGTTGCTTCTGGTTCATGGCCTTGGTCAGTGGATCTGCTGCATTCTCTGATGTATCTACTCTCTACACATTAACATCTCATCTGCCAACAATCTCTCGAATGAGGTGGAAGCGTCTCTCAATGTGTTTAGACTTTTGGTGAGACCTTGGTTCCTTGGCTTGCGCTATGGCCCCATTGTTGTCGCAAAACAAGGGCACGGCAAACTCTATTGACGGAACCACTCCAAGTTCTATCACAAACTTCTTGATCCAGATGGCTTCCTTCGCAGCATCGGATGCCGCGATATACTCGGCTTCTGTAGTAGAATCGGCGGTAGTATCTTGTTTGGAACTTTTCCAACTAAATACTCCACCATTGCAAGTAAACACATAGCCTGAGATAGACTTTCTATCATCAATATCTGATTGGAAATCAGAATCTGTGTAACCTTCCACATTAAGTTCTCCCGTTCCATATGTAAGAATCAAATCCTTAGTTCTTCTCAAGTACTTAAGGATGTTCTTAACAGCAATCCAGTGTTGCTCACCTGGATTAGATTGATATCTGCTTGTAACACTTACAACATGAGCGATATCAGGCCTAGTACATAACATCGCATACATTAGGCTTTCTATTGCCGAAGCATAAGAAATCCTAGACATGCGATCTCTCTCTTCTTGTGTTTTGGGACACATATCTCGAGAAAGGTGGATTCCATGTCTAAAGGGCAGCAGGCCTCTCTTGGAATCCTCCATGTTGAACCTCTTCAACACTCTTTCTATGTACTTGGTTTGGGAGAGCCCTATCAATCTCTTGGTTCTATCCCTATAGATCCGAATGCCGAGAATGTAGGCAGCTTCTCCCAAATCTTTCATGGAGAACGTACTTGACAACCATACTTTTATTTTTGATAGCAATCCTACATCATTCCCAATGAGTAGGATGTCATCAACATATAAGACCAAAAATGTAATCGCGCTCTCACTAACCTTTTTGTATACACAGGGCTCGTCAACGTTTTGAATGAACCCAAATAATTTGACTTCATTATCAAAACGAATGTTCCAACTCCTAGATGCTTGCTTAAGACCATAAATGGATCTCTTAAGCTTGCATACCTTCCCTGTTTGATCCTTGGGTGTGAAGCCTTAGGTTGTTCCATATAGATATCCTGATCTATATAACCATTTAGAAAAGCTGTCTTCACATCCATTTCCAAATCTCATAATCATAATGAATGGCAATGGTGGTCGGGCTGTCGAACACCGATAGATTAGATGAATAATGATTCGGATTTGCAGCAAGGGTGCACCCAAAGTCGTCTCCCAATGAACCTCAAACGGATCTGTCAAAACAAGACTAAACGGGGGGGGTTGTTTTTTTGATGAAAAACAGGAAACAAAATAAATGAGAAGACAGTAAACCGAGATGCAACCAGTTGCAAACTTTCCTCCCTACCCGTGTATCATCATCCACCATATAAAGAACCTATTTATCTTCAATCCCCAGATCTAAAAAAATGCTTAACAATCGTCGAAGACTAAATCGAAACAAATATAAAAATCATAGAAGATCTTCTTAATCAATATACAAGATTCAATTTCTTTTAGCACACAGATCTGAAACCGACATGAACAATTGCCCACTAAGTTTATGTTGTTTCTTGCAAACCAATACCCCAATCGAGCCTATTAGTTAAATTTCCCAAGCATCATGCATTCATTCGTACAATCACATAAAATACAAAAACACTTGAGAAGAAGCAAAGAAACAAAACCATAAGATTAAAGATGAAAACAGATATACAAAAACGTCTAGAGATTCAAACCGGATAAGGAGTATGGCATGCAACCGGTTACAAAATCCTTAGCCTTCCATCTTGACAAGAACAATGGAGAAAAGGAAAATTGGCTACTTTTCACGTGAGAAAAGAATTATCTCCCTAATGGCCTCTTAATGTGCTTAAATAGAGCTTAGGGAGGAAACCCTAGGTTACCGAAACTTCATAGCTGATTTCGAATAGGATAACATGCGTTCTGGGCTTCGGCCCCTTCATAAAAATTGTAGATCAGGAAGAGTAGATGAATTTGGGATTTTTAATCACTTGATTTGGATATCGGATGCCCAAGTTATGGCCTTTTAAAGAATCAGCGTCCAGTGTAGCTTTCCTAATTTAGCCCAACTATCTGGTCCCGATTTTGAAGCGATGTTTGGAGGCCCAAACAAACTCGGATTTGGACAAACCATACCATTAAATAAAGCCCAAGAAGTCCTCTACAATATCTCTGAAGACATCATTCACGTTCTGGGATTCTAACTTGGCCAAAAATTTGAAAGAAGCACAGAAGATCAAATCTGGCAGCATACTTTTGCTTCTTTGTCTCCAATCTCCTTGTTTCCCTTCTTGCCATAAAAATTCCTTATGACCCAAGAAGCCCTAATCTGTCCAAAATAAAATAAAATAGTGTAAAGCTCAATTCCTATAAAATAAAATAAAACAAAATCAAGATGAATAAAATGACACAACTAACGTGCAAAAAGACTAAGTATGAGGGCTAAATAATATGAAAATATGCGCTCTATCAAATGGCTAGTAGAATCCTAATGAATTTAAGCGTGACAACTGGAGAAAAGGTTTCCTCATAGTCAACACCTTGCCTTTGACGATAACCTTTTGCTACTAGTCTTGCTTTGTAGGTCTCTACCTTTCCATCCAAACCTATCTTCTTCTTGAAGACCCATTTACATCCAATAGGTACTATACCTTTTGGTGAATCTACAAGAGTCCAGACTTGGTTCGAATACATGGAATCCATTTCGGATTTCATAGCCTCTAGCCATCTTTGTGAGTCGATGTCTGACATCGCCTCTCGGTAAGTGGTAGGGTCATTTGAGTGATCATGGTCTCCTACTACGAACAACTCTTGTTCACTTAGGAAACCATATCTCTCAGGTGGTCGAGGTATCCTCTCACTCCTCCTATTGGGAGGTGTAAGACTCAGCCTTGGCTCTTCACTTGGTAATTGGACATCTTGTGGGATAGATTCAGGTTCGGTGAACTCTTCACCAAGTTCTATTTTCCTTTTTGTTCCATCTTCTTGAATAAACTCTTTTTCAAGAAAAATGGCATTTCTACTAACAACTACTTGTTGCAGATCAGGAATATAGAATTCATATCCTAAGGTATCCTTCGAATAACCTATGAAACTACCCTTTAAAGATCGAGTCTCAAGTTTTTCTGATTTAAGCTTTTTCACAAAAGCTGTACATCCCCAAATCTTAACATGTTTAAGACTTGGTTTCCTACCAAACCATATCTCATGTGGTGTTGTAGGAACTGACTTGGAAGGTACTCTATTTAGAAGGTATATTGTAGTAAGAAGGGCATGACCCCATAGGAACAATGGTAAGTCATAATAACTTAACATGCTTCGGACCATATCTAATAGAGTCCGATTCCTCCTTTCTGAAACCCCGTTCAGTTGAGGTGTTCCTGGTGGAGTGCGTTGTGAAATAATACCCGAGACTTTAAGAAAATCTTCAAACTCGTGACTTAGATATTCGCCTCCACGATCTGATCGTAAGGCTTTTATCTTTTCACCAGTTTGATTTTCTACTTCAGCTTTAAAATCTTTGAACATTTCAAAAGATTCAGATTTATGTCTCATAAGATAAACATATCCATATCTAGACATATCATCTATAAAAGTTATGAAATATTGATAACCCCCTCGGGCCATTACATTAATTGGCCCACATACATCAAAATGTATGAGTCCCAACAATTCTGTAACTCCCCTTGTCCAACAAAGGGTGATTTGGTCATTTTGCCTAGGATATAAGATTCACATGTTGGATAAGGTTCAGAACCCAATGGGCCAAAAAGCCCATCTTTCTCCAACTTAGTGATTCTATCATCCCCTATATGACCCAATCGATGATGCCACAGAATTTTGGGATTTGGGTTATCCCTTTGTCTCTTGTTATTATTCAATACACGCAGATTTTTATCATTATCAACAGTTACATTCAAAATGTAAAGACCATTGACAAAATTACCAGAAGCAATCAATTTATTTCCAAAATAAATCTCACAAACATTATTTTTAAAAGAAAAATCATAATTCTCTTTCACTAAAGCAAGAATAGAAATAATGTTCTTAAAAGCTCCAGGTACACATAAACAATTGTTTAAAACTAAACTATGTCCGTGTAATAAAGATAAAGTAACAGTGCCAATAGCCGTGACTGCAACTCTTGCCCTGTTTGCCACCTTCAGCACGATCTCATCATCTGCGAGCCTTCTACTTTGCTCCAGATCCTGTACAGAAGCACAAACATGAGTTGTCACTTCAGAATCTAGAATCCATAAAGTAGAACAATGAGCAATGGAAAAATACTCGTGAACTATCATCATACTTGCCGCTTCCTTCTTCAAGGAACTGAGGTATTCTTTGCAGTTCCTCTTCCAGTGCCCGTCCTTGCCATAGTGGAAACATTTTCCTTTGGCAACAGCTTTGCTCTTCTTCTTACTTATTGTTTTGGCCCCCTGTGGTACTTGCGTGGCCTTTTTCTTGCCTTTCCCCTTCTTAGTCTTACTGGAAGAGGTAACAGCCATCACAGTACCCGATTTCATGCTGCTCTGTGCCGTAATGAGCATATTCATTAACTCTACCGGAGTACACTCTATTTTATTCATATAGAAATTCGATATGAAATTTCCATACGAATCTGGAAAAGACTGAAGGATCAAATCAATTTGGAGGTGAGGATTCAACTCATCCCCCAAACCCTTCAACTTCTCTAACAAGGAGATCATTTTGAGAACGTGTTCTCCCACTGATCCTCCCAGAGACATCTTTGCCCTAAATAGTGACTTAGATATCTCATATCTCGCACTCTGACTTTGTTCACCATACAACTCTTGTAAGCGTGTGATGATAGAGTACGCGTCAGGCATATTCGCATGTTGACGTTGTAATTCACTACTCATTGAAACAAGCATATAACTCCTAGTGGTGAGATCATCATCTCGCCACTTAGTAAGAGTATCTTGCTCCTCTTGAGTAATGTTTTGAGGAACACTTTCCCCTCCATCATCATTAGCAGGCACGGGTACAGGAGCATCCAATACATAAGTAATTTTCTCCAAGTTCAAAATCAGTTTCAAGTTTAAGAGCCAATCATTGAAATTTGGTCCAGTTAATTGGTGCTTGTCAAGATTTCTTGTAAGTGGGTGCAATGAAGCCATTTGATGTATCTGCAGAAAATAAATAGATTATTAGATATCTTGTTTTCCTTAACTATTTGATTTTGGTCTTTAAATCAAACAGTGCCTCCCACTAAGTTTATCATATTCCTGACTCCCAATGAAGGAAAATGCGAATTCACGTTGGCATGAATTCCAGTGGGTATTTGGATTCTTATCAAACTTATTATTCCTCACATAATAGATTCTTGGAATAATAAATTCAATAAGTGGACAACTCTTGTCCAGTACATCTCATGTACGGCCCAAATATTATTTTGGCTCCTAGTCCAATGTACCTCACATAATAGTTTCTTGGCAATTGAACATGGTTAAATTATACCATCACGTTGACAAGTCTGCACAGTTGAATATCGATCCCCTCACATAATAGGTTCTTGGGTCTTAATATTTGTGCATCCCCGTCTCATCAAACGATAAATAGAAATTAAAAACATTTTAACTAGTGTGCAATCCCTATGTATCCATAGCCGGTCAACACACGAATCAAAATGCCCTAATCTCTACCATGATGGAGAGCCCCAATTAAATTGCCTTAATTCTTAAGGTCTAATCGGTTACAATTTAATTTTATAAATATGGGAGATTTTCTATCTAATTTTTAGGTCTCACTTTACACATGCAATGTTTTAATCATCATACATCAACTATGTAAAATAAACATTGCATAAAGTAGTCGATATGGTCATGGACTCAAACATACATTCTAGGCACGATTCCAGCCATTGGAAACGTGCGGTGCATACGTGGGTGCATAAAAAAAAAAAAAAAAATTGCTTATAACTATTACAAGCAGAACCTGTTTACATAGGGTCTTCGTTTCTTTGATTGTTTCACCTTTGATGACTCTATTCCACGTCATGCCTCCATCGATTGAATTCTCGCTTTTACATTTACTATAAACTACTTTTACAATAAAATAAAAGCAAAAATAAAATTAAACAATTAATTTTACAACCGTTATCCAAAAACGGCAAATCTTGGCACGTAGGCCATCAAATAAAACAATCCATACATCCACATAACACATACATCATCTATGTAGTGTCCTAAGTCCATGACCAATATCGATATGCGACAAGGCATTCACAACATGCTATTTAACAATTAAAAGCATATTATAAAATTTATGTGATTGTCGGACATGTGTATAAGATTTATACCTTAAGTGCTTTGAAAAACAAATTTTTTTTTTTTTTTGAAATTTAATTTGCTGGAAAATATTTAAAATAAATCAACATAAAATAAAAAAAAAAATTCGAAGAGGGAGATAGGCCGCACGCGCGCTGCAATGCGCGTCTTGTGCGTGCGCTCATGGCCGCTTGCGCGAGGCACACGGCCACGCAAGCCGCGTGCGCGAGGCGCGTGGCCGGGCCAAGGCCCGGCCCATGAACGCAACCAAGGCCGCGCACTCGGGCCAGGCCCACGACCCAGCAAAGGGGACGCAGGCCCAGCCTGCGTTGTGCGAGCGCATGCCGCCCTAGGCGGCTGCGGGCTATGCCCGCGCTGTGCACCCGCATGCCACCGCCCCAGGCGGTGGCTTCCCTTGTGGTGGCTCCCCAACGGCAACAGTGACGGCGGCCACGGCCGCGCTGCCCAGCAGCGCGACCCTTGGCCGCAGGCACCGCTGGAGGTGCCGATCGCTGCAACTGGCGTCGCCCAGCGGCGCCTCTGCTTCTGCCGACGTCGATTAGCGACGCCGACCAGCCTGCCTACACCGCCCAGCGGTGCCGCGGCCATCTGCAACGGCGGCGGATCGAATCCGCCGCTTCCCTTCCCCTGTTTTTGCCTTATGATTTTTCTGCAATGTATATATATACATATATATATCCTATATACATATACATATCCTATATACATATACATACATAGGTTATTTACGTTCCAGCAAACATATGTAAATATAAACATATATATTTTAAAACAAAATAATCTTTGTTTTGTTCTTCCAGCAACATATACATACGTATATCTCATATACATAAGTTTATTTTTGATTCAAAACACAAAATAATGTCCGACAAACAAATAAATTAAAACCATAAGTTTGGAAAAATGATGGCTCTGATACCACTGTTAGAAAACATGATCTGATCGTACGCAGCGGAAAAATAAAATCTGATTTTATTGGTATCACGTTTTTCAAATCTTACGATTAAATCGAAGACACAAAACGAAAAGTTACCTCGAAACGAAATCTGATTTTGTAGCCGATAACCCACTTGATATCTCCCACATGTGAGATGTCGAGTCGATCCACCCGAAATCGTCAAGACTTCAATAGACTTGATAGAAAAAGGGACTCAGAAATTTTCTCTAAAATTTTCGTTTTTGATTAAACTGATTGATTAATTAGATTTTGGGTTTAATGTTATATTTATAGACAAGAAACCCTAAAACCCTAAATGCTATTGGGCCAGGCTTTAGGTGCTAGCAAAAAGCCCAATCCAAATTAATAATTAAATAAATAATCATATTACTTATTTAATTATTCTTATTTCTTAAATAATTACATTTATAATTTAGTAATTCCATAATTACTAAATTTGCCCCTTTTTCTTTTAAAACGATTTCTATTGGGTGGGGCTTTCTGGGTTCACAATTAAATTGGCAACGAGAATTAATCAATTATTAATTCTCTAAAATCACGAGTGACATCTAGCAATATGTCATGATTACCCAATTTAATGTGAAGCGAGAATGTGAACCTTACACTACGGTGCCCTGCAATACAGTCCCTCTATCATACTATATCCTGACGAGATATGAGATCACGGTCAGTAGGTCAAATCTCTCGATCTCGTCTTATGACCAAATCCAATAATCACACTTGACTAATATGACACACCCTCTACAGAATCCAAATTCCGTCGTCATATTACCTCGGCCAAGGATTTATCGTCAAGTGACTACTGGATCGCATAGGATATCCTCCTCGTATATCTCGATGTGATAGATTCCATGTCTGATGCACATATACCTTATCTATCACTGAACTAGGCACATAGATACATACGGCTATCCCTGATTAGGACAACCATATAATATCGCTGATATCCTAATCCACTAATACACAGATATCCATGTCATCTCAGGTCTAAGGACTAATGTAAATCCATAGTTGATATTAAATCATTGACCCGTGAGATAAAACCCATGTGATTCAATATTAATAGTCCCATTTAGTGAACTCGTTCCTATAACAAGCACCCACTCGTCTTCCTTCTGTATCTTATATAGAGTGTGAAGGATCATAAACGAGGATACATAGTATGCAACGGAAGCGGTTTTTAAAAAAAAACTTTCCTCGTATTGATTAGAATCTAGGAAACTTACTTTTCCTACGGATTACCGGACGGAATGAAGCGATAGGAGGAGGATGAGCGAGAGCTTCTTCGCGTGGTGGAGACGACGGCTGTCCTGCAATCCTTCGGCTCCTTCGCATCAGAACTTGAAGGCTCTCTTTCGATCTTCCGAAGTATGACTCGAACTCGTGGCCTCTCTTTCGGTGAAGAAGAGTAAAAACGACCTTGGATGAAAAACAACCAAATGAGAGAATATATATAGGGAGAACCCTAGGGTTAAAACCCTAGTGGGCCAAACCCTAGTGGGCCAAGTCCATTTAATTAATTTTCTAATTGGGTTAGCCCAATTAATTAATTAAAGACTAATGAACTATTATTTTATTCTAGCCCAATTAATTATGGACCATTCTGAATAAAATAATTCTCTCTCAATGTAATTCATCCAACAAGCCAAATGTATTAAATAATACATGAGTTATATCGAGCTACCCCGGGGACCAAAAGACAAATTATTCACGGCTACTAAAATGACCAAAATATCCCTACTACCTAGTAGCTATATTTTGTCATTCTAAGTGTTCCAACTATCACCATATGGTAACACTGACCCCACGAATAATTTTGCATATGCCATGTCTTTGACCTACTAGTGTAATGACGAAAATACCCCTCTGCGTAACACCCATGATTTAGAAAGGAATAAAGTACTAACACCTCTCTAAATGATTTCTACCATCCTTAGATCACTAGTCCAATAATCCGTGACTACTCGAATGTACTTGCTTATCACTGGGAGCTACCCAGAAGCACACACTCTTAAGTCACGTTCCCAGGGCCCTGGATTATTTGATTATTCTTGGACAATCACAAGGGGGTGAATCACAGAAACTATCTTGTATTAGTCTGTCTTAGCTAATTAGAAACCATACTCCCAACTCAAAAGGTTATTGATCTTTGATAGACCTCACCTACAGTGAATCTAAGAATATAGCTCTAGGTTCACTAGACCACCAACTAATACTCAAGTATTAGAGTACTCGTCCACGTAGTAGCAGTGATAGACTAACTCCATGATAATTAGTACTTTGTCATTAGCTTCTATCACAGGTTCACTCTACGCATTCCAAATGCGCTTGTACAATTAGAGTAAACGGACTGTTTACTGGCTAAGGCAAGCCATCCTCCATTAGGATCTATTGCACAATGATCTTATCATGATAGAATGCCCAGTTCTATCAAAAGATCAAGAGTAATATTTTTCTTGCTTATTAAGTACCCATGATTCATGCCTAACTGTGAAGAACGACCCATCACATGAATCACTTACTTAATAGCATGGACACTTTTCCAACAATTAAATGCAAATAATATATGTGCCATGAACTGAATAAAAGAAACATCATTACCATAAATTAAACAAAATGTGTCTTTAGGGCATACATTTCCAACAGAGTGGTACGAGACCCACCAATCCTGTCTTTCGGTATCTTATACTGAACAAGGAAGAAGACGATGTGCCGGCCTTTACAAGTTACTAATTATCCAAGTTAGGAACTCTATGGCCAGGAACATATTTATAGTATAACGTATTGTGGATTATCCATCTCGATTATTCTTAACAATTAAGAATGGTATCCACTCCTTATTATACTAAAGGATATTTATATGTTCAATACAAATCATATTGCAAATTAAATTAAACATAAAACTTGCGATTAAATAAAGTTTAAAGAATTACAAGATCAAGCCCTATTGTGTCACTAGAACTGGTCTTAAGGGCTTACATCTAACAATCTCCCACTAGCCTTAAGACCATTCTGAATGGTATCTCATACCCCATCTATCTAGATGAGAGTCTAGTTGCTTCTGGTTCATGGCCTTGGTCAGTGGATCTGCTGCATTCTCTGATGTATCTATTCTCTGCACATTGACATCTTCTCTGCCAACAATCTCTCGAATGAGGTGGAAGCGTCTCTCAATGTGTTTAGACTTTTAGTGAGACCTTGGTTCCTTGGCTTGCGCTATGGCCCCATTGTTGTCGCAAAACAAGGGCACGGCAGACTCTATTGAGGGAACCACTCCAAGTTCTATCACAAACTTCTTGATCCAGACGGCTTCCTTCGCAGCATTGGATGTTGCGATATACTTGGCTTCTGTAGTAGAATCGGCGGTAGTATCTTGTTTGGAACTTTTCCAACTAAATACTCCACCATTGCAAGTAAACACATAGCCTGAGATAGACTTTCTATCATCAATATCTGATTGGAAATTAGAATCTGTGTAACCTTCCACTTTAAGTTCTCCCGTTCCATATGTAAGAATCAAATCCTTAGTTCTTCTCAAGTACTTAAGGATGTTCTTAACAGCAATCTAGTGTTGCTTACTTGGATTAGATTGATATCTGCTTGTAACACTAACAGCATGAGTGATATCAGGCCTAGTACATAACATCGCATACATTAGGCTTCCTATTGTCGAAGCATAAGGAATCCTAGACATGCGATCTCTCTCTTCTTGTGTTTTGGGACACATATCTCCAGAGAGGTGGATTCCATGTCTAAAGGGCAATAGGCCTCTCTTGGAATCCTCCATGTTGAAACATCATTTAAGCTTACAGAAGTATCATTTCTCAAGTTTTCGTCTGCACTAAACCTTGAAGTTCGTAAGAATATTATTATTCTTATTATTTTTAAGCATGTTTTAAGTCACGGGTGTCACATGTGACGTCCTCAAAATTTGCTCTAACCATCAGTGGGCAAATTAATGATGGAAGCATAGGGCATGAGTCTTTAAACAATACCCCTTTAAAGCCAAATTCCATGAGGTGGCGACCTGTGCCCGAGAATTTCTTTTCCCGAAGGAGTGTTGGGTATCTATCCCCTCTCCGAGCTGCCATGCGACTTATCTCCCAACTGGCTTCATTGCCATTGGCCCCTAGCACTTCGAGTCTGGGTTTAGGTTTCCCATTGCACCCTATCTTCTCAACCTTCTGAATGAGCTCAAGCTCGTACCCTTTCAAATATCCCCGAACTCATATGCCCAACTCACTTCCTTAACTATCTTATTCCTTAGGAATGAACTTTCTCCCCCATCTTTGAAACTCATTAAATTTCTTTTTTCCTTTAAGAGTGCCAAGGACGAGCTGTACTACTTAGCAGCTCGTCCTTCTCAATACAAAGCCAATCTTCCCCAGGGCAAGGCAAAGGGGAAATCCAAAATGGGCGATTACAAGTCCAATTGGTTCTTCGTTTCCTGCCCTTCCCTTCTAACACTCAAAAGCTTCAGTTTTGCATTGACTTCTAGAAAAGGCATATCAGTTCACTTTGGTTCTTCTTGTCTTGTATATGTGACGTGATATCTTTACTTTGTTGTGCAGATTTCGAAAGCGGGCAGCCAAGCTTGTCAGTTAAAGATATCGAAGTCCTCAACAAGCTTGTTGCTGCGAGAGTGGGTTTGGAGGATTTCGAGCTTACAGACAAACTGCTGAGGGACTACCAGCTCACCCCTCCCCTTGAGGCTGAGATAGTAGCGGAGGAACACATCGTGGTTCAAGCTCGAAGCTCGTTCCTTCCGCTTTCGAGCTTGCACAGACCAGTAGCAGCGGAGAAGAAGGTCAAGCCGCAAATATGGTGGATCTCAACCTCGTCATGCCGAAGAGGTCCGGGGCCAGGTCAGGTGCTGCTTTGTCCGCGACTCCAAGCTCAAGTTCGCGAGGTAGGAGGTCAAAACAACAGCAATCAAGGCCGCGACCTCATCAACAGTAGCATCAACAGTAATAACAGCTACAAAAGTATCACCAACACCAACAAAACCAACAGCCATAACAACAACAATAGCAGCAAAGGCCCCAACAACAGCAGCAGCAGTCGCGATAATAGCAGCAATCTCAATAGCGACAAGAGTAATGAGCTCTTGTTCCTCTTGACTAGGGTTCAAGCGAAGCTCAAGGCAAAGAGGTCGCTAGGGAGGCTCAGAATACCCTCACTGCGAGTTCAAAAAGAAGATCTGAACAGTAGCAGGAGGATAACAGGGGAAAGAGGGCCAAGGTCCCTGAAAAAAAGGCAGCTTTGCAGGACATGCCAGGAGGGGCTTATTTTACCTCCCTCCTGGACTGCCTGGAAGTAAAGCAAGATCACTACGGGGCAAACAGCGTAGTTCAAAATTTTTAAACTTACCCCGATCCCGGCGATTGGATCAACGTCGAAATCAAATCATTCACATACAAATAAATAAATCTAACCCTTAGATTATCGAGTCGTTCGCGGATTCGAGCCGTCCAAGCACCCGGCCTCTAACTCGTGATACGCGGCACGCGTCTGTTAGCAAGAAGAGCGGAATAGGAGTGCTAGCTCCTTCTCCTTTGCGTGGCTTATGTATGGAAGGAAAAAGAATGGCCTCGTTTCGTATTGATGCCAAAAGAAACAGGGAAGAGTGAGCGGCAATACGTTTTTCAACTCTTAAAAAATGACACCAAAAACCCCTTAATTTTGGACAACCCATAAAGGGATATTTATAGTAAAATATCCTAGGGTTTCTAAAACCCTAATGGATTGGGCTAGCCCATTAATTCTAATTTAATTAGAATCTTAAGTGGGCTTATTCTAGTCCAACTAGAAATATAATTAAATGGCCAAATCCTTTTATAGGTTTAAATATAATATTTTGGCCCAAATCTAATTCAAGCCCAAACATAATATTTAATATTTAGCCCAAATCTAATTTAGTCCAAATATAATATTTATTTTAATATTTGGCCCAAATCTAATTTAGTCCAATTATAATATTTAATTTAATATTTGGCCCAAATCAAATTTAGTCCAAATATTAACTTAAGCCCAAATATATTTTATTTCCTATTTGCTACTCCAACAAATAGAAAATTATTAAATTAGAAACTCCTTCTTAATTTAATCAATTGTCATTTTAGGAAACTCTTTCCATTATGACGACTCCTCGTCATATCGACGTCATTACGTCTATTTGTTCTTTTTTCGTAAAAACCTACGACGGCACAACTTCTTGTCGAAGTGTCCCACTTAACCATATGTCCACTCTCCTGGTTTAAGCCAGGGACCGTGCCTATTGCGTATGACTCATTAGGCTTCCGAATATGTTGGCAATATGTCGGTACAAACACATAAAATAAGATTGGCCTCTAGCAAGGCATCATCATGCCTACCCAATTATTCAAAAGGATTCATAATCCGCAAATAACCTTTCACGAGCATGGTTACCATGTAATACGATCTTCTCGTCAATGTATCTTATGTGATCTCAAGTATGGCGATGTGTTTCTTGATAACGATCACATGAGTTTTCTTCGATCTTCCGGATATCTTCACTTAATAGAAAGTGAATCAATAACTTCTTATCGATCTCTTTCACCATGGCCATGGATTTAAAGTGAATATCCACCGAAGGTGCCTTAGATACATCATCCTCTATCAAGGGATAGACAAGACCTATCTTGGCTATGCACTCATCTCTATAAGCCTCATGATATGCCCAACGATCGCCCACATGCAGCCTTTGTTTAGGCCCATCGAAACGATGTCAAAGCATACCAGTCTTCTTATGAGATGACCGTGACAACCTCAGGTCCAAGGATTAGTTACACCCATCTCATATGAGAATTCCATCAACATATAACCAAAATGGATTCTTATGGCAAGTCATGTCCAGTGACACGTTCTACGACATTGGTCACCTATGTACTTGTCTAGGCATCCCCATGCCTATGGATGTGAGACCCCTATTGCTATCACATAGCAAAAACATAGCACATACAAGTCTTACCGCAATTATGAATGTTCATTCTTGACATTGCTACGACTTGGGACGTTTAATAATGTCTAGAAACTGTGATGCATCATCTCACATCTTTATAGATTAATCACAGTATACATCATATGGACTTCTATCTAGTTTCATTCGGTTATTACAATAATAACAAGAAACTAATATAATGACTTCTTGTGAATTTGAACAACGCCTTATTCAAATAATAAACATGGTTACAATTGTCAGTGTACAACATGCCCAATCTGATTGGGTCTAGAGCACCTATACTAACACTGTCTGCCTACTCTTTTGGGTGCGGGTGTCAAACCCCTGGACGACGCGGGGATGAAAGGGGTTGCCCTCTATGACTTCATCGCTCCTCACAGCTTTGTGGTAAGCTTTGCTTTCATGTTTTGTCTTCTTGGCCCACACCTTTTTTTTTTAACTAATTTTTTTTTTTTTTTTACAGCTCTCCCTTGTTACCATGAAGCTCAAAGGGAAAAACCAGGACTTTGAGACGCAGCTTGACGCGGGGAGCACGTCCCTTTAGGACGAGATAATGAAGCTTGAGGAGGAGAAGAAGACTCAACGTGCCGAGCTCCTTGTTGCCCAAAAGGAGGCTGAGGGTTCTGAGATGCGGCTGAGGGAGGCGCATCAAAGAAATAAAGATCTCGACGAGGAGCTCCATCGGGCAAAGAATATGTGGGAGTCTTCCAACTCCTAGCTAACCGGCAAGCTAAATAAATCCAGAGTAGAGCTACGAAAGGCCCAAAACCAGCTAAAGTCAGCCGAGGCGGAGCTGCAGAAAGACAAGGAAGAGCGAAAGCAGGCCGAGGATCGAGTTGATTGGTGTGAGAAAATGGAGAATACGACCATCGATGAGATTAAGGCGGGTGTGGAAGCCCGGATAAACCAAGAACGCAAAGAAGCCAGGTCTGACACTTGCTCGGGTTCCTGTACACCTTATGGCTGAACCATCCTAGGATGGATTTCATTTTCTTTAGTGAACAGGCCATCGAAGAGGTGAAACAATACGTGACTAATGCTATTGAGAATGCCGAGGCTTCCACCGCGTTGGATTCACCCAAGGTCGCACTGCCAGTTGCTCACCCTAAAGTCCAGCCTATTGAAGCTTCCACAGTGCAGCCCGCTGAAGTTGCCGAGGTCCAGCCCACCGCTGCTATCGCTTCTCCTAGCTAGGATCCTTTTTTATTTCCTCTTTTTACTTTTTTCTGTAATAAATGTATATCATTAATGAAATTCAAAAATTTCTGAACTCGCGCTTCTTGCTTTAATGTTGCAACGAACTCAAGTTAATCAGTCTCAAAGTTCAAAAAAGACTTAACGGGAACCAGTCCTCATAATATAACTTGAGCCAATCTTCGTGACTTGACTCTAACACAAGCTCCAATATATTCTTGCATATCAGGATAAGCTCGAAAGTATGTCTTGGAATAAGTCCTTAAGGATAACTTAATAATAAATATTAAGTCCAGTTAGACTCAGAGAATTCCCAACTCGTGGCTTAGTAAGCTTAAAATAGCTCATCAACAATAGACGTAATAACCATCAATACATGTCCAGTAAGGTGTGATCTTCCATACTTTCGGCAAATTAAGACAACCCTTAGATAACACGCCTTTAACAAGATCATATTGAAAACCTTACCGAAATATACGTTCTGGTAGATTACCTCGCAATCCCAGTCTATATGCCACGGCTGAATAGCTTGTGATCGATGATCATAATAATTGATAATCAAGATGCGTGCCCAATTGGTCGCAAATTACTATATTTAGGTAAATTCAGGCATACCTCAGCTGACACATCCCAACGAAATATAATATAAGTCATAATTAAAAGATTGCCAAGATACATGCCCAAGTAGATTATCCTGCAACCTCGACTGACATACCATGGGTTTTTCACAAGTTTGGTTAATCAAGAAGGAACACCCAGGTAGGTCACAGACCATGACTTAAGTCAGGATGAAAAGACCCTAGCTAGTGAACCTTTAACTTATATAATGGAAGTGGTTGCTCAGTAGGTTCCAAACCATGACATTAAGTCAAGAGGAATAGCTCTTAGCTCGCAAATCACGACCTGATGGGGGACCAAGATGAATGCTCAGTTAAGCTACAAACCATAGCACGTTGGTTAAGTTGAATGAGCTCCAACTCGCAAACCATGGTTTCTCAACCCCTCAATTTGGAGATATTCAATCGAATAAAAGTAACGTGTGATTCATAAATTCCAATCAGAATCATGAAAATTACTAGCAAATAGAAATTTGGAGTATAAGTCAGAACAATTACATTTATTGGTAGTAAGGACGGAGGTGCTCTGCATTCCAAGCTTGCAGGAGAATAGCTCTATCTATATTTGCCAAATGATATGCTCCATTTCCTAAGTTTTCCTTAATGATAAAGGGTCTTTCCCAGTTAGGGCCAAGAGTGCCTTCACTTGTTTTGCAAGCTCCGAGAAGTATCAGGCGCAATACTAGGTCTCTGACATTGTAGCGTCGAATTCATACCTTTCTGTCATAGCATCGTGCCACCATTTGTTGATAAATGGAGATCCTCATGCGGGCTATGTCTCTTGTCTCTTCAAGTAGGTCGAGGCTCGCCGCCAGCAGCTCATTATTGTCATTTGAATTGAAGGTGGTCCGCAGATGGTTAATCACCTCATTCTCTGCTGGGATCATAGCCTCAGATCCATACACCATAGAGAATGAGGTTTCCCCGGTGGTGCTTCAAGCTGTAGTTCGATAGGCCCAGAGTACAATTTGCAGTTCGTCCACCCAAGCCCCCTTTATGGCCTCCAACTTTGTTTTTAGGAGCTATTTAATTATTTTGTTGACAACTTCCACCCCCAGCCATGAAACCATGGTTTACAATTCGTCCACCCACGACCGTGAAACATTTTTGGATCCCCAATGATTCGCAAAATTGAATGAATTGCTTGCTGGTGAACTGGGTTCCATTGTCCACCACTATTTGCCGTGGAAGTCCAAACCTGCAAATAATATTATCCCACATGAATATTTGTACCTTTGAACTAGAGATTTGTGCGAGCTCTTTGGCTTCAGCCTACTCAGTGAAGTAATCAACTGCCACTATGGCATATTTGCATCTCCATGGGCTATTGGAAGCAACCCAATCAGATCCATACCCCAGATAGAAAAAGTCCATAAGCTGCTCATCTGTTGTAGGTAGGTTGGCGGAGCTCACGAGACTTTAGCAAATCTCTGGCACTTGTCACATTTTTTGACTAGCTCTATGGCATCTAGTTTTATCATGGGCTAGTAAAACCCTTGTCGAAGCGCCTTCTGTGCCAATGAAAGTGCCCCGGCATGATTACTGCATTGGCCCGCGTGAATCTCTTTTGGCACGATCTGATAGTCAGTGCCATCGATGCACCTCAAAAGCGGGGCTAAGAACCCCCTCTTGTATAGTTTATCATCATAGACACAGTAGAGAGCTGCTCGAGCTCGCAACCAGCGTGCTTCCAACTTATCCTCTAGCAGCTTATCATTTTGTAAATAATCTAGTATGGGATTCATCTATGAGCCTTGGGGCACATTTATCGCCAACATTTCAGCTTGTTGTTCTGTGCTCGAGTTTGCTAGGAACCTTACTGGTATGGCCCCCAAGAACTCCGCATCTCGGGCAATTGCGAGACGGGCTAATGCATTAGTATGAGAGTTATGGGAACAGGGAATCTAGCATATTTCATACTTTTCGAAAGTAGCTAAGAGCTCGCATACCTTCTGTAAGTATGCCACCATTTTCATGTCCTTGGCCTAATATTCTCCCCTTATCTGATTGGCAATGAGCTGAGAATCGCTAAAAATTAACAAGGCCTCAACTCGCACTTCCTTTGCTAAGCGAAGTCCTGCTAATAGTGCTTCGTATTAAGCTTTATTATTGGTGGTTGGGAAGCCGAACCTTAGAGCACGGAGGATTCTATGGCCCTTAGGGCTTATTAACATCACCCTAGCTCCTGCCCCTTGTTCACTTGATGATCCGTCCGCATATAGCTCCCAGGAGGGCCTATTCGAGCTTTCTGGTTCCTCTTTGGCTGGTCCAGTGAATTCAGCGATGAAGTCCGCCAATGCTTACCCCTTTATTGTTGTCCTCGATTTATATTGTATATCGAACTAAGCGAGATCGATAGACTACTTTAGTAAGCGACCTGAGGTGTCTGGCATTTGCAAGATTTGCCTTAATGGGTACTTGGTCAGGACTTCAATTTGATGAGCCTAAAAATAAGGCTGTAGTTTCCTCGATGTCATTAAAAGGCAGTAGGCGAGCTTTTCCATCGGCGTGTACCTTGTCTCCTATCGACCAATCTCTTACTGACATAATATACGGGGTATTGCAACCCTTTATCCCCTCGAACGAGGGCTGCATTGATAGCGTACTAGGATACTCCCAAGTATATGATCAGCTTTTCTTCGTCTTTGGGCTTGGCGAGGAGCAGAGCTCATCCCATATACTCTTTCAACTGCTGGAATGCGGACTTACATACTTCTGTCAACTCAAAATCTCGTGCCTTTTTCAGCAGCTCGAAGAATGGGGCGCATTTATCAGTTACCTTAGAAATGAATCAGCTTAGGGTCGCGACCTGGCCGTTGAAGCTTTGCACATCTTTTTTTCGTATGGGCGACCTCATGTTGAGCAGTGCCTTTATTTTCTCCGGGTTTGCCTCAATGCCTCTATGATTTACCATAAATCCTAGGAATTTTTCAGAGGCTACTCCAAAGGCACACTTAAAGGGAGTGAGGTTCATTTGATAGCTTCTGAGGACCTTGAACATCTCCCCCAAATCAGAAACGTGATCAATCACTTGTTTTGACTTTACCAACATGTCGTCAACATAGACCTCCATGGTCTTGCTGATCAGCACCTCAAACATCATATTCATCAGCCTCTGATAGGTTACACCAGCGTTTTTCAATCCGAAAGGCATCACCTTATAACAATAAAGCTCCTGGTCAGTAATAAACAATGTGTGCTCCTCGTCGCTGGGGTTCATAGGGATCTAGTTATAGCCCAAGTAAGCATCCATGAAGTTGAGGAGTTGGTGATCAGCTGTTGCATCTACGAGCTGATCGATTCTTGGGAGAGAAAAGCTGTCCTTTGGGCAAGCCTTGTTCAAGTCAGTGAAGTCGATACAGGTCCTCCACTACCCATTTTTCTTCTTTACCAAGACTGGGTTAGCTACCCAAACCGGGTAGTTGGCCTCTCTAATGAACTCATTTTCCAAGAGCTTGTCCACTTCTTCCTTAAGAGCTGCATAGCGCTTAGGAGTCATCAACCTCCTTTTTTGATGCATTGGCTTGTAGCTAGGGTCTACAT
The DNA here is from genome assembly GCF_014633365.1 of Diospyros lotus. Lineage (NCBI taxonomy): Eukaryota > Viridiplantae > Streptophyta > Magnoliopsida > Ericales > Ebenaceae > Diospyros > Diospyros lotus. The sequence goes on from NC_068345.1 coordinate 19,854,129, forward strand.
TAAGCCTGTGCGACATAACCTCTGGGGTTATTCCTACCATATCCTTGTGATTCCATGCAAATACATTGAGGTTAGCTTTAAGGAAGTTGGTAAGTTGGGACTTTACCTTGGGATCCAGATTCCTCCCCAACTTGAGGTACCTTTCTTCATCCATCTTGCTGACTGGGATATCTTCAAGCTCTTCCATCGAGCCAATGACCCTGTCACAGTCCACTTCACGAGGGTCCAGATCATGGCTAACACCTTTTTGGCTGGTAGGTCGCAGATCGCTTCTTGCAATGACATTCACTTTCTTCCCTTTGGCCCCCATTTTTAGGGCATCTTCGTAGCAACGTCTTGTGAGGTGTTTCTCACCTCATACGCACCCTACTCCGTTGAGGCTCGAGAACTTGACTATCAGCGACTTGGTTGAGGAGACCATATCTAGGTCATTCATTGCTGGCCTCCCGAGCACGATGTTGTACATCAAAGGGCAATCTATAATTAGGAATTCTGCCAACATGGTGGCCTGGCGATCTGCATCTCCAATAGTAAAAGGGAGACTAACCCACCCAACAAGGACCACCGCATTACCTGTGAACCCATAGAGTGGCTCCGAGGATGAGTTCAGCTACTCTGGCCCCAACCCCATTTGATTAAAACAGGTTCTGTACATTACATTCACCAAGCTTCCAGTGTCCACCATTATCCTTCGCACTTCGGCATTGCCAATCTGGGCCCGTATAACGAGGGCATCATTGTGCGACCAATGGACATCTTTGACCTCTTCCTCTGAGAAAATGATCTTCTCTGCCATCCCTCTAGATCACTTCTCGGGTGGGACCCATTCGTTTGACCTTGTCAACAAGATATGGTTGACCTCATGCACGTACCTATCGTGAGACCTATGGGACGTTCTAGCGAGATGAGGTTCACCATGAATTGTGTAGATTGTTCGAACTGTCGGCGAGCGTTCATCATCGGGAGGAGTCAGGTGTTGTGTTGGTTGTTGGGTAAGCTGATTAGTTGGTCGCACCACATAGTCCCTCAGCCGACCTCTTCTGATGAGGTCCTCAATGGCATCCTTCAGCGCCCAGCATTCGAGGTGTTATGGACTGTCTCATTAAGGTATGCACAGAATTTTTCCTTATTTCTGAATTTGTTAGGAGTCCTTATCGGGTTAGGCTTCCCGACCTACTCCTTATTTCTCTCCATGGCAAAGATCATCTCTTGGGGATCAGACAGGGCACAGTAGCTTTCGAAGCGACTTGATCGCGGAGGTCACTCTTCCCTCTCCACCTTGCGAGCTCGCTTAGAGACTTGGTTGTTCGAACGTTCTCCCCGAGCTTCCCTTCCATTGTCTCCGTTATTTCTTTTCTTATTCTGGTTAGAGCCCCCAGCCTCTTCTTTCGATCCGGGGGACTTCTTCGGGCCAAAAGCCTCTTCCCACCGAATCTCCTTGGCAACTCATTCGTAGAATTCCCCTAGATCTTTGACAGGGGTCCTGTAAATACTCTCATATAGCTTTCCATCCTTGCGAAGATCGTAGCCAAGACGCTTTCATCAGAGGGATCTTCAATATTGCTCACCTTGCACGTGAACCTAGCAATGTAATCCTTCAAGGACTCATTTGTCCTCTGGAATACTGTGGCGAGGTGACATGGTGGGGCGAGCTTCCTTCTCAGCGCCCTGTATTGATTGAGAAATCTCTATTGGCACTTCTCCTAGTTGCCGATGCTGCGAGGTAGAAGGCCCTTGAACCAAGCTCGGGGAATATCACCCAAGGTCGCTGGGAAGGCGCGACATTTGACCAGGGAGCTGGTTGTCTACAAATCCATCTGAACATTGAACACGTCCAGGAAATCATAAGGGTCGTTGTCCCCGTTGTATTGCGGCATACTCGGGACTTTGAATCTATGGGGGAGAGGTTCGAGCTCAACTTCTCTTGTGAATGGTGTCTTGACCCCATGGCCATTATTCTGGCCATGAACTCCTTGTTGCGCCTCCAACTGCCAAACTCTTTGACACAACTCCTCAACGGTAGAGTCCAAATCCACAGATTGTCGGGCTTGCGATCACCTATTTTTTTCCCGTTCTAGAGAATGATGATTTAGAGGCTGATAATTATCTCCGATGTCCTCCTCACCCGGTAGAGGTCTCTCTTCCCGCAGATGGCGAGTCCTACGGGGTGAAGGGATTTCTGGTGGTCTTTGGATAACTTGCGCCTGAGCTTAGGCGAGGACCCTGACAACATCAGCGAGCTGCATGACCATATTCTCCAATGCCTCCTGGCATTGCTACCAAGCCTGGATCGTCTCCATTCTGGCAGTCAGAGTGATGGGTGGAACAGGAGCCCATGGTGGCATGCCAATGGTAACTCCAACCGGTGGTGGAATAGGGGCACCCACTGTAGAAACAACGGGTCCTCCAGTTGATGGAGCATTCAACGGTTGATTGCGATGATTTTCTGGTACATCAGCCACTGCATCCGAGCTTCATGCATTCCTTCCTCTTGCCATGGCTAGCGATCAGAGTGACCCCTTCCTCTAGCGACAAAATGTTGACGTTCAGATTCAACTGACTATGATTTGTAGGCCCGCAATGAAAAAAGGAGCCTAAATGCAAGGAGGAAGAACTAAATATAAGCAAAAACAAAGGGATTTTACGTGGTTCAGCCAGAAAGTTGCCTACTCCACGACTGTACTCTGGGTATTCTGACAAAGTGACAATATGGTATTAACAGTCTTCCCCCTCCTTTTACAATGGTGTTATTGACCCCTATTTATAGTGAAAGGTGTTTACAATTGTATAAAATACAAAAGTGTAGAGATAACATCATGGGGGACAAGATGTCCTTATCATCTCCATAAAATCGAGAGTAAGGCTCCGTATTACCAGGGATCAGATTTGCCTCACAAAAGTAAACAGGTCCCTGCCTCCGGTTATCCAGCAATCTTGTTGCTAGGCGAGCTGAATAGTTTGACCAGCGAGCTGTATGGTTAGGCCAGCGAGCTAGAAGCATTGCTTGAGAGCTCGTTTGGTTCTGCGATCTAAGGTTGGATTTCAGCGATGTATGAGTTTGCTTGACGAGCTCGGCTAGGCTTACTGGGCTTTAGGCGATTGGGCCGGCCTATTGGACTGAATTTAGCCCATAAGAAGTGGTGCGAAAAATGTGCATAATACATTTTAAATAGAAAAAATAATATAAAATTAAAAATTAAATAAAAATATATATACAATTAAACCCTATCAGTCTTGTGATAAAATGAATGGGTCTGAGAGGAATCCCCCTTAGGAGACTTAGTGGCCTAGGGAGTAGTCGGGGGAAGATAGGCTTTTTGGCGAGTTGTCAGGATAGGATTATGTGTCATGTTTTCTAAAAAACTTCTAACAGATAAACTCGTATTATCTTTATCGAGTAAATTCATATTGTCGTAAACTTGTATTGTCTTTATCAAGTAGATTCATTATTTTTACCATGAAAACTCATACTATCTTTATCAGGTAGACAAGACTTATATTATTTTTCTTAGGTGGACTCATTATCTTTAGTAGTATTATTTTTACTTTTGTCCTTGGGGGAAGTTTGGACAAATGGCCTACCCGGGAAAACGAGCAAGTCAATAATCCCCATAGCCTCCTGATCGGGCCATCTTACTGGAAAAGCTATTTGGGCGCTGACCCACTTCTTTGGAGGGATGGTACCACAACAAAATGAGTATTATTCTTGTGGGATCGAAAACGTGCAAGGGATAGACAAATGTGGTGGCTTAAAAGACTTATCTTAGTTGCGTGTTAAGGCGTGGGTGCACTATATATATATATATATATATATCACCTGTCAATTATTTACTCTTCATTAACTAGGCATGGATTGATTGGATTGGAGTGTACTCAATATGTTTATATTTAGAAAACTTTGAGTACTAGTTGGCGGACTTGGGGAACCAGAAATAAATATCAACCAAAATAGTCAAATTAATTAAGAGAACAATATCAATTATTATCAGTGAATTCCAACATCAACATTACACCCAAAAGAAAAACAATCAAACACACACTTTCTCAAGAGGACGAAAAATAAGAAACATCAAATTGGAGGAGGAGGCATGTCCCTATTGAGGAAAGCTGCCAACCGTCGGATCAAACACGCAGCTCTCTCACTGTCCAGGTTGTGCAAATGGAAGGCATGATCCTCCTCTTCCGTCTCATGGATCTCTACCACACCCGTCCACCCGCTCCGACCCAACTCCTGAAAGTACATCCAACCTCTATCCCTCATCACATCCTTCTCCGCCACGCACACCAACGCTCTCCGGCACCCCAACCCGCTCAAGCTCGGGGCTCCGTCGCCCACTGGGTTCACCCGAGGGTCATCGTTATCCGGGTTCGACGGGCACACAAACGCCCACAGCCGATCCACGGTTGCCCTCCTATCCGGGTCCAGTGCCTCCGACCCGATAGGGTCCGAACCCCAGAAGTAGGAATGAACCAGCGCAACCCCTAGAATGTCCACGCCCTGCAGCCCGCCGGACCCCGGATTTCCGGCCACCATTGCCAGATTGTGAACGATGTTGGCTCCGGCGCTCTCGCCGGACAAGAAGACTCGCCCGAAGTCGGCGTGGTTGTTCAACCATGGCTCGGGGCCTTCGCCGTTAGCGTGCGAAACAGCCCACTGAAGCGCAGCCCAAGAGTCTTCGTAAGCAGTGGGAAGAGGGTGTTCGGGGGGCCGCCGGTAGTGCACTGAGACGGCGACAACGCGGGCTTCGGCGACGAGCTTGTTGAGATAGGAGTGGTACAGGGGAGCGGCTGGCGTGGACAAGCAGAAGCCCCCGCCGTGGAAGTAGACGAGGAGAGGCAGCTTCTCTAGGTTTTGGATGTCAGGGAGGTAGATACGGACATAGACTTCTTCGTTTCCGGGGATGACGCCAGTTACGTCCTTGGACAGAACGCCGGTTAGAGGATCGACGCCGGCTGGAACGGTGTCGGTGCCGAGAAGCCGCTCGACGCGGCCGTCTTTGTAGACTCGGACCAACGGGAGCAGCTCCTGAGCAATTTCGGAATCCATCGGATAGATCGGCAGTTGTTTGCTTCTTCTTGGCCTCACATATTTGACTTAGTATTTTTTTTTTTTTAATAGAAAAATTAGCTTTGCCTTGAATTATCTTCTCTTGACTTTTGGCTTTGATTTTGTGTTTAAATTTTTTTTTTTTTTTAAAAAAAGCTTGGAAAATGACTCTTCATCCAAGCGTGTTATTCTCGACGATGTTTTTCGACTCTCACTCTTCTGTTGTTATTACTATGTTTAATTTTCATCTCTCCCATTCCAATTTCCTGTATGCTATTCTATATGAATGGTAGGTAATACAGGAAGATGGATTGGTCGGGTCGACATTAGTGTTAATTTGGATTGACTGTGGAAAGGGAAATGAGACAGAATGCGGGGAATAAATAAAATGCTCTTTTCTTGTCACTTTTTTTTCTTTTGGGCAGAAATGAAGGTTGCAGCTCACCATCGTATTCATTTTTCGATGGCAATATTGTTGAAAATTTAGGGAAAAAACAGTTTACGGAAAGCAGCGAAAAGAAAACAAAAGAAATGTGTTCCTATCTTACAAGCATTCAACATGCAACATGCAATGCAAGGCAACAACATCTGATCTGATCTCATGATCTCAAGGTAGCTTGATTACCTGCAGCCTAGCATTCTTAAGCCAGGACCATGATTCAGAGGGAGACATGGGCAGGGGCGGAAGCAGCAGAGCCCTCCGGCAGAGGCCAAAGGGCCACCCCTCACAGTGTCCCAACTCTTGAATTATCGAGCGCCGCCGCCACAGGTTCCGCCAGTCGAGGCCGCCACTCCCTAGCTGACGATCGAGGCTGCTCAAGCTCGAACTCCGAGAGAAATTTGTCCTCACAGACACAAAAGTTTCCGCGCTTCGAGCGCTGGAGCTGCGGGAGAAACAATTGCCCTACCGAGAAGAAATCCTCATTTTCTTCATGATCACTGTCCTTATTCTGCATTTCCTTTGGAGTTACAAACAAGTCTCCTCTTGTTGGGGAGAAGATCCAGCTAAAGCTGGCCTTTCTTCTCGATTTGGCCTCCATGGCTCTGCTCAGAATCTCAGAAACAACTACCTGGAATAAGGTCAAAAACAACAATGAGATTATTATCCCAGACAAAAAGTGGAGCTCGACTCAGACACATCATTGGTGTAGGAAACTACTTCCTGTTCATCATCCATGCCACTGCCCGAATCCTCTTCTTCTCTGTTTGATGAAGACAGAGAAGACCGGCCGCAGCCAGTGTGGAAGTTGAAGAATTTGCATTTGTTGGTTGGATTAGGTGGCTCTTCTTCAAGGAAAAAGAAACTCATGTTAGGAGCAAGTTGGGTGGAAGGGTCCTGGGTTAAAGATGAGATGTTATATGTACTTCTTGGAAGGTGAATGACTACTTATAGACTGTAAGTGTGATTTGATGTTCAAGTTGAAACTCTTGCGTGATAGTGGCTTCCCAACTTATCACAAATCCTGGGCTTCTATCCTTTGGGGTAAAGAACACGTTAAAATATGATAAGAAAGTTGGAATATATTACCTTAAATTCCACTTTGAGCATACCGTAGTTTTGGCTATTAGTGTTGGCCGGTCCGGTGCCAATTTTGTGGATTGCAAGTTTCACTTTAAGCTCAAGTTATAGGGTAAAGTTGACATGGTACCAAACCGTCACTTCTGCTTCAGAAATTTCATAAAGATGATAAAGACCAAATAGAAGTTACTTCAACTTGAAAAGAACAAGGGACCAAACCAAACCCAGAATATTTAGTTTTCTGTTTCTGTTCTCATCTTTCTATTGTTCAGTTTTAATTTTTATTTTAAAAGAATAAAAAATTAAAAACTTAACTTTTCATTTGATAATTTCGATTTGTTTTTTTCATTTTTAAATCAATGTGCAGAAAGAAAACAAATACTAGTACGAGATGGGTATTAAAATTTCCAATTACTACCAGAAGGAAAAGGTAAATGATACCATGAATTTAAATAATGGGCATGGACCAGTTTTTGTGTCATCCTCTATTGTTCAACTGAAAAGTTAGGGAGACCAGCTTCGTTCTACAAGTTTGAAGATGAGAATCAAATTGGATAGTGATTAGTTGGCTGACTTGTGAGGCCGAATGGGCATTAGGACACTATTTGGTCGGCTCAGAAGGCACACAAATCATTATCCTATATATGATAGTGCAGAAAATATTAGGGAGAAGAACGATGAATATCTTTGTTTCATATAGATTACTGAATACATTTTCTATTAATAAAGAAGAAAATTACACTATAAAAAGTTATAAAAAAAAATAAATATGTTATACACTATACAAGGATACTAAGAATACAATTACAGAATTAGGAAACTGGATCTAATCTTGAAGAAGATATCTATCTTGACTTTAGGAAACTTAGCTCATGATCCTTTGATCTCCTCCAATCTTCGTGGATCCTCTAATCAGTCAACAAAATCTCTTATAATATTGTCAAAATCTCCACATTATCCCTCAAGCTAGGCTGAATATATTATTTAAACCAAGCTTGCAACTTAAATCATCAAAAAAATTTCTTGGTAAGGTTTTAGGGAGAATATTTGTAACTTGACTGTTGGTAGGTGTATAGATAAGCTGAAATATCCCTTCTTCCAACTTCTCCTTGATGAAATACTTATCAACTTCCATATGTTTTGTTTGGCCGTGATGAACTAGATTCTTGGTAATGCTTATAGCAGATTGATTGTCACACAATACCTTTACTTGTCTAGCAACATTCATTTTCAAGTCTTGTAGTAATCTTCTCAGCCATATTTCTTCACAAAATCCTTAAGCCACAGCTCTAAAGTCAACCTCAATACTACTTATAGAGACCATAGACTGTTTTTTACTACGCCAAGTGACCAGATTTTCCCGCACAAATGAGCAATATCCGGAGGTTGACCTCCTGTCAAGGATTGAGGCAGCCCAATCAGCATCACAATATACTTCCACATCTCTATTTTTTATTTTCCTGAACATCAGCCATTTGCTTGGAGTTAACTTTAGTTACCTTAGAATGCGATACACTGCTTCCATGTATTCTTCTTTATGATCATTCATGAATTGACTCACAATGTTAATAGAAAACTCTATATTCGGTTTAGTGTGTGACAGGTATATAAGTTTTCTCACTGGTCATTGATATCTCCCTTTATCAACTAGAATACTTTCCTTACTATTATCTAACTTTGTAGTAGATTCCATGGGAGCATCTGTCAGTTTGCAACCCAACATACTTGTTTCGTTTAGGAGATCTAAGATATACTTCCTTTGAGAGACTAAAATTTCATATTTTGACCTTGCAACTTCCATGCCTAAAAAATATCTTAGGTTTCTTAAATCTTTGATCTCAAACTCATTTGCAATAACTTCTTTCCGGCATCTTATTTTAGAAATATCATTTCCTGTGAAAATGATATCATCCACATAAATAATAAGAATAGGCATTTTACCTCTTGAGAAATGTTTGACAAAGAGTGAGTGATCTGCTTGGCATTGACCATATCTATGCTTCCAGACTACCTTTGTGAATCTTTCGAACCAGACTTTAAGAAACTATTTGAGTCCATAAAGTGATCTATTTAGTCTACATACCTTGTTTTTTTTGTAATATTAGTTTCAGATCCAGAAGGAATGTCCATGTAAACCTCTTATTCTAGGTCTCCATGTAGAAATGCATTCTTCGCATCTAATTGGTGAAGAGGCCAATCCAAATTTGTAGCTAGAGTAAGCAATACTCTGATGGTATTTAACTTAGCCATTGGGGCGAATGTCTCTTGGGAATCGATACCATAAGATTGTGTTAAGCCTTTTGCCACAAGTCAAGCCTTACATCTTTCAACTTGCCCATCTTCTCTATATTTCACTATAAACACCCTTTTACAACCCATAAGATATTTTCCAGATGGTAAGTCTATAATATCCCAAGTCTCTTTCTTCTCCAAGGCTTGAATTTCCTCAAGGACAGCTTTCTTCCACTTTGGGTGCTGAAAAGATTCTTGAATGTTGTTAGGAACTTGCACCTTGTTCATACTTGAAACAAATGCACTGAAGCTAGGTAAGAGACCCTTACATGATATATAGTTTTGAATTAGGTGTTGTGTGCATGATCTAACCCCCTTTCTCAATGTTATGGGCCAATTGAGGTCATCATCAATAGGTTTATAATTGGAATTACCTTCACTTACCATTAGATCCGGGTCAATGTCTTGGTCAGTCCTAGGACACGATTGTTGTTCAATCCCTTCTTGATTGGACTTCTTCCGAGAGTGAACTTGAAATTCATTGGTATGGGGATGTCGAGGATGGTGGCTAATGGAAGGATTTGGATCAAGCTGTTGCTGTTAACTAGAGATAAAAGGACTAGAAATTAAAGGAATGTGCCAAAACTGATATTCTTGAGGATTATTTAGAGTGTCCTTCCCATAAATAGCATTTTTAGGATAATAGGGTTGATTTTCAAAAAAGGTTACATCCATTGAAATGAAAAACCACTTATATTCAGGTGAATAACAGTTGTAATCTTTTTGATGAGGAGAGTAGCCAAGGAAAATGCATTTGATGGATTTAGGATCAAGCTTGCTACGAAATTGATGATGGACATGGACAAAGGCAGAACAACCAAAGACCTTTAGAGGAATGTGCGAGAGGACCCAAGAGTATGAGATAGGTGGCCATAAGAATGGTTTCACCCCAAAAGTGTTTAGGGACATTAAAAGAAAACAAGAATGATCTGGCCACTTATAAAAGATGTTGGTTCTTACATTCAGCAACCCCGTTTTGTTAGGGTGTATGAACACAAGAGCTCTGATGAATGATACATTGATTTGAAAGATAGTCTCCAAGGATTGAGTTGAAGTATTCATTGGCATTATTGGTTCTCAAGATTTGAATCTTGGCATGAAATTGACTTTGAATCGTTGAATTAAAATTTTGAAAAATTTGGCCAACTTCAGACATCACTATGATCATCAATAAAAGAGATAAACCAACTAGAACTAATAACATTTTTTACTCAAGAGAGCCCCCACACATCACTATGAATCAAAGAAAAATGATAGAATGCAGTGTAAATTTGGCTAGGATAATTGTTCCGAATATATTTAGAATATTGACAGATTTTACATTGAAACAAATGTGAATCTTTATTCTTAAACAATGAAAGGAACAATTTCTTAAGATAGATAAAATTGGGGTGTCTTAACCTGTAGTGCCATAACATAATTGCACCATTATTATCAGAATGAAAATTAGATGGACAACCAAAACATTCTATGAAGAAGCAACTACTGGGATGAATTTATTTACTCCAAAGGTCGTTTTTTTTTTAGGAGATAGAATCCCGAACATGCCTCAGCACTGTCAATCGTCTTCCCCGAAGTCCAATCTTGAAATTCACACAAATTATTTTAGAACTTGGCCACACAATTATAATCAATAGTGAATTTACTAATTGACAATGGATTACAGTCTAAATTAGGAACCAAAAGAACATATTTTAGGGTAAGATCCTTGGATAGAGCTATAGAACCTGTCCTTACTACCGTTGAAAGGGAACCATCTGCAATCTTTACGGTCCAATTTTCATCACAGGGTTTAAAGCTTGTCAATAGCTTGATGTTTCCAGTCATGTGGTCAGATGCCCCCAAGTTAATAATCCACACAGTTGATAATTCACATTTAGCAATGAAAGCACTGAGAAAATTACCTTTGTGGGCTATGGAACTAGAGGCAACTATTGAAGGCTGAGTGATTTGTGACTAGATAAACATTTGTTTCAGCCATTCCATATGTTCCTTGCTGAAAAATTTTGGTTGTGAGGTTGTATCAATCTCCTCCATAAAGGCTATATTGCCTTTATTTTTCCCTTCATAAGCCAATTTCCAATATGCTGCTTTGTTGTGTATTTCCCAGAAGGTGTCCCTTGTTTGACCTATTTTATGAAAGTGATTACACCAAGGACGCCCTTTTTTTTTTTGTTTGGTTGGTTGTTGAGTGTCTCGAGTGGTTAGGGATGAATTTTCCAAACTTGGAGTGGTTGTTTTCAACATTATTTTCATCCTGTTTTCCTCTCGACATACTTCAGAAAAAGCCTCCTAAATGCTTAGTAAAGGTTTTATACCTAAAATTCTCCCTCTCACTCCACCTAGGTTTTTGTTCAAACTTACAAGAAACTTGTATAATCTCTTTGTTTCAACAATCTGTTTGTATTTGGCTGAATCTTCCAAACACTTCCATTGGATTGTATCAAATTTATTCAGTTGAACCCAGTACTTGTTGAGTGAATTAAAGTACTAGGTAACATGGGATTTTCCCTGTCTCAAATCATCAAGCATGTTTTCAATCTCAAACAACTCAGAAGTATTTTTAACATGTGAGTAAGCCTCTTTCAAGATTCAAGATATCTTGTTCAGTGTCATTCATCAAAAAATTCTCACCAATTTCATTAGTTATGGAATTAATAAGCCAGAACATTACCATGTTATTTTCATATTTTTACATCTAGAACTTTGGGTCTTCCATCCCTAGTTTGCTTGTGGCTCCAGTTAGGTAGCCATCCTTCCCTTTTCCGCAGACAAACATCATGACGGATTGGGACCACTGATGGTAGTTTTGCCCATTCAACTTGTGACCAATGATAATAAACATATTGTTGTCAACAACTCCCATGTTGTTGGCTAGATAAGGGATGATATCCAAAGACTGATTGTTTTTCCCGATCATGTTGTGATTAACAGAGCTGAAGGTTGCAAGAGTGAAGGATTGAAAGATGAATGGTATGGCAGTCATTACCTAGGGTTTAACAAAGAGAAGGATTTTTTTTTTCTCTGCTCTGATACCATACAGAAAATATTAGGGAGAAGAACAATGAATATGCATTCCCTATTAATAGGGAAAAAGATTACACTATAGGAAAGTTATAGAAAAGGAAAAACAAATATGTTGTACACTATACAAGGACACTAAGGATACAATTACAAAATTATGAAACTTCTTAATCTTGACTTTAGGAAAGTTAGCTCAAGATCCTCTAATCTCCTCCAATCTTCATGGATCCTCTAATCACTCAACATAATCTCCGATAATATTCTCAAAATCTCCATAGATATGATTGGAACATATCAAATCGAATGGAAAACAACAACATGATGATGGTACAAAGAGCACTAGTTTTCCTTTTTCCCCACTAAAGAGAATTTAGTTAAGATCCCATTGACTTGCCTCCCATCCAAAGGTACACATAATAAAATGAGTTCACAGCCCTAGAAATTTCGAGAAGAAGATTAAAGAAGATACATTTTGCATTGCCAACATTACAAAGCATCCACCACAACACAAGCAGTTACTGTTAATCTTCCTGCAATTTAATCAAAATAAACACAAGCCAATAGCTAGCTTGGACTCCAATGTCAGGGAAAAGCTTGACAAGAAACATAATGAAATGACTAGAATTATGAAAAGTTCTCCTTCCATACAAGCCAAAGCCAATTCAGCCATTTTATTTTCTCTTGTATTTGGTGAAGAGATGTAGAAAGATTCCAAGCCATAAGAGTTATGTGAACATTCTTGGCTTCAACATCCCTTGAAATAGCATCAGCGGTTAACCAACCTCAAACTTTGCAAGGCTCAAGGAGGCTTGTTTTTATATGCAGCACTACCTTTGCCTTACTGTAAAGAGACTACTGTCACACCTTGAACCCACAATTTCCCAATTAAAAATGAGTAAACTTAATGTTGCTACCAAGGCTTCAAAATACTCCATTTACATGAAAGGATGCAAAAGCCTTCACATCCTCATGATAATTTCCACATAAATGTAGCATATGTTAAATCATATCTTTTGATATATGAGAAAATATATTTGATGAAAAACCTATCTTAGAATGAAAAATCTTTATGTGAATCTCATATTTCTAAATAAAGTTTTCATATTTCGAAACATACATGAATAGTGTTTGGTGCGAATGTTCAAATATTTGAAAAATTCTAAATTCATGCATCATATTTCGAAATTAAGTTTGCACGTTTCGAAACATCATTCTGTCATGTTTCTATACATGTTTTGAAATGTCTTTTGATAAGGTTTCAATGTTTGCTAAGTTTATATGTTATATTTCAAAACATGTTTGAAATCTAAGCATATGTTTCGAAACCTATATAGTATGTTTCGAAACCTCTATCATTTCTGTCAGCAGAGCATTCAAAATCTATGTTGCATATGTTTTGATATATGTTTTTGAAGCATGTTTCAAAACCTTCATAGCATGTTTCAAAACGTCTGACTCTATCAGCAGAATATTTGAAAAATCGACATGCTTTTGCTGTTTAACTTCTTTTCATCCAAAAGCTGTTTAAAAGTTTCTTTAGACTTAATCTCCATACTCTGATGTTTTAATTTCAAAATTTGAAAGTAGAGAATAAAACAAAATCATTATGAGTTTAAAGCATTGTCTCTTACTCATTCTGTCTCTAAGTGTATAACTAACTGTAAAGACTAAATGTTTCAAAACATGTGATGTATTTTTGAAACCTCAATGTAAAAGTGTGTTGTTTCAAAACCTATAAGGTATGTTTCGAAACCTACTTTATCATCTTGTCTCTAACGGTTATAATTAGCCAAAACTCTATCTTTTTTATATATATATCAATTCTTTAAAGACAAGAAGTACCACTTACAAGCATACACTCGAGAACACACTTACAAGAGACATACACAAGCACAAGTGAACCAAATCTTTGTAACAAGCTCTCAAAGAAGATCCATTCAATCAATACATGATGTGCATTGTGGTGTGAAAATGAGAAGCAAACTGAAACCGATGTCTCATCTTTCTAAGCTCTCCTCACCTCATACCAAGAGGTTTGTATAACTATTTGGTAAGGTATTTCATTACATTAAAACTGTTGGATTATAAAAGATAAGTTTTATTTATCTTGTTGTTGATTGTAAGGTTTGAGTTTAGCCGTAAAACTCATTGTGGTGTAAGGTTTGAGTTAAGGCATAAAAACTCATCGTGTACAAGGTTTTAGGATGAACCGTGATAAAACCCTTGTTGTGGTTAATCACTAGTGAAAATGATTGTGTTTGAAAATCCTTCAAGTGAGTAAGCTTGAAGGTAGTGGACTAGACAGGGTGCTGAACCACTATAAATCTCGTGTGCATTTACTTTACTATTTTACTTGCCTATTCTTATTGTTCATGCTTTCAAAAGAAACATTTTCAAAAGCTAAAAGTTTCAAAATAAGGAAAACAGAGAACAAGGTTTCGTAACATATCATAATAGGTTTCAAAACATACTTAATAGAAAGGTTGATTTCAAAACATACTTAACAGAAAGGTTGATTTCGAAACAAACTCCTTGATATTTCGAAACATAGTGTTTTGCCATCAATAGTCTTTAATCTATCGAAAAATTTACCCAAATCCCAATTCACCCCCCCCCCCCCCCCCTTCTTAGGATATATTTGTCATCATTTGGAACTAACAATTGGTATCAGAGTGCAAGGCCTCTAAGTGTTTTGTAGGTTTAACCACCCAAGAGCAAAGATCCAAATGGCATTCAACACTGACTTCAAGTTGGAAGGACAAAACACCTCAAGGCCACCTTATTTCAATGGTTTGAACTACACCTACTAGAAAACAAGAATGAGGTATTTCTTGATGCAAAGTACTGAACTATATTCATGTATATCTAGTACGGTAACATTACTAGAACCCCTTACTGGAAGTTGGAATGAACAACAAAAACACACTAATGAAACAAATGCTAGAGCTGTCAATATATTACATTGTACATTAAATCCAACCGAATTTAATAAGGTCATTTCATGTACTACGACAAAAGAAATTTGGGATCACTTAGAAGTAACACATGAAGAAACCAAGAAAGTGAAAAACACTAAAATTGCAATTCTTACTAATGAATGAATATCAAAATTTCATAATGAATGCTAATGAATCCATTAAGGAGATGTTCACAAGGTTTAATGACATTGTAACAAATTTGCAAACTTTAGGAAAAACAATATTAATCAAAGAAAAGGCTCATAAGATCTTAGGAAGCTTGTCATCTGGTTGGAAACCTAGAGTCACAGCCATAGAAGAAGCTAGAGACACGTCTACACTTACAATGGGTGATTTATTAGGCTTACTATTAACTCGTGAGATTAAGTTAAATAGAAAAGAATCAAATGAGCTCAAAATGAAATCCCTAGTATTCAAGGCCTAGCATTCAAGGCCAAAGAAAAAGATGAAAGTGAAACAAGTGATGAAGATAAAGAACTTCCTTTACTCACAAAACGTTTTAACAAGTTTATGAGAAAAGGAAAATTTCTCAAGAGAAAATCATATGAAAACAAGAAATTTTCTAAAGATACTCCTTATAAATTAAAATGTTTTCAGTGTAAGAAATCAGGACATATCAAGGCAGATTGCCCTCAATACAAAAAGCTGAAAAGGAACAAGAAGAAGAAGTTATTAGCTAAGGAAAGAAATAATCACATTGTTGGACCCAAGAAGATTTGGGTACCAAAAGTACCGATGTGATGTATTTCTTGTACGTAAGCTTGGCATCCAAGGAAAGAAAGAAAAAGTGGAATCTTGATAGTGGATGCACCAAGCACATGACGGGAGACGATCAATTCGTCTCTCCCGCCTACAAAGAAGGAGGTAATGTTGTCTATAGAGACAACTCGAAAGGTAAAATACTTGGCTATGGCATAGTTGGTTTAAGTAGAACTAAAGTTGAAAATGTGTGCCTTGTTGATGGTTTAAAACACAATTTGCTAAGTATAAGCCAATTATATGATAAAGGACATAAGATCATTTTTGAATCAAACAAATGCTATGTCTATGATTTGAAATCAAATGAACTTATTTTTTCTGGAAATAGGCATGGCAATGTATATGTGATGATGTTATGCTTAAACATGAAAATTGCCTTATTGCATCAAATTCAAATTTATCTTGGTCATGGCATAAGAAACTAGGTCATGCAAGCATGAGTTTAATTGATAAATTGGCTAGAAAACAACTAGTTAGAGGCTTGCCCAATATAAACTTTAAAAATGATCATGTATGTGATACGTGTATGAAAGGAAAACAAACTAGATCTTCATTTAAATCCATAAATTCAGTTAGCACTGCTAGATCTCTAGAACTGCTTCACCTAGATTTGTTTAGTCCTATGAAAACTCAAAGTTTAGGAGAAAAATCTTATACCCTAGTCATAGTAGATGATTTTTCAATGTTTACATGGGTGTTATTCTTAGGAAATAAAAATGATACTTTTCAAGCATTCTCTAGATTGTGCAAAAGACTTCAAAAAGAATAAGAATTAAAAATAAAGCAAATAAGGAGTGATCATGGTGGAGAATTTGAAAATCAATAATTTCAAACCTATTGTAAAAAAAATGAAATTCACCATAACTTCTCGGTCTCTAGAACCCCTCAACAAAATGGTGTCTTTGAAAGAAAGAATAGAACTCTTATAAAATGTCTAGAACCATGTTGTTAGAAAGTAACTTGTCAAAATATTTTTGAGCTGAAGCTGTAAATACAACTTGCTATATTCTTAATAGGGTATCTCTAAGACCAATCATTAAAAGAACTCCATATAAGCTATATAAACACAAAAAATCAAATATCTCTCATTTCCATCACTTTGGGTGCAAATGCTTTGTTCTAAACAATGGTAAAGATAACTTAGGAAAATTCAATGCTAAGAGTGATGAAGGCATATTTATAGGATATTCGTCTCAAAGCAAAGCTTATCGAATATTTAATAAAAGAACACTGGTTGTAAAAGAATCAATTCATGTAGTGTTTGATGACAAACCTAGAATAATCAATAATGATGATGATCTAGAAGACAGTCCAAATAAGATGAATCAGATTCAAATCAATGATGAAATGGATCAAAGCAATAACCATAATCCAAAAAATCAAAAAGAAGTTTCATTTCCAAGAAAAAAAAAAATATGTTAAAGAAAATGAAATCTAAGGATATCCTAGCAAAGGAGTATCAACTAGATCTTTCCTTAGATTACATACCGATCTAGTTCTAATCTCTCAAACAGAACCAAAAATGTTCAAGAAGTTTTAAATGATGATGAATGGGTTAAGGTTATGCAAGATGAGCTAAACCAATTCGAAAAAAATGAAGTTTGGTGTCTTGTACTTGAACCATCAGATCATCCTATCATTAAAACAAAATGAGTTTTTAGAAACAAGCTTGATGAGAGTGGTAATATCATTAAAAATAAAGCTAGATTAGTTGCTCAATGATATAGTCAAGAAGAAGGCATTAATTATGATGAAACCTATGCTCCGATAGCAAGATTAGAAGCTATAAGAATCATATTATCTTTCTCATGCTACAAGAACTTCACTTTATATCAAATGAATGTTAAAAGTGCATTTTTAAATGGTTTCATTTTGGAGCAAGTGTTTGTAAAACAACCACTCGGCTTTGAAGATCCAAAATATCCAAATCATATATATAAACTTACTAAAGCCCTATATGGTTTAAAACAAGCTCCTAGAGCTTGGTATGAAAGGCTAAGTAAGTTTCTTACTGAAAATGGATTTCAAAGAGGTAAGATTGACACAACACTTTTCATTAAGAAGAAAAGAAATGACATGTTGCTTGTCCAGATTTATGTAGATGATATTATTTTTGAATCATCAAGTTTTAGTTTGTGTAAAGAGTTTGCATCAATAATGCAAAATGAATTTGAAATGAATATGATGAGAGAATTAACATACTTCCTAAATCTTCAAATTAGGCAAACATCTCAAGGAACTTATTTAAACCAAGCAAAGTATGTAAAAGAAATCTTAGCAAAATTTAGAATGAAAGACTATAAGCTTATATCAACTTCTATGAGTGCATGTAGTCCCATTGATAAAGACGAAAAAGGAAAATCAGTGGATCAAAAGCTATATAGAGGGATCATTGCCTCTTTGCTATATTTAACAGCTTCTAGACTCGATATTGTGTTTAGTGTTGGTATATGTGCTAGATATCAAGCCGATCCAAAAGAGTCTCACTTAAAAGCCACTAAATGAATCTTAAGATATATTAAAGATTCTAAAAATTTAGGCCTATTCTATCCCAAATCAAAAACTTTTGAACTCACGACCTATACCAATGCTGAGTATGGTGGATGCAAAATTGATAAAAAAAAAAAAGTACAAGTGGAATATGTCACTTTCTAGAGAAATCGTTAGTAACTTGGGCTAGAAAAAAGCAAAATACTGTTACCTTATTCTCAACCGAAGCTGAATATGTAGCAGTTAGTTTATGTTGCACACAAGTTCTTTGGATTAAGCATCAACTAGAAGATTATGGCATTCATCTAGAGAGAATACCAATCAAGTGTGACAACATAAGTACAATAGCCTATCCAAAAATCTCGTATTCCATCCAAGAACCAAGTATATTGAAATCAAACATCATTTATTAAGGGATCATGTTCAAAAAGAAGATATCTCTTTAGAATTTGTAGATACAAATAATCAAATAGCTAATATCTTTACCAAACCATTGGATAGCAAAAAGTTTGAACACTTTAGATCATGTCTAAACTTGTTGGAAATCAAAGTCTAGATAAATCTCTATCAAAATTTGAGTCTAAGGGTGTGTTTGATTGCATTACTTAGAATTAAATTCTAGGTAATGACTGTCTAAAAAACAAAAACTATCCCACCCCCTTGAAAAATGAATTCCATGGAAAGAAGATTTAAATGCTTGTACCATACACATATTTTTCATAGAAAGTTAACAGTGTTTGATTGCTTCCATAAAAAATATATGTAATAATTACACATTTCTATGGTAAATGTGTGTAATCAAACACACTCTAGGGTGGTTTTTATTTTTTAGGCAGTCATTACCTAGAATTTAATTCTAGGTAATGCAATCAAACACACCCTAAGTGTTTTTGTCGGCAGAAGTTTCAAAACATCAATATCATGTTTCGAAACATCCCCTATCCGAGAATATCATGTTTCGAAACTTCATAAAATTCTATTTCGAAACACAAATTCCAGAGAGTTGTATTTCAAAACATGTTGTCCCATGTTTCGAAACATGTTTTCAAAAGAGTTTTATTTCGAAACATATTGATCTATGTTTCGAAACCTCATTTCCAGAGAGATTTGTTCCGAAACATATCAGTTATGTTTTGAAACCTAATGTCGGGATTATAAATACCCGATAGGTTTCAATAGTTCATTTCTTCCAAGTTCTCTTGATTGTTTCGAAACCCTAGCCTCCAAAAATCCTCTCTCTTGCACACCCACTCGAAATCTCTCTCAATCTTCTTTCTCATTCTCTAAATCCATCATAGTGAGGACCAAGAGATCTGTCGGAAAGCATCAACGCACTCAACTCTCGCTTTCTCCGCCTCGCCAAGAATTCAACGACGACTTTCCTACTGCTCAAACCTTCAATACTTTCAAGTCCTCATTCGAAAAACGAGAGGTAAACCCTGATCGCCTCTTCGATCTTGAAATCTTAGGAAAAACCAATTTTTCTTATCATACTACCTTTCGAAATAGAAATTGGTTACAACTTCTTAAACTTAAAGTTCCTGTGCTTCAAGATTACGTTCATAAACTTTATTCTAATGCTCAAACCTCACTTGATGGGCATGACTATACTAATCACTTCAAAACATTTCTTCAAAATACCGAAATTGAATTAAACCACAAAATCCTCGCTATTTTTTTTGAAATTCCAAACAAATGCGATATCTATGTTCCCTACACTTTCAAATCTTTAGACACATGCAAGAAAATTTCTGGAAACCCTAATCTTAAAAAATCTTTCACGGACATTAATGCCTTATCTGTTGACTTTTGTATCCTTCATCTTATCATTTGTCAAGTTTTGAACCCTAGGAAAGGAAATTATGTTAAACTCTATCTCGAAGACCTATGGTTCATAGAAAAAATTATCGATGAAAAGCAAATAATCTTCCCTCCATTATATGCAATAAAATGGTAAATGTTTGTGCTCACCTCGCCCAATCTCTTCCCTACGGTTGTCTACTTTCCGCTTTTATCCAATCGAAATTTCCTCACATCCAATCTTCCTCCATTCGCCCCAAGTCAAAACTTCCTATTTTCAATGACATTTCTCTTCATAAAATGGGATGCATCTTCGATGAAGCAAATGGTAAGTACATCAAGGTAGTCCACCGCCACCAACAATATAGCTATGAGGTGGAACAAGAAAATGAGGAAGAAGAAGATGAAAACGATGATTCCCCTACTCAAACAGCCTCCGAAGTTGGACCATCCTCACGAGTCACGCCGACATCCTTGCATCACTTCAATCTACCATAACTGAAGGCTTTGCTTCTATGACTCAGCACTTTGAAGATGCTATCAACATCCTCAACAAAAAAGTCAACAACAATCATCATCAAACGAAAGAATATCTAGATAGTCTTAAGATAGTCTTAGGGACCAATTAGGAAATCTAGAAGAATTAGTTCACACCAAGGAGGATTCGTCAAATTCCTCGACTCATTAGCCTTCTAGATATATTGAATGTATTTTTGGATTGAATGTTTATTTCATGAATCTACTTGTAATGGATGTTTCTCTTGGTAATTGATTGTTTACAATTGGATTGAATGTTTACATTTGGTATTCTCATGGATGTTATGTTATCCTTTCAAGGGGGAGAATAATTGTCTATCATATTTTTCACTTATGATAAAAAGGGAGAGAAAATGTTTGAAAAAATGTGTATGCTATGCTTACTGTGATAATGGATCATGATAACTCTACAAAATGGGATCAAAATATACTTATGTTTAGTTATCATTTTATATAGAACAATTTTATTTTTTCTTGAAGCACTAACTCTTAGTATTCAGAAAACATTGGTATTATGTAGTGTCAAGCAAAATCAAAAGAAGATATACCACTTCAAAAGGTTTGTTTTTCTATCTTCCATAAGTTTTTTTTTTTTTTAAAAAAAAGGAAACCTTAGTGTATATTGATTTTTCAAAAGGTTTTTTATCATTATCAAAAAATAGGGGGAGAATTGTTGTATCATATTTTTTGATATATGAGAAAATGTGTTTGATGAAAAACCTATTTTATAATGAAAAATCTTTATGTGAATCTCATATTTCGAAATAAAGTTTTCATATTTCGAAACATACATGAATAGTGTTTGGCGCAAATGTTCAAATATTTGAAAATTCCTAAATTCATGTATCATGTTTCGAAACTAAGTTTGCATGTTTCGAAACATCATTCTATTATGTTTCTATACATGTTTTGAAATGTCTTTTGATAAGATTTCAATATTTGCTAAGTTTATATGTTATATTTCGAAATCTATTTGAAATCTAAACATATATTTCGAAACCTATGTAGTATGTTTTGAAACCTCTATCATTTCTGTCAGCAGAGCATTCAAAATTTGTGTTGCGTATGTTTTGATATATGTTTTTGAAACATGTTTCGAAACCTTCATATCATGTTTCGAAACATCTAAATCTGTCAGCAGAATATTTGAAAAACCGACATGCTTTTGCTTTTTAACTTCTTTTCATCCAAAAACTGTTTAAAAGTTTCTTTTGACTTAATCTCCATACTCTGATGTTTCAATTTCAAAATTTGAAAGTGGAGAATAAAACAAAATCATTATAAGTTTAAAACATTGTCTCCTATTCATTCTGTCTTTAAGTGCATAACCAGCTGTAAAGACTGGATGTTTCGAAACATGTGATGCATGTTTTGAAACCTCAATGTAAAAGTGTGTTGTTTCGAAACCTATAAGGTGTGTTTCGAAACCTACTTTATCATCTTGTCTCTAACGGTTATAATTAGCCAAAACTCTATCTCTTTGATGTATATATCAGTTCTTTGAAGACAAGAAGTACCACTTACAAGCATACACTCTAAAACACACTTACAAAAGACATACACAAGTACAAGTGAACCAAATCTTTATAACAAGCTCTCAAAGAAGATCCATTCAATCAATCCATGATATGCATTGTGGTGTGAAAAGGAGAAACAAACTAAAACCGACGTCTAGTCCTTCTAAGCTCTCCTCACCTCATACCAAGAGATTTGTACAACTATTTGGTAAGGTATTTCATTACATTAAAACTGTTAGATTGTAAAAGATAAGTTTTATTTATCTTGTTGTTGATTGTAAGGTTTGAGTTTAGCCGTAAAAATCATTGTGGTGTAATGTTTGAGTTGAGCCATAAAAACTTATCGTGTACAAGGTTTTAGGGTGAACCATGGTAAAACCCTTGTTGTGGTTGATTACTAATGAAAGTGATTGTGTTTTAAAATTCTTCAAATGAGTAAGTTTGAAGGTAGTGGACTAGGCGGGGTGCCGAACCACTATAAATCTCGTGTGCATTTACTTTACTATTTTACTTGTCTATTTTTATTGTTCATGCTTTCAAAAGAAATATTTTCAAAAACTAAAAGTTTCAAAATAAGCAAAATAAATAACAAGGTTTCGAAACATATCATAATAGGTTTCGAAACATACTTAACAGAAAGGTTGATTTCGAAACATACTCACTTATATTTCGAAACATACTTAACAGAAATGTTGATTTCGAAACAAACTCCTTGATATTTCGAAATATAGTGTTCTGTCATCAATAAGTCTTTAATCTATTGAAAAATTTACTCAAATCCCAATTCACCCCCCCCCCCCCTTCTTGGGATATATTTGCCATCATTTGAAACTAACAGCATACACTTTCCACTAGCAGTTAGCAAGAATATAGCATTGTTCAAAAAGAACTGTCCGGATAGAACCATCCTTGATCTCACAACAGTTTTCATCTTAAAATATGCACCAGAGATGTGATCTCCTAGAGCTCTATTGATTTGTTGCTTTACCCTATAAATCTAGCAACAATTTTCACCATATAAAATGGGGAATTTTTCTGTTTGAAGGAAAAGAAACCAGTCTTATTTGAACTTCTATTTTCAGCTCCATAGATTATCAAGGCTGTGTATGATCCTTTAATTCATTTGAAGATTTACCTCCCGAAAAATAGCATATACTTGTCTCCCAAATATTTCAAACCATCATTACCCTGGGAAAGAGGGGGGGGTCCCAAAGCATGAGGCCCGTGCTTTGCATGGTCCAAGAGAGGGTCGTGTTTCGTTTGCAACCGTACTTTTGTTTGGCAAAAAAACTATTTTCACAACTCAAACTTGAATAACATTACCATTGCTATCATGGCTTGCCCTTAGAACCATCACTCCCGTTACTATTAAATGGCTGATTGGCTTTGGCTTATGCGCTATTAAATGATTTGTGTGCGCTATTTTCAGCAAAAGCAATTGCACGACCATAAACCCATCATCTTATGCACTAATAAATGCATCGTATTATGGGAACATTGTCTCCAAGGTGATGCTTTTCGTTCCACCTAAAATCTTGAATTGTAAAGTTGTGCTCTTGAATTTATCATCATCCGTGGATTCATAACATAGCCTCTTACTCATACCTACTCTATCTTCAAAACTGGTCTGACCACTCTGCTAAACTCTCCCTTAAAGAATTCAGCATAGAATTGAATAAAAGATTATTGGGTCACTTCAATACCACTTTTCCCATGCCAAATACTTGGCACAACCCAAAAAGAGAAAACCTGCAATGTTTAATCTGTTTTTGCTTGAGTCACTCAGCAGTCAATGGTGCATAAAAGGGCTGCACAGTCGATCTCACAATCAATTGTCCGTTGACTGTAGGACACTTAACGACTAGTTGCTGTATCATAGGAAACATTGCAGATTTGCTCTTTTCTCACTTCTCTAGACATTATAGCCACCAGAGAAGAACGAAAGGGGATTATTAGGCTATACATAAGCCCTCAAAAAGACAAAAATAAGCTAAACATCAACTGTTCTAAAGTCAAACACACTTATAAGTAAGGACACAACAAACCTGAAGAAGCCTCCAAAAAGCTGAAAATTCCATTCAATACAAAGGAAGTTGCTCTTTTCATTCCTAGTGAACAGTAAAGTATATAATTTTTATTTCATTTTAGCTCAAGTTCTCTGCACATTATTGGACTAAGAGTAGACAAGAGCTGTACAAATATTGTAAACTTGTACCGTTGTGTGAAGTGGTGTGTGGCTACCTAGAGCCTAAGAAAATCAAATGGTTGGATGTATGAGTTTCTAAGGTGAACTTGAATAGAAACACCTCAGTGAGATTTTAGTGGAACAAAAGGTTGGTTGGGCTTCCTAGAAATGAATGTACGTGTGGCACTGAACCACTTTAATTCTCTTGTATTCAATGTGTGAGTGATTTTTCAATTGTTCTCCCCTCTAAAAGTTACATACTATAAACTAAATTTGCTAAAAAGATGTTAAAATTGAAAATATATATATATATATTATACTCGATTTAATCACCCCCTCCCCCCCCCCCCCCCTCAAAGTCCAACATTACAGGCCTAAGGATCAACAGTGGCAAGTCAATTCATTGTCAAATGACCTCCTATGTAACTTGATCCCGTGTATCAACCTCATGACTCATGAGGTGCCACTATCACCAACAGGAGATTGCAAACACATTTCTACCAAAAGAATGGACCTAAAAGGCACACATATGCAGTATCGTTAGCTGTGAGCCAAGGCACACGAGGACAATCACAGCATGGTTCCAAGCATATTCAGTCCTCTTCCTTGATCATGCCAGATCTACCTTTGGAGTGTCCCGACCAGATAAGTTGAGATAGACCTCTAGAAGATTGATGCATAAAACAGAACCTAAAGCATGACCAACAGGTTCTTGTCCATCCATTAATGCTTAAATAAAAAGCATCTCTAGCACCAATATGACAAGAAAAGGAAAAGGATAAGTCTCTAGCACTATTAAACCCTGGAGTTAATTGTGGAAAGTTGCTGCTCAAAGAAATCAGAAATCCAAAATAAAAAACTATTAGTGAACTTAAAGATTCTTTTGCTCATAATTCTAAAATTGATTTGTTTTCTAGATCAAAAACCAAAAAAAAATCAAAAGAACCCTTTTGATGAATTGGATTCGAAGGTTCTCTCGGAACACCCAAATGGAACTTTATAAGACTTCTAAAAGAGAGAGAGCATAAAAATACACCACAGTAAGAAAAGAACCCACTGTCAGAAAATGTCCTGCCATCCCTTTGTCAACTTTGCCTTATGTAGCCTTGTTCCATGTAACAAAATAATAGCTCTAACATCCTTCTGCTACAAAACCTCTACCCTATTCTTTTCATGAAAGCTGAAAAAAATAAATAAAGAGGAAAGTAAGGACAAAAGAACCTAATAAATTCAGAGTATGATCAAAGAGATGAGCCCCGTCCTCTGTGGTGGGATACAAATTTCTTCATTAAATAGAACATGCAAACATGAAAGAAGTTGGGAAATCATTACGTAGACAAATACAAGAAAATTAACGTGAGAAACTTAAAATGTATAGACTAAATGCAAAGTGTTCAAAAAGTGACAACAGGCTCCATCACATTGAACTGTCTCCAAATTGAGCAAAGAGGGAAAGGTACAAGAAGAACAAGAATTAATGAGGAGAAAGGCACCAAGTCACCTCTGAGGTTTCTTAAGTTGCTGAGATGTGAGCGAAATGAGAGATTGAAGCTTAGCAACAGCAGATGCCTTATTAGGTGGGCACTAGGAGAGTGAAAGATTCAAAGAATAAAGAGCCTCATTGAGCTTGCCTGCAGCCAAGGACGCCAATCCTTCCTTATAAGCTTCATCAGCCATTTGGGCATCATATTGGGATACCAAATTCAAATCAGCGCTCTTATTCTTCAGATGTGAAGAAGGGGGAGACTTTAGAAGTGCAGTAGCATGAGCATACTCATAAGAAGAAATGGCTGAATTGATCTCAGCCATGAGCGCTTCAGGTGTTGTCGGGATAGTCTTCACATTATCAAAGACACTCCAATGAGGGGACCCTTCTCCAGAGTCCATTTCCCTTTCCAACATGGATTACTGTTTAATCGTACAAGGTTTTGCAAGGATATACATACATATATATATAATATAAGGAAGGGAAAGCAGTAAATCAAGTTTCAACTTGGGAAATAGCATAATTTTTCCCCCATATAACCTGCCTCAATCCGATCCAATGAAAACGACAATCCTTTCTTGGATGTGAAAGTGTAGGAACAAACCTGAAAAGAATTAAGAAGAATACAGAAAAATAAGCAATTTAAACTGCTTAAAAAAAGCCCAACTAAAACAATATTAAGTTGTTTGAGATTGCAAAGGAATAAATTATCCAAAAAGATAAAAAGTTCTAAAAATTGCAGGCTACACTGTCCAGGAAGAAGAACAACTGGGATTTGTGCCAGCTTAATCCATTTCTTACACACAATTAGGTTCATATATGAAAAGACAAAGCAGCGTGACTTGCGAAGGATTGGAAAACTTTCTTCACACAAGATTTCTGGGGACCTTATCCAACTACCCGACTGGAAAGTCTCAATAAGCCGGTTCGTACAATATTAAGTTCTGAACAGTAGCAGGATTATAGAAAAGAAAGATCCATACCTAAAGATGGAACTGGGTTGCGGAGAACTCAAACAAGTGTTGGAATCTTGGAAACAACCATTATTAGAGAGGGGGGTCTTGCACCGCCGATCATCGTTCCGATAGTTGTCGCCGGCGGAGACTACCTTTATGCAGTCAACATTGGTCCAGATTTCTCCTTTTTCCGTCACCGCCGACAAGTGTAGATTATCAGATTTGGAGGAGAGCAGCCAATTACAAGTCACTGTTGGTTTGCCTGCCATTTTATTTTTGACCATTTTGGAGGTCGGAACATTCATGCCCTATTCGGAAGAAAATATTTTTTATTTTCAATTTCGTTTTAAATTTGATTTTGTTTCAAAAATTTTATGAATAATTTTTTATTTACAAAATTTTGAAAAATAAAAACCAAAAATTTAAAGATAAAATAACAATAAACGAGTCATAAATATTCTATTAAAAAATAGAAAACTTTGTTCTCTAATTTTTAACTTTATACTATTAATTAGAAATTGCCTTTTTAATTTTTTTGAAAATAAATATGATGATTTTTTAAAATATAAAATATTAACATATCTTTAATTATAAAATTGGAGTTTAAAATTAGAAAATATTCTCTGAAACTATGGAGCTTGGCTATTTTATTTTCTAGTGTATTTTGCATTGGTAAATTTTACATTAGTCCTTAATTTTACATTTTATAATAAATTAATTTATTTCTATTTCTATTTTTTATTTTTGATAGAAATTTAATTTCTCTTTAATTTTTTATCAAAAATTTTATAAAAAAAACTATTGTTTTCAAAATACAACAATAAATTTATAATTATGAAAAAATATTTGTCTTCAATCTTTAGTCTGTAAAAGACCTATAAAACAGAAGACAGTTAAGGACATGGGATGTCTCCAACACAAGGCCTTCGATGCTTAAATCAATCTTAACCGCAAAACAAATAAGTATTCAGATAGTTTGTGTTGGAGTTTCTACGTATCACAATCGAAAAGATGACTCCCTGTGAGATATCCCAAAATGGTGTTTGCAAGGCAAAAGATAGTTAGAAAGGTAAGCGAGGGTTTCTCTCGCACAAGCCCTCTGATGCGTAAGTCATATGTTGCCATAGTGAAGTAAAGATATAGATGTTGATATTTTACTCTTGTGATTAAAGAATTTTGATCATGACAAACTTTTCAAACAATATGAAAATCAAGGATTTGGTGCTTATTGGCATTCAAAATCAAATTCATTTTAACTCGACTTTGAGTCAAAAGAAATGAAGTTAAGTGATTTCAAAATTAAATGATTCCATGAATTGAAATCTTAGATAAATTAGTTTAAGTAATCTTGAAATAGTTTCAAATGTTTGTCAATCAAATATCTAGTTTTTCTTTTAATCTGTCAACAAAGTATTCATTTTATGGTGGCATCGATCGACTAAGTATAAAAATATGTTGACTATTAGAGTATTGAGATTTGATTCTGTCAACAGAAGGCCTTGCTTTGTCAACTAATAGTAAGTTTATTTTTCAAGATTTTTCATTTTTCTCTTAAGTTGTCGACTATGTCATGTTGCTATCGACTATCAGTATGTTTAAGTTTTCAAAATTTGAATATTTGTCTTACTCTATCGACTAAAACTATTGCTTTGTCGACTAACAGATTGCTTTCATCAAATCTATCAACAGATGGCTCTTATCTGTCGACTATGTCTCAAAATTGTATTTTATATCTATTGACTAACTCTTTTGTCTGTTGACAATTTGTTTATTAGAAAGTTATAACGGTTAGTTTTTTGGTGCATTAAATGTTCGGCCAACCACCCCAACGGTTCGATTTTTGGATTTTTCCACCATCAACTATAAATAAGTGGTTGAAGATACATTGAAGCTCTCTTAGAACATTCATTGCCCAACTATCGAGCATTCAAGTCGTCTCCGCGCTTTAAATTTTTAATCTCTATTTATTTTCTTATTAAGGCTTTGTTCCTAAGTGTTAATATTCATTTCAAATCTCTTATTTTCTACAGAGAAAACTTATAACTAAGAGTCTTAACTCTTAGACTCTTTTATCCCTTTGTATAGTATTTTTTCTAGTGTGAGCTAAAGGGCCTATTGGTGTAGGATGGTTGTATTTCTTCCTAGTCTTGGACTAGATGATTTACTTGGTTAAGTATGAGGTTTTAATAAAATTGTTTGCAAAATTTTTAATGATGAACTAAGATAGTTGTAACACCCAGTGTTACTGGTGTTAAGAGAATGAGAAAAGAAGTGAGAAACTTTTAAAAATGCCCTTAAGAATGTGATGGATCCTTAAGAATAAGGGTGCCCTATGAGAAGGGCATTTTGGTAATTTGGATAATGAAGTCTAATAAAGGGTAATTCCTAGGTGGAATTAAGTATGGAAGTGAATTAATTTCCCATTTTGAATTTATGTGAAGATATATGGGATTAATAATTCACAAAGGACATTTTTTTGTAATTTGGAGTGAAATTCCATAAAGAAATTAAATCATGAAAAATGGAAAAATAGAGGATATTCAATTATATGGGAAATAATTGATTTTTCCTTACATTGGTGAATAAATGTGGTGATGCCACATGGATGGATGAGATGTAAACTTGGAAGCCAAGGTTAGTGTCTAGAAATGACACTTGGCTAAATCTTATTCAAGTAAAATGGAGAGATTTAAATAAATACAAAAGAAATTATATTTAGTCTTTCAAACATTTAATGAGAGACATGATTATGGTGAATTAAAGAAATTCAAAAGAAAATGGGAAATTAGTCACCCATTAATGTTTGGAAAATGTGGGATTTATTTAAAGGGAAAAGAATTGAATTATGTCTATCATGTAATGAATATGAAAATAGTCCCATTTACATAAATGAGAAAGAAATGGGAAATTCAAAAGATCCAATGGGTGAGATTTATTCTTGAAAAGAGATTGAATCCAAGGGTGGGGATTTAAAGAGAAGAAATGGCATGGATTGCCAAATATTAAAGAAAAGAATAGTTGAGAATAAAGCTTTTAAAAGCACATGGATTGTGCTTTCTTTGGATGGTTGAGATTAAAGTTTTTAGAAGCACATGGATTGTGCTTTCTTTGGATGGTTGAGATCTAACTTTGTAAAGTGAAATATAATCCAAAGGTGGATATTTCACAAGATGGATATTTCACAAGATTAAGTGGTATGGGTTAAACTATTTGTGTGGTTGAAATTTATTCTCACCAAATAAATCCAATGGCTAGGATTTATTCTTGAAGGATTGGGTGCTAGTATAAATAAACTAGTATATGGAAACCCTAATCCTTTTGGCAAAGTTAGTGAGAGAAATGGAAGAAGTCTCTTATTTTGTGGAGAGGAAGAAGAAGAAGAATGGAGAAAGGAAGAATGTCTTTCAAGGAGGAAGATGGGGAATAAGGTAAGTGTTCTTCCTTTGGGAGTACGTAAATTCCTTTTTTTGTTCCATTTAATGGTAGCTTAGTTTCTTTAAAATTTTGTTTCAAGGAATCTCTTAAGGAGAAGAGTTGGGAGGAAGCTAGGAAGAGTTTAAAAGCTTCAAAGAAAGGAAAAGATAAGGGATAGCCCCATGGGATAGTGGCTTTGCAAGGTTGTAAGTATGGTTCATAAGCCAATATGCCTGCATTGGCATGTTATTTGTGTTTAAGGACCTATGGCCATGAGGTTGTGTGGGGTAGGGTAAGTTTAAGCCTCAAACTAAGGTGGTTGTGAGGATGTGAAAGCCCTAACTTTATTGCATTGCATAAATTAGCATCATATTTTATATTCATGTTCATACTTATTATCATTGCACCCTTATTGAGCTTAATAGCTCATGAGATTTTTACCCTCAAATATAGGTTGTAAGGCACAGAAAAAATCAAGGCAAAGATGAAATGGCATGTGGATGCATGTGAATGAAGATTCAAGAATATAGTATGGCTTATGGAAGCCTTGTGATGTATTTTGCAATTGGTTGTTGCTTGTTGAAGCCTAAGCATGTATTGTAAATGCTATGTATGATTTTATTTTTTTTTAAATGAGATATTGACATATGGCATGTGGAAGCCTAAATATTGGTGTAAACCTCATATTTGGTTTGGCTTTTAGAAGCCTATCTTGTTTATTTGATTCATGTGGTAATGAGCCTAAGAGTGGTCTAAGGAGTATTATTTTATTTGTGTAATCTTTGGTGGGAGAAAGTGGGTATTTGAGATGTACGGATGATGTGTGTAAAATCTAAAAAATTTGGGCTAAAAAGACTAAGAAATTTTTTTGAGTCAAGTAGGTGAGTCACGGGCGGTAGGCGTGCAGCAGATGGGTGGCAAGCATGCAGCAGGCAGGGCACGCATAGGCGCACACGCAGGCACGCATTCGCGGGAGGTCGCGCTAGCGCGCGGGAACGCGCCCGCAGGCGTATGGCCGCCCGTGGCCAATGCATCGCGGGGCCCCGCGCAAGCCCTAGGAGCGCCAGATGGCCCCGCCGGCTAATTTTAAAAAAAATGGAAATTTTGGGGGATTTGGGGGCAATTCTTGGTTAATTATCGGCCCCGAAGGAATTTTAAAAAACAAAGAGAATTTGGATATTTTTGGAGAAAATGCCAAATTTAAATTATGAAGGAAGAAGAATTAAAATAAATAAAAATGGCAATTAGGAAAACTTGATGAAAATTAATTAGCCAAGTGTGGTATGGTTAAAACCCAAATCTGCTAGTGGATTCTGGGGTTGAGGTAAGGGAATGACGAAACCCAGTTCCCACCTAGGGCGTTTCGTGTTGAAACATAATCCGCCCTTCACAAATGGCCGGGCATCTGAGCAGTTCGGTTGATTATTCACGAGTGGCACCCGTAAGTGGAAATGGGGCGTCACAGTAGTGGACTAGGCTTGAAAAGCCGAACCACTATAAATTATTGTCTCCTGCTAGTGTTTTATTTTTTCACTTCATTAACATTGCATATTAACATTCATTTTCAGTTTATCAAACATTGTTCTAAATCAATTTTTTAAAAAAACTGAAGTTAAAATTTTAAATAACCCAATTCACCCTCCTCTTGGGTTTTGGTGCCATTGCTATACGTTTATATCAAATGCATGGATGAAGTATGCGAGTGAAATATGTAGTAAAGTCTAGAAGAATTGAAGGATTCTTCGAAAGAACAATGATTGTTCGGGTGCAAAATAGTGAAGAATTGGAAAAAGGATCCCTTAAACACGAAAGGTCGAGGGTATTTATTGGCATCAGTTCAGTGATCGGGACACATGACACCCAGATGTGAGGGGTGCGTGACTATTTAGATCATAGAGTGCACAATTGTCCAGACCACACATGGCAGTCCCAGGTTAAGCTCAAAAGGAGCTTGGTGAGAAACCCCCTACAAGAATGGTTATTTGAAGGAATAAGAGCCTGAAAAAAGCAAGCCACATTGTGCAGAGCATGGGTTTAAGTTGTGTGGGAGACAGGTTTCGCTGTGACTCCCCTAGAGAATGGCTTGAATGGGTGCACTATGCTATGAGGGATAGTCCCCCAAAAAGAACTTACCTTCACAGAGAACTTTTCTCCCAAACACGATAATAACTCTTTAGAAGGATTTATGCTGTGGGGTGCCCGAAAAAATTCCAAAGTCTTAAGATATTTCCCACAAAGTCCAAAGTCTCCGAAGAGTCTTTGTGGAAGAAGTTTCCCAGGACCTCCATAGGGAGTCCCCCGGGATGGCTTGGCCTCATAATTTGCATAAGTCCAAAGACTTTGTGACGCCCTGATCCCACTTACGGGTGCCACTAGTGAACAATCACCCGAATTCCTTCCATGCCCGGCCATTCGTGAATGGTAGACTATGTTTCAACACAAAACGCCCTAGGTGGGAACTAGGCTTCGTCCATCCCTTCCCTCATCCCAAGATCCACTAGCAGATTTGAGCTTTAACCATACCACACTTGGCTAAATAATTTCCATTAAGATTGCCCAATTACTATTTTTATTTATTTCAACTCTTTTCTCACCAAGAATTCCACTAGGCTCCATAAAATTCACCATTTCAATCAACCCATTAACTTTTACTAATTTTTTAGGATAAACTCATATAATTTAAATTTTCAAAAATTTTGACATTTTCTCCAAAAATACCCAAAATCTCTTTATTTTTGAAAATTCTTCCAAGGCCCACAAACAACCAGGAATAGCCCCAATAATCCCCCAATTTTTCATTTACAAAAAAAATTGGTCGGCGGGGCTTGCTAGTGTGCTTGTGGCTCGTGCGGGGCCCCATGGTGCGCTGGCCTTGTGGGCCGCGCGTGCTTGCCGCTCGCCCGCGCGGGGCCTCACGCTTGCGTGCCTCCGCACGCCCGCCTACTGCACGCTTGACACCAGCCTGTTGCACACCTAACGCCCACCTGCTGCACGCCTGTCGCCCGCAACATGCCTACATGACTCAAAACATTTTCTTGGCTTTTTTAACCCAAATTTTCCAGATTTCTCACACCTCACATATACACCAAAATACCTACTCTTCCCACAAAAGCTTACACGAAAATATTCATTTTCTTCTTCCACAAATCTTATACAACAAAGAAAAAATATTACTTCATACCCCCTTATGGCACGTTACAACATAAATCAAATAAACACGATAGGCTTCCAAAGCCAAACCAAATATGAGATTTACACCAATGCTTTGGCTTCCACATGCCCTAAGCCAATATCTCATTTTCAAAATAAAATCATACATTGTAACACCTCACTTTTCCCAAGCGAGCGTTAACTCGAGATTTCGGGAATACTTTTTTTTTTTTTTCAACATTATACACACTACATAAGTCTCTCAATATACATGCTCTCATCATACTCATTTCCCGACAATCCCAACTATACCTTCTCAGCATTTAAAAATAATAGACTAAGACAGGTATTATCAATCACATCAGCGGAAGCAAGATCGAAACCTCAATGATATATAACTAACAATTTCCTTTTACAAATAATAACCAAATCAATGTTTCACATGAAAATATCAAAATATTACATAACCTCTGAACATCACAATTATAGACAAAAACCTACGAAAACTAAACATAGCAGCTACATCTCGATGACATTCTTTCCCTTGGCGCCACTGTTTTCACCTGGAACGTTTGAATATTCCAGAGACATAGTCCAAATTAGATGCTGAATCATCTAATCATCTAAGTGAGAGTTCAAAAACATTTTCATGTAGATATGCAAAATCATATATATAAAATCGATAAATCCTGACATGCCCCAGCCTAAAAGAATCTCACACAGCATTTAGCTCTAACCGGGGAAAATGCAATCTCTCTAAAGGCGACACGACCACACCGATCCATTGGCAAACCAATCCTGCTTAAGAAGGACACCTCGACATATGAGCCCGGGAATCACCCCATTGTCATTGTTAGGCATTACGCTCCTACCCAAAAGCATTCCAAAACCCAACTCAACGCAACCCTAGCCCCAAGAGTGTCACATCAGCACTATTCCCGGAATCAACGACACCTCAGTATTAATGCTATTGCTCAAAGGATCCTGGGGTGGTGTCCACTTTCAGCCCCGCCACTTGAGTACCGTAGGTTGAAGTCCGTCTCAGCCCCGTCCCAAGTGGGTCACATAGCATTAACCTTTGGCACGCATCCCAAGTGCTGTCACTCGAGGGCTACATCACAGGTTAACAACCCACGTCCCACATGGACAACACATAACATGCCAATGTCGAAAATCATAACATGCATGACATAAAATCAACATCTCAATGTATGCAATTTATAGTACAAAATCTTATACAGGTGTAAATAATCATTTGTAAAACCAACAATA
This sequence comes from Diospyros lotus, assembly GCF_014633365.1. Lineage (NCBI taxonomy): Eukaryota > Viridiplantae > Streptophyta > Magnoliopsida > Ericales > Ebenaceae > Diospyros > Diospyros lotus. Next base: position 19,888,555 of record NC_068345.1, read on the forward strand.
AACTTAGTCATGGGATGAACACTCACAGTAATCCACAAACGAGTTTTTCGACAGAACCACTCACCTTGGGCTAAATTCAAGATTCCTCAAAATGCGTGCCCGATTGACCTCGATTCTCGTGCCAAGCGATCTCTAGTTCAACCTCAAGCTTTAATGATACCCTAGACATCATATGCATTCAAAGGAAAATAAATATCTATTTTCTCAATTTTCTCATAATTTTTCTCTAATTTCATCCTATTTTTCTCTCGATAATTCCAAATAAATACCTATTCAAACATTTTTCCAACTTTTTCTCCATAAGAATTCATAAAACAATATTTATAAGCCTCTAGAACTTTCTGAAAATTTTCCAGATTTTTCTCCTATTTTCTCAAATTTCCATAATTACTTTTCCTTGAGAAAATTTATTTCCCCTTGATTTCCTTCGAATCTCCTCCAATAAAAATCACCAAAACTCATAAAATAAATTCCTTATACTTCTAGAATTTTCCCAGAATTTTATAAAAATCCCTCATATTTATTTTTAATTTACCTTTCCTTTCAAAAATAAAAAATAATTATCTCCTCAAGAAATTTTCATGATAAAAATTCATCAAAATAAACTATTCATTTTCCTTGAATTTCTGGATACTTTTCCAGAATTTTAATTCCTTTAATTCTATTTTTTCTCAAATTTTCTTTATTTTCAGTATTTAAAAAATACAAAAAATACCTCTAGTCATCTTCTCCGGCGATGGCACACCGAAAAATCGAAATGATGACACTAGACTGCTCCTCTCTCTTAGTCGATCCCAATGGTACCCATCTTGGTCTGAAAAACCCACCGGAAGCCTTTCGATTTGGCCGAAAATAGTCCGCCGAAGCTACCCGTCACTGAAGTCCGACGAATCAAATTGGCCTTCGATTCGAACTCCGATTGACACGAAACTTTCCAGATTTGCTACCCATAGCCTTGCAACCAAAAGCCCCTTAATAGATCCTTTGATCGATCCCACTACAATACTCACGCAATATGTATATATATATATATACACGGCCGAATGTATATATATGCGAAAACACTCCCTACACTACTCCAAAAACCCTCAAAATTCCCAAAATTACTCCTCACAACCTGGGGAACAAAAGCCCCTTATCTGACCTCTAATTCGCTCCCAAAAGTGAGAAATCCGAAGTAAAATCTTTGATGCAAACCCTCACCAAAACTCGGCTATTTATAGCCAAATTCGTCTGTTTTTCCGACCAATCAGAGGCCGTTGCTTCGCCCTTATGCGACCTTGGCCATACCCTGTCGAAGAACAGCTGCAAATCTCCAAATTTTTCGACCACAAATCGTGGCCAGATCTACCATTTCTGAGTAGATTTTTCAGAAATTTCAGTTTGGCCCTTATGAAATTTTTTTTTGCATTTTGGTCCTTATCCTCAAGCCCCTGATCTTTCCAGCACCATCACTAAGACCCTCAAGATTAGTACTTCTCATTTCTCCCTGGAAACTTTTGAAAAATTACCATTGACCTCCCTCAGGCAAATTTAGAAAATTATATTTAGGCCCGATTGATCGTTTTGACCCTAAATCCACTTGATTCAACCCGAAATCACTTAAGGGTTGTTCTATACATAAAATATTAGTCCTAGACACACTCCGTTGACTTTTTGGATATCGTCTATAACAATTCGGTATTACGACCTAATCGGCAGCTATATTTTTGCTGTACCGAAAATTGTTCCCGATCTCATTTCTTTCGATGCCATAATTCTTTTCTCGGGACACTCGTTACTGATGTACCATTTTCTTTAGACATCTAAGTCCCGGGGTACTCCTTCCAGTTGATTCGACGATTTATTTTACTTTTAAACCCATTTTTTGGTATTTTAAATTCATCTAAATTACGCGGTGACCTTACACAGATATGGGGTATTACAAACATGACTATTACAATACATACTTAGGCTTCACCAAGCCATAACTAACAACACAAAATAAAACATCACTAGGCTTCAACCTCAAGCTTGCAACCATCCCAATCTCTTGCCATAAGAACAACCTACAACGGGAGGATACTAATCCATCGGAACTTATCCCTACCAAGCTTCCTACTCGGGTACTAATCCATCAGAACATTACCGCGTTCTGTGATTCCTCCATAGGACTACTCTAGATGTCCTATCCTTTGCAGGAGACTATCGGTCCCACTTAACCAAATTTCCTAAGGTACTGCTATAGATCTTCGGCATCTAATCATTACCTGCAGTTCACTAAGTTGCTCAGGCCCATAGCCCACCTGCCCTCATCGCGAGCCAACTCATTAGTCTTTTGCCACATGGTTCATAGCATCAGATCCGTTACTACGAGCCTTGCACCCGTAGCATTATGATACTATAAAGCCTTCGCATTATGATGGTTCCACCACCATCTTACTAAAGTCATCTTACTTCGTTATCCTTACCTTGATAACCTCAAACTCACTCCATGAGCCTCATTCCTCAACACTTTGTATCTCTTACAACCTAAGAGAATCTCAAACCACTCCACCCCTTAAGGCCTCAGGATCTTACCCCACAAGATCATACCTCACGGCTTTCAATCAACATCTAAAAGTTCCAACTTTCCATAATAATGGATCCAAGTCCATCATGATTCATTTTAGCACCCAACTCATCCCAAAGCTTGACTATTAACGATCTCTCAATCCATAACCGTCATGCTGAGCCTACCTCAAGCTCCGGCACCCATAACCATAGAGCACCTACCATTACCCTCAAGGTGAATTGAGATCTCCTGTCTCTCCTTGCACATCCATGAATGCATTCAGTCACTACGGCCAGCTCAGCCTTCCAGCACGCCTCGCTCAGGCTCCCATGACTTGGCATTACAACCCCGGGGCCTCTACCTCACTCATTACGCCCCTGCCCACTCAGCATCCAAAGTTGGCATTTTCTGTGCACGCATATCCCCCAGATGTCCTGTTGCCACAGCTCATTGCTCAACACTACAATCGGACCATACGACCCGTTCACACCCTTCTTTGGGTGACCTCGTCGTCTCCCCAACAAGGGTCTCGTAACCTTAGGCGTCATTCCCGACCCTAAGCATCACAATGAGGGTATATTCACCTCTCATCTCCCAACCTTAGGCATCCTGCCTGACCCCAAGTGTCACCATGAGAGTTTAATTGGCCCTTCATCCATCACTTACATGAACGGTCACTTGGCCCCTCATCCATCAGTCACTCACATAAGACTTCTAATCTGACGGCTCTCACACACTTATCAGCACATGCTCAACTCATTTATCCCCAATCTGGATTCCCTTAGATTCCAGCTCGACCTACTATGGATTTTTCATCTCATATAAACACCCGCTAGGGTCCATCTGCCACCCGCTATCCTTCCTTAGGATAAATCTTAATTCATCATGAACTCAACTAAGGTCCACTCATACCTTAGGCACATCCCCTCCGGGATTGCCATAGCGATACAATCACATGGCACCATATGCATTCCTAATGCATCACTCACACCCGACTCCTCCCAGAGTCCTTCAAAAGATACTAACGTCATGCCTACCCTAGCCATGAATTTGCTTCACTTACTGGTTCCACCTAGAGCCTCACTATAAGTAACATTATCTTACTCTCTTTCTGGAGTTTGTCACACAACCCGCTGACGACTAATTTCCTTGGGCTTCGAGCTAATTTCAGCCTTAACTCAATCTAGCTCAAGCACACAACCCTTATTGCACCACTTCTAAGGGAACAACTCCATTCCCTCATACATGCTTGCCCATCTCCCAAACATAGGGATGCTCCGCTAACCCCTTCCCAGATTAACTATACCTCAAGCTCTCCTTGCCCCTTCATGACTCGACATCGTGTCCCCACACGAGCCTCAACACTTCAATCACAAGGAACTCTCACCTTAGAACACTCCATATTCCCCCCAAAATATCCACATTTGGATTTTCAACACTAACACCCACAATTAGGCTTTTGACTCTTCTTTGCTCGACCCATATATCTCTTACGGTATATCATCTCAATCCATGATATTTTCATATTCCTATATCAAGAATACCCGAGCACTCCATTCACATTGCCACGGACCTCAATTCCTCGACCCAACTCCTAGGGTCCTCAGACGCGTGGTCCTACTTCCAAGATCTTCAGGTCAACCTTCTTCCACATTTTATGCCAAGCATCATCCACTCAGCACTCCAACCACCTCTCTGATACCAACTATGACGCCCCGTTCCCACTTATGGGTTCCACTCATGAATAATCACCCGAATTGCTTCCATACCCAGTCATTCGTGAAGGGCAGACTATGTTTCAACATGAAACGCCCTAAGTGGGAACTAGGCTTCATCCGTCCCTTCCCTCATCCCCAGGATCCACTAGCAGATTTGGGCTTTAACTATACCATACTTGGCTAAATAATTTCCATTAAGATTGCCCAATCGCTATTTTTAGTTATTTCAATTCTTTTCTAACCAAGAATTCCACCGGGCTCCATAAAATTCACCATTTCAATCAACCCATTGATTTTTACCAATTTTTGGAAGAAAAACTCATATAATTTAAATTTACAAAAATTTTGACATTTTCTCCAAAAATACCCAAAATCTCTTTATTTTTGAAAATTCCTCCGAGGCTCACAAACAATCAGGAATAGCCCCAATAATCCTCCAATTTTTTAAATTTTATAAAAAAAAAATTGGCCAGCAGGGCCTGCTGGCGAGCCTGGGGCCCCGCGGTGCGCTGCCCGTCTGTCTACCGCCCGCGACACGCCTACATGACTCAAAAAAATTTCTTGGCCTTTTTAACCCAAATTTTCTAGATTTCTCACACCTCACATATACACCAAAATACCTACTTTTCCCACAAAAGCTTACACGAAAATATTCATTTTCTTCTTCCACAAATCTTATACAACAAAAAAAAAAATATTTCATACCCCCTTATGGCTCATTACAACATGAATCAAATAAACATGATAGGCTTCCAGAGCCAAACCAAATATGAGATTTACACCAATGCTTTGGCTTCCACATGCCCTAAGCCAATATCTCATTTTCAAAATAAAATCATACATGACCATTACAATACATACTTAGGCTTCACCAAGCCATAACTAACAACACAAAATAAAACATCACAAGGCTTCCAACCTCAAGCTTGCAACCATCCCAATCTCTTGCCATAAGAACAACCTACAAGGGGAGGATAAAACCTCATGAGCCATTAAGCTCAATAAGGGTGCAATAACAATAAGTATGAACATGAATATAAAAGGTGATGCCAATACATGCAATGAAATAAAGTTAGGGCTTTCACATCCTCACAACCACCTTGGTTTGAGGCTTAAACCTACCCTACCCCACATAACCCCATGGCCATAGGTCCTTGAACACAAACAACATGCCAATACACACATATTGCTGATGAACCATACTTACAACATTGCAAAGCCACCATCCCATGGGGTTATCCCTTACCTCTTTCCATTCTTTAAAGCTTCAAGAACCTCCTTGCTTCCAACTTTCTTACTCAAGAAACCCCTTAAAAAAAAAACAAGGTAGCTAAGCCACCATTCAAGAAAGACAAAAGGATTTTTCTATACTACATTAAGGTAGAAACCTTACCTTTGCATTCTTCATTTCCTTTTCTTTTCTTCTCCATTCTTTCCTTTCCTCTTCCTTTCTTTCTTCAAATGGCCAAAGGAAGACAAGTCTTCCTTACTTGCCAATATATACTAGTTCTCCATATTTCAAGAATAAATCCTAATCATTGGATTTATTTGGGGAGAATAAATCTTCACCCTCCAAACTAACACGATCCATGGCATTAGGTCTTGCTTAATAACCACCATTGGATTTTATCTCACTTTACAAGACAAGATCTTAGCCATCCAAAGGAAGCACAATCCAAGTGCTTTTAAAACCTTTAATCTGAATCATCCAAAGAAAGCACAATCCGTGTGCTTTTAAAAGATTTAATCTCAACCATTCATTTCTTTAATATTTTGGAATCCATGCCATTTCTTCTCTTTAAATACCCACCCTTGGATTCATTTTCTTTTCAAGAATAAATCTCACCCATTAGATCTCTTGAATTTTCCATTTTTTTCCTATTTAAATTAATGAGACTATTTTCCACTATTAAAGCATGACTAATTTAATTTCTTTTTAGATTTTCTTTTAATCGAACACCATCATGCCTATCATTAAATGCTTGAAAGACTAATTAACATTTCTTTTGCATTTATTTAAATCTCTCCATTTATCTTGGATCACATAATGCCATGTGTCATTCTAAGACACCAAACTTGGCTTCCAAACTTCCATCTCAACCATCCATGTGGTATTACCACATTAATTCACCATTTTAGGAAAAATTAATTATTTTCTCAAATAATTGAATATTTATCATTTTTCCTATTTTTCATAATTAAATTCCTTTATGGAATTTACTCCAAAATTATCAAAATACCCTTTTGTGAATTATTACTCCTATTTATCTCCTCATTTTTACAAAAATGGAAAATTAATTCACTTCCATACTTAATTCCATCTAGGAATTATTTCCAATTTATCAAAATACCCTTTATTGGACTTCACTATCCAAATTACCAAAATGCCCTTCTCCTAGGGCACCCTTATTCTCATGAATCTATTACCTTATTAAGGGAATTTTTTAAAGTTTCTCACTTCCTTTCTCATTCTCTTAACCCTAGTAACACTGGGTATTACAAACTCCTTTAGAGTCTCCAAGGTGAAAGATACCCAGTGGCCCCGAAAAGCCCTTTGGGACCACCCGAAGACATTCATCAGAGCATCTTCACCCCAAAGATATCTCTAGGCCCTCCAGCCTCACCCAATGCATCTCTCGAAATAGTCTGAAGACTCGACTGTGAGTCGTGCCTAGCATTTATATATACCTACCTTCTTTAAGGCAAAAGGATGTTTTTGGATCTTTCTGCATCTTTTGGATCTCTTTGGACCCTTACTCTTTCTCACTCTAAAACTCATCTAAAAAATATTAACCCTACCCTTCGGGACACCGGATGACCCCTTAATGTACAAAACATACATTCATTTGCATTCTCTTACATGTATATCATAGTCTATTTTGTCTAACTTTGGCATCGAATGGCCTGCATAAGGAAGATTATTGCGTGCTTTTCTAACATCTTTTGTGATTGCAGACTCAAGAAAGACACTACTCTCTGAAGACTCTGCAACCAATTTTCCCAAACCTTTGAGACCTTATCAACCAAGACCTCTCCAACCTCAATACCCTGAAGACCCTAAAGGCCTCTCCATGTCATCTGAAGCCACAACTCTCCTGAGTAACGACCTCAACTCAACCATCTCAACCTTTCAGATCACGCCATTCTAGCCTAGACTCCGTTTTAGCTGATCCCGATACAAATAAATTGAATTGTTCTAGTTAGGTAACAACAATTTGGCGCCATCTGTAGGAAATAAAAGAAAAGTCGTTAGTCATGGCTAAAGGAACAAGATCGGTTAAAACAAGGGGTTCTCAATGTGAAGCCACCACAGGGGATCATTTGATGAGCCTCTCTCCAGAGCCAATGATGCCACAAGGAAGACAAAAAGGCTAGATGGCCGACAAGCAACGCCTATTAGTGCCATTGATGTGCTGATATTTTCTATATATTTCCAGTGTTATTCTTACTTAATTTTATGCTTAATTCTCATGCTTTTATATGTTTTTTTATATTAATTTTAAGTAATTTATCATTTCACAGGATTTGAAGGAAAAGTGAGAAAGAAGAGAAAAAATTATGAATTTTTGTTGCTTAAGGGTCTGATTAAAAATAAAAACTGCACCAATTAGAATTTCAAACAATTTTGAAAAAATATATATGTGAAAGCTCTATATGCCTACTTTTCTATGCTTCAAATGGTGTGTAAATCTGAATTTTCTACATAAAGTTATGGTTGTTGGAGTGATAGAAGGTCAAAGTTGTCAAAAAACCAACATTACCTACGAATTTTTCATTCCATTTTCTCCAAGTTAGGATGATTTGTAGATGAATTAAGAGGTCTTTTAAGGGTTATTAGAGATACATATTTCATAAAAAATTAGGCCCAAATTGACCAAAGAAGCCTAACCTAAAAGTCTAATAAAATCAAACTCATATATTACAAAAATCCCTAAATTGTAATTCTTGATATTTTGAGAGATTATTTTGTATTTTTCCTTGAGTGTGGGACTTAAAATTTTGAGTGGGTATGGGTGGCATGAAACATGGAGGAGGAAATTAGGGAGATAGGGTATGGTTTGACCCATGTTTTAGGGGGGGGAATAAAGGAAAAGAAGAAAGTGATGAGTATAAAAAAAGAATGAATGTTAGAAAATTAGAGAAGTTGGAGGTGAGAGATCTTGAAGAATTGGACAATTTGAGCATTCTTGGTAGAGAATTTCTTGTATTTTCTTCAAGAATTAACGACAACAATTTTGGAGAAGAAAATTCTGCACGTCAAAATAGTTTTTATTCTCTTATTCCATTTCTTTTAAATTCTATATTTATGTTCATTTGTTTTGTTATGGATTTTATCATTTGTAATATGAACTAAACTCTATAATTAGGATATTTTGATGTAACTTAAATACGATAATTTGATTTTCATGGATTGATTTTCTTTATTCATGCAAGTGTTTATTATTATGCTTAATGCTATGAAATATTTGGCAAATATTTATTGAAATGTTAATATAGATTTAAACCAGAAGGAAAAAGTTACAACTTGCTCTAGATAATACACACCACAATAATATAATTAGAACGCAAGTAAAAATTTGATTTGTGTGTCTAATTATCTTTGCATGAATAATTAAATTTGAATTGTCAACCATTTAAATTAAATTAGATTATTTACATGAAATTGAAATATCCTAGCACTCTCCAAAACTTAAACTTCTTCATATTTCTTTTCTATGTTATTATTTCATTTTGTTTTCTTAAATTAATTAATTCATCATTTAATCAATTGTTTAAATAACATTCGAATTAATATAATTTTAATAATTATTAATCGATTCTTTTGGAAACAATATTCTTACTCACTACTTTATTACTTGTGCGATCCTTACACTTGCGAAAAATCGCTAACAACCATACTGGTCTGTCGAGAAAACATCTCTTGCACCCTCTATGCACCCGACCCTAAGGCAATTGACTTTAGAACCTTCCCATCCCAGGAACATTGAAGATGACGAAGCACATGCCGAAATACCTGGAAACTCTAGAGCCAAGAAGTCCTCCACTGTTTCCCTTGAAAAATTTCAAAAACTATACATAGCAAAGATATAAAGAGCTAAGGAAGAGCGATAAAGAAAAAACCAAAATGTTATAGGGGAAGCTGAAACCCCTAGAGCACCCACCTCAGGCGGTGTTCACATTAATGCTCCAACACCTTTCCAACAGCCACCGTTGGCTTAGTCCAAATCGCCACAACAAATCCCCGCTGCAAAAGTTCTCTACATATAAAAGCATAAAAACATTGGGAAAAGTATTATGTGAGGAAAAACTATGGAAAATACAACCTTATCTAAAGAAGCACATAAGCTCGATTAGGATACTTGACCCGGATCCCTTCCAATTTCTTGGGGTGTGGAAATTAATTAAAAATTGATTGAAGAGGTTTTTGAGAAAAAAGTAGTGGGGGGTAATATCCGATGATGCATGAGCACGGCGTGTCCCATTTTCTAAAGACGTACTTAGTCATACCCCTCCACCTAAATTCAAACTCCCACACTTAGCTAAGTACAGTGGGAGAGAGGACCTCATCCTCCACGTGCAACGTTTTGAATCCTTGGCATATATGTATAAGTGGGTTGACGCTACCATGTGTTTGGTCTTTCCCCAATCATTGACAGAGTATGCCCATGCCTGGTTCAGTGAGTTACCCTCTAGCTACATCACCTCCTACAAGCAACTACGAGTAGAGTTTGTTGCAATCTTCGCTGCCCCACATTTCAAGAAAAAATTCCCCCACTTGCCTCCTTAGTATTCAACAAGGTCCTAAGGAAACCTTGAGGCAATACATCTATCGCTTCTGAAATGTGATGCTAGAAGTACAGGACTTACTGGTTAAAGTGGCCATCTTAGCTTTCTTACAAGGGATCACCTTGATACCTCTTAAAGAATCTCTCGCTCTCAAGAAACCAACCACATTGGCCGACCTATTTTCCAGTGCCAATAGATATGTGGTACAGTTGGACATCTTGTGAACCTGTAATTTGCTTGAACATCCCAAAGAAGGGACAAAGAATAGAGGTTAACCCACAGGTGACAGGGGTAAACAATTAGATGAGAAAGTCCCCAGGCCCAATGGCTATTTCAAGCATCGTTACCAGGCATATGCACCACCTCTAGCCCTCACAGTTCCTCCTATTGTGTTCATCAGCTTTCCTTCATCTTTTAAGGAGCCAAAAAAAAATGACCCACAACCTTTTTGTCAATTTCATCAATGTTTAGGCTACCCAATAGAAAATTGCCATGCCTTACATGAACAAGTGGGAAAACTGGCCAAGAAAGGCAAGATTGACCAATTTCAGCCGATGATGGCCCCAACTCCTCAAAGAACTCCTCACTATCCACCTCAACAAGACAGATTTCCCAAGATGAATCACAACCTGTTAAGGGGATGACCCCGAGATGGCAAAAATCAGCAATATAAGGTCCTGTCAGAGCAGTAGAAGAGACCCCAAGGAGGAGAAACCTCTGTTGTAATGACCTGTTAGATGGCCTAGGATTTTATCAAGATTTATTTATTTGCGTTTTCAATTTTTGGGTTAAAAAGGATTTTTTTTTCCAAGTAAATATTTAATGTGAAAAATATATAAGGGAAAAATGGTCAATTCAAGAATTTAAATAGGAAGGACACATAGGAAATAATAATTTGAGGATAATTAGAAAAATAGAGGGGATTTGAAGATAATTGATTTGCATGAGGATCAGGTAAGGAGTTTGGAATTTTTTAAGTTATTAAAGGAGAAGGACTTGTGGACATCCAGGGTTTCTCCTCTATATATATATACTCATATAACTCATATTTTTCCTCACGTTGCAAGAAGAAGAAAGTGCAAGAAGTTGTAGCCACTGTGAAGATTTCCATATGAGAGTTGCATTGCAATTGTTGGGTCTAGTCAGGGAATATCAAGCAAGTTTCTCTCCTTGTAATCCTCTTCTTTATAGGATTTATGTTTAGCGCAGTGATCTTCGTATACTGCAAGTTCTTTGTTCTTAGATTTTTCAAGTTTTTCGTTCTCAGATTTTAGCACAGTCAATATATATATATATATATGTCCAGTGAGTTATCTCCCTCGTTTGATTGGTCAAGTCCTATATTTTTCCTTCAACGATTTCTTTTGATGTGAACTTGGAATCATTCTAGATATTGATTCATATCAGTTTGGTTTTGATCACCCAAGTTTATTTCAAAATGGTGTAGCGTTGGTAGGTTTGTATCATAACATGAATACGGGTATCATATGTTTTTTTTTTTTTTTTCATATGTTGGTTTAGGTATCCCAGATGAAATCCTCCACATCCAAATGGTTTCGTTTGATGTTTGAGTCTATTATCCGAATGGCTAAGGAGTCATCTGAATGGGTGCAAGTTCTTTTTTTGAGTAATATCTGGATAGCCATTAGACACACCCAAATGAGTCCAAGTGACATCTGAATGCCCTATTATCCTATTCAAATGCCTCTTTCTCTCTCAGTTCAATCCTTGTATCCGAATGAGTCTTCATCATATACGGATGGGTCTTCATCATATACGGATGGTTTGTTTTATGCCGTGTCTAACATTAGAATGATTCGGTTGGCATCCGAATGCCTTTGTTTGAGTTTGTGTGTGTCATCCGGATCCCCTCTTCTTCCATCCGAATGCAACTATGCATATATGTGTGTGATATCTGAATGCCCATATATAATATCCAAATGCTTTCCCTTTATATTCAAATGGTGTCTCTTTGATGTCCAAATGCAACTGTAATACTCGGTATTACATGGTGTTGAAAATAAATAGATTTTTATTAGTTTGGCAGGACCTCGGGTGGTCCGGGAAGGCCAAAAGTCAATTACGAGTAATTAATTAATAAAATTGCCGAATTGACGGCTGGGAGTGCCTCGGGACTTGGATATCCAAGGAAGATGGCAAGGGATTGGTGAGCGTCTTGAGATGAGGATAGTGACGTTGGCAGCGATTCGATCGGGAATAATTTTCGAAATAAATTCTGTATAAGCCTGAGTGGGTGCCAATACCGAATAGTCGGAGGGGACCTCCTGGAAGCTGAGGGGACCCTAGGGGTGGTTCGATTTTCTGAGTAAGGCAATTCTTAAGTGTTTCAGGGTCGAATAAAGGTCCCGTGCAGGCGCAAGGACAAGGTCGGTATTCCCGAGTAGCGACTGGTTATTAATTTCGATTAAACCAAGATTTTGGGTGGCTTAATTATAATTAATTTAAGCATTGGGAGGCCCAAGAGTAATTAGTAAATTCCGAAAGTGCAATTAATAAATTGCTTTAAGTGGAATTTGGAGAATTAGAGGGTTTAATATGTAATTTATATATATGTATATATGTATATATGGCCGTGGGCGTGAGGGAGCTTCCAGGAAGCTTCCTTTGTCTCTTCCTTTGCCTCTGTTAATTGAAAATGCAGAGATTGTGAGTGATGGCCGAGAGAGCAAATGAGAGTGAGAGATCGCTTGAGAGAGAGAGAAAGGGTGAGAGAGCATTGCCGAGAGAGGTATATGGCCGATTGAGGGCAGCCATGGACGGCGCGGCCGAAGAAGCCGCAACCAATGGCAATGGCAGCAACGATCGCGGCCTGAAGTAGCAGCGAACCAGCGAGAGAGCTCGCGAGAGATCGAGACCGAGCGAGGAAGAGAGTGGAAGTGAGAGTGATGAGGGATCGAGCGAGAGGGGCCTATCGGCCATGGCAGCGACTGCCATGGCCGATGATGAAAGAAGAAGGAGGCAGCAAGCGGAGCAGCGAGGTGTGCGCGGCGGAGCTCGTGGAGGCCGGAAGCGGAGCTGGTTCGCGTTGGCTGCCTAGGTGCATCAATGGCCGACCGAGCACCCAACGATGATGGTAGCGGCTGAAGCATCTGCAATGGCAGCTTGAAGCTGCAGGATCGGCCATGGCTGGTGCTTGGTGCGAGCGGGAGTCGCGGGAGGCTGCTGGGTCGCTGCTCGCAGCGGCTGGAAGTTGAAGGGGATGGTGCGCGGTGGAGGCAGCGGAGCCAAGCGACGATGGCTGGTGTGTGAGCTGGTGGTCGCGCGCAGGGAAGAAGAAGCCGCGCGGGAGAAGGAAATGGAGAAGGAAGAAGAACAGTGGAAGGAGAAGAAATTAAAGAGAAAAAGAAAAAATAATAATAAAAGAAATAATGGAAAAAAAATCTGGAAAAAAGGGAAAAAATAGGAGAAAATTTCCGAAAATTCCAAAAAGGTTCTAGAAATTATTTCAAAGCTCGTGGAGCATACTGGAAGCTCGAGAAGGGGATTATGAGCGCAAGTGGCAGCTCGGGAGCCAACGCCGGTATGGGCGTCTGATCGATTTTCTCCCTCAAATTAGTTGAGGTAAATTAATTTAATTGTTTTCCAATTATTTTCATTATGTGAGATAATGAATTGTGTAGGGTAGTTAATTGTTGGATTAAACCCTAGGTCGGGGTTGCTTGGAAATTATTGACGGCTGGTGTATGCCATGGTTCGTTGTTTGGGAATAGTGTTGATGGTGATTTTGCAATGTGTGGCGAAATTGAGGGCATTGGGTTAGTGCCGAATGTTAATGGGTTGGGTTTTTGTGTGTTTGCCTCTAGGTTCGACCGGGAAGGCGGTAATCCTAGAAGAGCTCGGAGTTCGGGCTGGCGTTCTCGCCGAGGCAGAGATGAGGCTTCAAGCTAGGTAAGGGACGGCCCCATGTGGAGGTGGCCTTGCAAGTTGGTAAATATGTTTGATAATATTTTTATGTTGCATTGGCATGTAGTGGTTATATCTTGTGTGATGCAAGCTCTAGTGGACCTGTGGCCATATGGAGGACTAGTGTGGTGGGGGCTGATAGGTTGATGCCTCAAACCTTAGTGGGTTGTGATGATGAGTGGACCTAGCCTCATTTGCATGCATTTGGCATACATAAATATGATTATATTCATATTTACATGCATTGCACCCTTACTGAGTCTTTATGACTCATAAGGTTTTACCTCATGTGTAGATGATGCAAGTCCAGATGGAAGCAGGGATGGCGCCGGGAGGCTGTTGTGGCAACTAGCTGTGTTGCCCGAGTTGTGTATTTTATTACCTCTTGTGCGTAGCCATGTGGTGTTATGTATATATACCCTTGTGAGTAAATGTATGTGTTGTTGAGCGTTAAATGTATTTAATTGTTGTATTCATCATAGTGTGATAGATGATTGTGAGATTGCTTATTGAATGTGGCATAGTTAGTAAAGCCAAGTTTCGGACCGAGTAAAGATCAGCGAGGTATGTTCTCATAAATCCCCAATACTCAGCGAAGTGTTTGTATGCTAGCTTTGTGCCTGGGTCACTTCTGGCTTGCTATGGGGCGAGCTGAAGAGAGGTGAAGCTCACTCGGGTTTCGGGTCTTGATCCGCTGAATTTTTCTTATTTGAGTTGGGACCGATTCCTGAGTGGAGCGAAGGGAAGGACGAACCCTAGTTCCCACCTAGGGCGTTTCCTATTGAAACATAGTCCAACCCTTCAGTTGTGGTTTATCGGGTGAGTAATCCGGTCGATTATTTACCAGTGGCGCCCGTAAGTGGGAGCGAGTCGTTACAGCAACAGTCTAACATCCAAAGAGCTCTCACATACATAGCTTTCCCACATCCGAATGATCTAAATTATATCCAAATGTGTGAGTTATGCATCCGAATGCTAGTATATGATATTCGAATACTTGTGTATCTAAAAGCCTCATATCCGAATATTCGAATGTGGTCCTAAGTATATCCAAATGCAAGTTATTATTTGAATGAAAGGTTAAGTATTCATAGTCTAATAAATCTAACATGCCCATACCATAAATCAAACTCATAAAAATTATTGTGTTCTAGTATGTGGATGATGCTTATATTTTGTGCCTAGCATGGTTATGTGAGATGATATGATATTATGTGCATACATATTGGTATGAGCATGGAGCATGACTTTATGTGGAGCACTTCATCTTGTGTGTGAGCATATATATGAGAATAGCATTACAGTATGCGCGCGAGGTGGCTTAGTCCGTGGGGATCCCATATGTTTCAGTTCAGTTTAAGGGCGTAAAGCCCAAAGTTCAATTTTAGTTTCATTCGCTTGGTGATGACCAGGGAACTAGGGGCACAAGGCCCACAATATGTGCTTACAATTTTTATGGTTGTAGGTTTCAGTTCAAGCAGGTATGCATTTCAGATTATGTGGGTCTAAGGGCCAAAGTTGCTTACTTGCATTATACAATTTATGTGCATTGATACTTATCATATATGTGCAACCATGCAGTTGATTAATAATCCCTCAATGCAAGAACATTTAATACTTCATGAGTATTGATGTTCCTTGACTCAATTATTATTTTGTTTTATGTTATTACTTGCTAAGCCTTGTGGCTCATCTTGTATTTTTCACCATTCCAGATCTTAGCAAGGGAGTTGCGAACGTTGGGCTTAGCAGTGTCAGGCAGTAGAGTGTGTACGAGGAGTTTCTCAAAATCAAAAGATTTCTAGGAGTTATTTTGTGTTTTAAGACTTTTAGAGTATTATATTTTTAGTTGAGGGATTTCCTTAGTCAACAGTATCTGTTAGATGTATGTCCCTCAAGAACCAGTGATTATTGTTTCATTTTATGGTGAACCCTCTCATAGTGCAAAATTTTATTACAGTATTATTTAAACTGTTTTCCAGTTATGATGTGATCAGTTTAGCAAAATTTTGATCACTACAAATTTTCAAAATTGTTATGAGCATTTATTTTATCTCTTTTCCAGTAGAATCTCTTCCCTAACAGCTCTAGGAGAGGGGGTGCTATATCTGCACCCCCAACAGATAATGAGCCTACCTAAGAGCACATCCATGTCATTTCAGGATGTGAAACTTTGGTTGGCGACTCTTTAGTGGCCAATAAGGTATATGCATGCTAGGCCTTACATGTGGATTTTATGGCACAGATGGTGCCCAATGAGAAACCCATCTTCTTTACTCTTGCGAACTAGGGAAATATACTTATGCTCCATGATGATCCCCTAGTTATTTTCGTCATGATTACCAAGCACCCAATTGACGATATTCTCATGGATAGTGGCAGTTCTATAAATTTGATTTACTGGAACGGCTTTGAGCAAATGCACATTGCTCACAATCGCCTTCGACCAGTTTTTTCACCATTATACAACTTTATTAGAGAGATGATACTCGTAGCAAGATCTGTGCAGTTACCAATAACTCTAGGATCCCATCCTTGTAGTATCACTCACCAAGTGAGCTTCATGATGATCAAGACGACATCCACAACCTACAATGTCATCCTTGGGAGATCACTCATCAATAACATGAGAGTTGTCATACATCCCGATTATCTCTTAATGAAATTCCCAACTCCTGGCGGCGTGGGCCAGGTTAGGGGCGATCAGAAAATGACCTGAGTTTGTTACATGTCATCCACCAAAGCAGCAAAGGGAAAAGAAGTTTCCCACACACTTGAAGAAACCATGTCAATTTTAGAACAAGCCTCGTTAATGCCTCAACCTGTAGAGGCCTTGGAGCCGATTAAACTCTATAAAAATGAGGAAGATAAGGTAGTCTATCTGGGAAGCTAGTTTCTAGAAAAACAAGGACATGAAATTGTTCAATGTTTGCGAGACAATGTGGACATTTTTGCATGGGCACCCATTGATATGCCAGGAATTGAGGCAATCTCCCATCAGCTAAATGTAAAACTAGAAGCCAAGCCCATCAAACAAAAGAAAAGGAATATTTCCCCAAATAGGCTATTAGCCCTCAAGGAAGAGGTTGATAAACTCTTGAAAGCTAGGTTCACTTGCGAAGTCCACTATCCTAATTGGCTTGCTAATGTCGTAATGGTAAAGAAGTCTAAAGGAAAGTGGCGAGTCTACATTGACTTCACTAACTTGAATAAGGCATGTTCGAAGGATTCTTACTCGTTACCTCGAATTGACCGCCTAGTAGACGACACTTCGAAGTATTATATGTTGAGCTTCTTGGATGCCTTCTCAGGATACCACCAGATAAGCATGTTTTTGTCTGATGTTGAGAAAACCTCCTTTATCACCGAAATAGGGACCTAGTGTGATATGGTCATGCCTTTTGGACTCAAAAACACAAATGGAACTTACCAACGAATGATTAGCAAAGTATTCAAGGAACTGTTGAGAACCACTATGGAGGCCTACATTGATGATTTGGTGCTCAAAAGCCATAGTGAAGAGCCACATGTGAAAAAATTGGCATGAGTTTTTACAGTATGCCGTCAGTACAATACATGTCTCAACCCCAATAAGTGCGTTTTCTGTGTTAGATTAGGGAACTTCCCTGGTTATCTCATTACACAGCACGAAATTAAGGCCAAATTGGAAAAATTCAAGCTATCATGGATATACAATCTTTCTCTAACATAAAGAAAGTCCAACAATTAACCGATCGGCTTGCAACCTTTAGTTGATTTCTCTCTAAGTACGCTGAAAAAAGCCTACCATTCTTCCAGATGTTAAAGGGTAGAAAGAATTTTTAGTGGGATTATAAATACGAATAGGCATTTCAGGCACTAAAGGATTACCTCCGGGAAATACCCCTACTTACTAGGCCAAAAGTGGAAGAAGTGTTGTACCTTTACCTCTAAGTCATCTAAGCAACAACTAGTGCGATGTTATTAAGAATGACTGATCAGGCAAATGATCATGTGTATTGCGTCAGCTGAGTGTTTCATGGTGCCGAGGCTCGATATCCCTACGCTGAAAAGTGGTGTTCACATTAATTATGGTAGCCAAAAAGCTTAGACCCTACTTCCAAGCGCATATCATTATAGTGCTCACCGATCAACCCCTACAACAAATTCTTCAACAACTTAAGCACTTAGGAAGGCTCACCAAATAGGCTACTGAGCTCAGTGAATACGATCTCCAATATGAGCCTCGAAGAGCTATTAAAGGTCAAGCACCTACCAATTTCATAGTAGAATGCATTCAACCACCGGAGTCTAACAAAGAGTCCCCACTTGAATGGAAAATATTTGTGGATCGAGCTTTAAACATACAAGGCAATGACATTGTATTAATTTCCCTTGAGAACGCAGTTTTGGAATACTCCATGCGATTTACCTTTACTAGTTCAAATAATGTTGCAGAGTATGAAGCCCTCATCATCGGCCTAGCTATAGCCAAAATGTTAGAAGTAAAAAAAGGTGGTGGCACATAGTGACTCCCAACTCACAGTGCGACAATTTCAAGGTACCTATAAAGCCAAGGACCCCATGCTTACTCGGTACCCACAAAAACTGCAAGAGTTGGCACACTCTTTCCACGATTTTCATCTAGTCCAAATCAATCATGCCCTCAACCACCATGCAAACGCATTGTCAAAGTTAGCAGGAGTAAGAGATACTCATGGGTGCTTAATCCACATGGAAATCTTACAAAGGCCCAATATAGAAGAAAATGTGAGTGGTACAAATCATTGAAACAACCAGTAATTGGAGATTATCCATCATGCAATATTTGCTCATTAGCGAGCTTCCCACTAATCTCGTGGAAGCCAGGATGCTAAAAGTTCAGGCGGCCCACTTTGTGATTATAGATAGGATTCTATACAATGCGTATTTTCCATGCCATTACAGAGGTGCCTTGGACCACATGAGGCGCAACAAGTGCTAGACGAAGTGCACAAAGGTGACTGCGATGAACACCTTGGTGGAAGATCATTGGCCTCCAAGATCATGAGGGCAAGGTTTTTCTAGCCTACATTACATAAAGACATTTACGCAAAGGTTCGAACTTGCGATAAATGTCAGAGGCATGCACCGTTATCTTCCTCGCATGTGATAAATATTCAACAGATTTTCCAACCTATTCCCTTCGCACAATGGGGGCTAGACATACTTGGCCCCTTTCCCATCGCTTTTAGACATTGAAAAATTTATGTTTGTGGCCATTGATTACTTCACCAAGTTGGTAGAAGTAGGGCCCCTAGCCACCATCACAGAGAAGAAAGTGGAGAATGTAGTTTGAAAGGATATCATATGCCACTTTGGCTCTAGAATCCTCAGCACAGATTATGACACATAGTTCGACTCTGATGTTTTTCGTGTCTTTTGCAACAAATAAGGAGTTTGTCTTCATACAGTGTTAATTTCTTATCCACAAGCGAACGGTCTAGCCGAAGCAGCTAATAAAATCATTCTCACGACCTTAAAACATGATTGGATAAAGTGAAAGATGTTTGGGTAGAAGAACTCTCAACAATCTTATGGGCCTATCGTACAACCAACCAAGCATCCACCGGAGACTCCTTTCAATCTCGTGTATGGAACTGAGGCCTCATTCCTATCGAAGTGGACATCCAGTCCCCACAAGTCCTAGCCATTGATGAGCAGATAAATTCAAAATAGTTATCCAATAATTTATGTTAGTGTTAATGCTCTAATGATAGATTTAGATGGCATCTAACAATTGTAATTATGGAACTAATGATGTAATTCTTCAAAATATAATACAATATGTTTTTATATTCTAAGATCATATCTTTATTCATATCTCTCCAATCAATCATATGAATGAGCCCTTATATTTTCTGTCTAAGTCTTATTCTTAAGTGTTAAAAATATATGATTAAGACTTTTAGATTAAGGATTTCTTAATATAATTCTCGATCCTTTGATTTCTCAAAAGAGGGCTATAAGTAATCAATTATAGACTGTCATATGGCTTATTACCTTTGATTAGTATGAGATACTAATAATAAAAGATGGTAAGTCACATATCATAATCCATGAGATGGATATAGTAGACATGTGGGTAGAAGTCAGTTGAACATCTATCAAATGTGATGCACGTGATATGTCACTGGCTTTGATTGTGTTATTAGTCCATGGACCGAAGGCAACACAATTGTCTTGTCTGTCGGTGCTAAGGATTTGTCGTTACTAAGAACTATCCAGTTATTAGGTAAGAGATGCACTGTGTGGTCTCTGTGTAGTGGCATATAGAGGCAAGTAATTACTAACGGGATCCATTGACCTCCGGCATGAGGTGAACATCTTATGCGATCAGTGGTGGTTTTGATTAAAGAAACCCCTAGTCAAGGTACACTTGATTGAAAAAAAATTTCAATGTCTGAAGAAGTTTTGATGTGTCATCTCAATCACACCACACAAATCTTGACATAGCTATCAAGTTAGTGAGTTTGATCACTCTATGACTCTCACTCGATCGGGATGTTATTCAATGAAGAGATTATAGTACATGGGAATCGAATGCTCCAATAGGTTCTCTTTGAAGTATGACTTCATTACTAGTAGGGTCACCCTAACATAATACTAGTTGTCACTCAGAGTCTTTCGGGGTACATCGAGGAGATAGAAAAATCCTTGTTATAAACTAAAAGTTTTATTTAGCATCAAAGAGTTTAACGTGTCATGATTACTGCTTAATAGTGAACCTAGAATGTCACACGCATATCCAAGTATAGTAGTTGACTAAGCGATTAAAGTCGTAATCGTTATCAAGAGTTAATGATATCATCATTAAGAGTTAACGGACTGGGTTCAAAGGTTCAAATTAATTAGAGCAATTGTCAAGAGTTGACAGGCATGTCATTAAGAGTTAACGGGAGCCTTGGTTTTATCATGAGATGATAAAAGGGTCATTAAGAGTTAATGGTGGGTCTAGATGCAATTTCTAGAAACATTGACAAAAGGGACAAAATTGGTCAACATGCCTTGGAGGCTATCATCTAGATCAAAGACTAGAATTGGTAGATAAGTTCAAAATCGATCGACCCGCTTGTGCCAAATGGTAGACAGTTCCTTAGAATAATCGACCATTTCTGTCGCAAAGGATCATGATTCAGCACGATCTTTTGTAGTTTCTGCAACGAAAAATGAACAACGTGTAGCTGGGAAAGACAAGGGTAGGACGACATGCATCCATCACAACTCTTCCTTCTCTCTCTTTGTCCCCTCTCTCTCTCATAGATGGTTTGTCCGATTGGAAGTGTCTAGGGTTTTATTGGGTTCAATATATAAGCTTTGATAACGAAGAATAAGAGGTAGCTTTTGTGTGTGCAATTCTCTCTTGACCTAGCTCATTTTTCTTCTTCTTCCAAAGCCTAAAAGCACTCCTCCATTGCTCCATCGTTACTTTATTGTTCCCCTCATTGCTAGAGTAGCAACTTTTATATAATAGTGAGACTATTAAGATTGATAGCCCCTTTGTTTTAAACCCAATTTTTGTTTAATCACCAACAAGAAGCCTGGCTAGAACATAGGCATCCTTGTTGGTCTCACCCACTACTTGGAGCGTGGACCGACTAGGCCCCTCGTGTTTTTAGGGTCGAGTTAATCACCCGAAGTGCTGTTTGGGAGCTATTAGTGTGCAACTGTTGCTACCTCAGAGGAGATTTCAACCTCTTTATCGAACTTCAAACCACTATGAGGTATAAATGCTAAACCCCCTATGGCATGGTTCGAATTTGTTTTGCATATAGTCATTAGAAACCAAGTCTTGCAAGGTGATTCTTGAATTTTTTTCGCTGTGCTTGTATGGTTTTTCAAAAAGTTTTTGAAAATCAGTTAAACCCTTGCATTTGATACACCAAATGTTGGCGTTTCTCTTCAATTTAGACCTGGTGGATGAGTTAAGCGACTAAGCTAGCATTCAATTAGCAGCCTACCATAAGAGAATAGCCAATTATTACAATGCTCGTGTCCAAGACAGGTCGTTGCAACTAGGAGATTTAGTGCTCAAAAAATCTATTATCACGGGCACTCTCCATAAAAAAGGCAAACTTTGGGCAAATTGGGAAGGTCTCTACAAGATTCAGGAAATGTTATGCCCAAACACTTGCATTCTCCAAATGCTCAAAGAGGAAACACTTGGTAAAACTTGGAATGCCACTCATCTGAAAAAATACTTCATCAAATAGGACGACGCATGACGCAGCACCAACGATCAAGGATCCATGGTTCTTTTGTTGATATAACTATAAACAACCAGGTACAATATTACATCTTTCTTTATTTTTAGTCATACATGTTTATCATAGGTAGCAAGGGTAAAATCTTGTTTTGGAACACCATGAGGGGCATATAATGGATTCTATCGTCTTTCCTCGAGATGAGCCTTTTCCAAAAGAGATTTTATGGGTTTCGATGTCCTCCCTCCCGCATTCTACGAGGGCAAGTGTTGGATGAATAAATTTTTAGGCCCCTCAACAACAAGTAAGTCGGGGCATAACAGTGACAACCATAAAACCCTAACAATGTCTACAAGTTTGAGGCAACCCAGGAAACGAAGTGTGATCCATTCCCCTGGTAGACATTAAAATAGTAATATCTCCTGCTAGCCACAAAGCTCTCGATAGAACATTCCATCATATAGCCCACGGTTCATTTTCTATACTATTTTGAGTCAGCATCCCCAAGACTAAACATTGGGAAGCCGGGTTTTTCTTATGTGTACATGTCTATGTAAGTATAGGTGCACGCATAACAAGTTATCCTCGCCAAGGACAGCCGCAGCTTTACAAACAACTGTTAGCAGCAACGGTACTTCATTTTTTTGGGCTAGGGTGCTAGACGAGCACTACTACACCCATCCAGGATTGGACCTTTCTTAAGGAATTTTTACGAATGTCGGCATCCCCCTTCCTGCATTCATCAAGGACACATGCTAGATGAACAAATTCCTAAGCTCCTTAACGACGAAGAAGTTGGGGAACAAAGGTGACGACTAACAAATCCTGAAAATATTCATAAGTTTGAGATAATCTCGAAAGTTGAAATAAACTCATCCTCTTAGCCGCAAAAATGGCAGTAGCCCTATCCACTGAGATCAAAATACATGGATGTTCATAGAATGATAGCCCTCGCATGCCCCCACAGACCACAAAGGTAAATAAGGTATTGTTCTCCTAAACACTCACATCTCTTATATGCATGTTTAGGCCAAGCCCGAGTTAGCCCATATCTCAACTTTTGGGTATCGAGCACCCACATTTTTACTCTTCCCTTCGCCTTTCAACCCAGGGCAAAAGTGGGGAGCTATTGTTATGGGGTGCCCTAAAAAATTTCCAAGTCTTAAGATGTTTCTCGCTAAGTTCAAAGTCCCCAAAGAGTCTTTGAGGCGAAAGTCTCTCGAGACCTCCATAAGAAGTCCCCCGGGATGGTCTGGCCTTTTAATTTGCATAAGTCTAAAGACTCCTTCAGAGTCTCCTAGGTGAAAGATACCCAGTGGCCTCGAAGATCCCTTTGGGACCACCCAAAGACATTCATCGGGGCACCTTCACCTTGAAGATATCTCCAGGCCCTCCAGCCTCACCCAATGCATCTCCCGAAAGAGTCTGAAGACTCAACTATGAGCCTTGCCTAGCATCTATATGCACCTGCCTCCTTTAAGGCAGACAAATGTTTTTGGATCTTTCTGAATCTTTTGGATATCTTTGGACCCTTATTCTTTCTAACTCTAAAACTCATCTGAAAAATATTAACCCTACCCTTTGGGACACTGGATGACCCCTTAATGCACACAACATACATTCATTTGCATTCTCTTACATGTACATCATAGTCTATTTTGTCTAACTTTGGCATTAGATGGCTCGCGTAAGGAAGATCCTCGCGTGCCTTTCTGACGTCCTTTGTGATCGCAGACTCAAGAAAGACACTACTCTCCGAAGACTTCGCAGTTGATTTTCCCAAAGACCCTTTGAGACCTTCTCGACCAAGACCCTCTAAGACCTCTCCAACCTCAGTACCCCGAAGACCCTAAAGGCCCCTCCGTGTCTTCTGAAGCCACAACTCTCCTGAGTAGCAGCCTCAACTCAACCCCCTCAACCTCTCAGATCTCGCCATTCTAGCCTAGACTCCATTTTAGCTAATCCCAATACAAATAAATTTAATTGTTCTAGTTAGGCAACAATAATTTCTTCTCCCAGACAACATGGCTTCTCTGGGAGAAATTCCCCCTAGAGGTCAAGCTACAAATAATGGCTCCTCACTTTTTGCTTCAACTAAAAGTTGGCGGGAAGAGTATATCAGATGTAAGGAGTTGTTCCGAAAAAGTCACATCTTGCACTGGTTTTATTCAGAATCGATAGCTGGATGAGATTATGAGGCAAACCATCACAAATGCTCAGAAGAAGTGTTGCGAGAAAACTCAGCAGCATAGCCAAAAAAAAAGAGGGTGAGATGTCTAATTACTTGGAAGAACTTTGGGTTCCTGATTTAGGACAGTTCATGAGAATGCTTAGAAGAGTGACGAATTTTTTGCCCCAAAAAGTCGTAGGCATAATGATTACAACACCAGTTCAATTTTCATGCCAGGGTCTTATAAATAATGGGTGGTCCCCCATATGGATCCACTTCTATTCTCAAGCACTTCCAAATTCTTACGACTCCTCCACACTCTGAAAAACTTCTCCACGTTCGTCCTTAGAAAGACTCCTACGACTACTGACTTTGTCCTTTTGCTCGAAATAATTGCTCCAAAGAACTTCCTCAATTTAGATTTCTCAAATTAATTGTTTGAAAAGACTAGAGATTATCAAAAATATAAATCACAAAATTAAGATGCAAAATATTAACACGTGAAATATAGTAGAGATAAAATAGAAAAATGTCATATCCACAAATAAGTTTGACAAGCAACCATCATAAATTGATATGACACACATAAATTCTTAATAGTTATACAAATTTATAATAGTTCTATCCAAATTGATAAGCCATACTTAAAATAATAATAAATCTACTCATTATTATTAATTTTGAGTAAAATTATTATAAATTTATGTATATCATGTCAGCTTATGAATTTTATTTGTCAAACTTATTTATAAGTATAATATTTTTCGATAAAAAATTACTTGCAGAAGAAAAGATCAATGGGCGTGCATGTGAACCAAATTAATAGAAACAAGAAATTTATAGCACAAAAAGGTAAAAGAAAACTTTTTTCAAAAATTTTTAAACACGATATTATAATAATATATAGTGATCATACACACTATCTAATCATAGGTAAAAAACTGTTATAACTGACCTCAGTCATGGGATTTAAAAATTGCGCTCCTCCTGAAGGCATATGTTATTTTTAAGGATGGTTTGCCACATCTAAGTCAAAATCTAAATTTGCAACTAAAATTAGGAGGTTACTTTAACATGTATTTCAGGGATTGACTTTCATTCGCCTTGCATTCAGCTCCACCAGTTAGAAAAGGCGAGCAATGCCCTTAAATTATGAATTGAAAATAGTTGAAACTTTGGCAAAGTACCAACATCCAATTCAATGCCTTTTCAGGTGGTAGATTTGTTGTTACTATATTGAAAGGTAAAGCCTGAAGACACCGAGACTGCTATTTCAAAAAATTTAACCAAAACCAAAACCATTACATCTGCATTACAGAGGATCGGTACTATTAAGAACAATTTCCCCATTAATCAACAAACGAACTTGCAGAGAGCAGGAACCACAAGAAAGGAGAACTGATGATGATAGAGCATCACCATTGTTTAAAGATATATTACTTCCATCTCTCACTAGCCTATATCCCATCTCTCCCAACTCCGCAGAATCAATAGAGTAGTAGTCACCACACCGGCACTGGCAGAAGAGCTCCACAACTTCGCCCGTAACGTCAACTATCATATCTTCCAAACAAACGTCTTCTGCAGCAACAAAATCCTGCCTCAGTGCTTGTAGTTCACTATGGTAAGCTGCCCGCAACTTCGGGTTGCTGAGGATTTCCCAGGCTCTCTGCACTTCCAGAAATCTAGATCCAGATTCATGGTCTGCAGACGAATCTTCAGGTGTTCTCAATTTGTCCGGATGGGAATTAAGGATGGCTAACCGATAGCTTGTGCGGATCTCTTCATAGTTTGCATCTTCTCTGACACCTAGAATGTCATAGTGCGATTTGCATAACAAGTTGTCACCCGAAAGCATAGTTGAAGCTCAAAACTTGATTGCATCAACCACTTCCACTGCAAATGACAAAAGAACATTATATGTTTTACACAAGGGTGTTGTACTAAAAGCAATAGATCTTAAAGAAAGCATTGACAGAAATTAATATAGCTCTCCATCTTAGAGAAGGTCTAATTAAAAAAAAACACCATTTTATATCCAAAGGCTGCAAAGCAGTTTAAGAGTTCCCTCGGCAATAACATCTCCATAGTCCAGGCAGAAGCAATTAAGAAGAAAACTAATGGGTGATGTTTTGTGCTGTCTAGTGATAACAAATTTAAAATGAGAAGAAAAACTAAAAAATTAAATACTAATTCCCCATAGTATTCACTCTCCAACTTAAAATCTAAACTTTTGCAAATTATGTGAAATTAAGAAAAGCAACAGGAGAAAAGCCATGTAAACTAAGAAATTCTTATATTTTATTTTCCTTCTTTTTCATGGTATTTAACAAGAGGGGGGAATATATATTTTCCATTACATCTATAAAATAGTCACAACTTTACCTGGCAAGCTACCAAATCAAAGCTATCTTGTAAATTGTATACCACTGAACATCACAAGAATAATGTGTGATTTGAACTCAATGTGATTATAAGCATTGTCCAAGAACTGTTCTGTTTCGTCCCAATTACAACCCCTCTTCATATGGAAAAATTCATACTAATAATGTCTAGAAAGATTATTAGATCAAATGTTGTTTGATCAATAATCATTCCCAATATTTAGACTCCATGATACACAACTTGCCGAGAAGAGGGGCGACCTCTAGACAATGGGTGGAGCCACTGTCATGACCCAAATCATAGGGCCCATGACCAGAACTAATCCCAAGATAGGACAGGCTCCTTGGGACTAGTAAGCCATGTGTACAACCATGATACATGAAAATTCACAAATCATAGATGCTTAATACTGATGATTAATGAAAATTTCAGTAAATCATAATTCATAACACAATGGGAATGAGCATCCATCTAATCAGATTTTATAACTAGGATTGTGTCACGGCCAAAGCCTGACAATTGTCTCTCTTCCTATTCAATATGAATGGGAAGATGTTCCCAAAGGAACAGAGTACTAAACCGAGGAAAGAAAGAAGGGGAGAGAGAGAGAGAATTGAGAGAGAGGAAGAACGAGAGAGAGAAGGGATAAAATATTCAGATATTCTTCATTGATACCCAAGGAAATCGTTAGGAGATGATTTATACAGCCTGCTAAGGCAGATTCCTACAGCTAGGCAGTTGTAACCGTCCACTGCCAGTGCCAGCTATATCCACATGCACGTGGATTCCCTAGGCTAACAATCTCTAACAGAATTGGAATTACAGCAGTAAGTAAAAATAACAGTAAGGAAATTACAGTAGTAAAAGAAACAAGAAATTGAAAATTCTTCCTCGGGTCAAGTTCATAGTGTGACAGAATGAATGTCATGAGGGACTGAGCCAGCTCGCCAAAATACTTAAACTCCCTATGCATCTTGTTATTTGAAAACTATTTTATCTATTAACAGTTATATAAAAAAAAAAAAGCATGAATGCAAAAAATGTGGGAACAGCTAGTAGAACCATCTCACATATCTTTGGCGCAAAATGCCCATAATAATAATAATAATAGCACATAGTGTCACATATGCCCTAAGGTGATTGATAGCAGCAGTAACACATGCGATTCCCTGCTCACAATACAATGTCATATTAACATGGTCAAGGCATGCCAAGGCTCATATTACCATTGCTGAGTTTTATGTTTTGATGATGATTATCTTATGCAAAACTTTAATGTAAGGTTTGTTCTATGTTAAGGATGCTTTGAGATTTATCTTAAAGAAATATTGTTATTTATGTCATGTTCTCATAGCCTATTAACATATTTTGTATATGTGAAAAATTGTTTAGAATATTGCTTAAGCATATGTTAAGCCTAGCTTGATAGTTTATATATGTTGAGGTTGCCTTGAGAATATATATAAGGTCAAGGAACCTTGATAGGATTATCTCTTATTATGATTTAATTATTAATGTTCTCATATGTGTGAAACTTGTTTTTAGCCATATGCTTTATTTATATATCTTTTAATATACCTCTCTTTAGGGTCATCATAAGGATAATGCTTGAGTGGTTTGTGAAGCTCATGATATACTAAGTATTTTATGTGGCAGCATTACTCAAAGTTAAAAGTAATGTGTTCTATATTTTATATCTAATGTTTAAGTGATCATATACTCAAAAGTAATGGTACTTGAGTTTTGATTTGTAGAATTTATATTGTCTTATCATAGACTTGTTATGGTAGCATTGATAACCTTACAATGCTTTTCTTATGATTGAGACATGTTCTATTCCTTATCTTCCAATATGCTTAGTATATTGATAAGTTGCTCTAGGAATCCAAGAGATATTCCATATATCCTCAATGCATTAGTGTCTTGGATAAATGTCATATATCCTCAAGACACTTAAGAGTAAGCTTAAGGTTGGAAAATATCTTAAGCACTCAAAATATGTTTTAAGCATTTTCTCAAATCTAGGAGCAATGTGTTTTATTTGATTTAAATCATCTTTGCTCTTGAGTAAATGTATTCATGCTTAGATAGTGATCCTAAAGCTCAAATTCATAAAGCCTACATTGCCTATGTGATATTTGATATCAGATTCTTAAGGCTCTCAATGCTTTGAAATTTAATGGAAAAACATTTAAGATTTTATTAGTTAAATGTTTGTTGCTTTGGTTCAAGTATTTATAGGATTGTTGATTTCACGTAGCATTTTGATTAAGCTATTGAAAATCCATCTTCACAGGTTTATAGTAATGATTAATCACTTGAATAAGAATGAAGATGCAATTAAATAGTATTATCTTAAAGCATCTAGATATAGTCAAAATAGTTCGTGAAAGAACTTAAATGTTGTATGTGTTCCAAGCAATTCTTCCTAGTATTGCTCATGTTTAGGTTCAATGCATTTGAATAATGAAATTCTGAAGTTTTTATCTTTCAAGAATTACTCAAAGTATGCATTTGTGTATGATGGCTTAGAGCTTATGAAATAGAAATCATATATGCCTTGTTCATCTTTTATGTGCTCTTGTTTTTGTTAAATATAAATGAGACATCATAATACTCAAGTTAAAAGTATCTTTGTGCTAAATGAATTGCTTTGTAGTTGAGTATCATATCTTGTGCTCAACATATTTGCAATGTTCTATGTGTTTTAGTTCAGTCAAATAAAAGTAAATTACTTGACTTATGTGTGTTTCAAGTATATATTTGATATGTGAATGAATAGTTATTTGAGTAATGGTATTTCTATGATATAAGTCTTCTTGTGTGCTAAGAAGAATAATCCTTCTCTGATCAAGGAAGAAATATTCTCGTTGAGTAACATATATTGTTCTCAACTTGTTATCAAAGTCATGTCCCTCAAGAATACCTCATTTATCTTCTAAGACTTTCTATGTAACCAAGTGAATGTATTTGGAAAGTTAGTTTAATCAACTTTCACAAACAGCACTTGTGTTGAAAATGTTTTGGTTCAACGTAAGTCATATATTAGATCGTGATGAAAAACTTGTGTTTAAACTTAATGTTTTTGTTTCTCTTTTAGATGTTATTGCTTTGATAATGATATTCAAAACAATACATGTTGTTTGAATGGTAGTCAAGTAATGCATTGAGCAAATCGAATATGTTTAAATATTACTCAAGTGCGTGCTTTAAGTAATCGAGTATTAAATTGCAAGCTTCAGCTATACCAAAAGTAATCAAGTGATCAAAGTGATAGCCGAGTGTTATATCTTTTTAATCGACTAAGAAATAAGCTTAATCGAGTATAATCTTGTATTAATCAAGTATGTCGATTTCATAGTCGAGTAATTGTGTTTGAACAATGATCATGAGGTCTTAATCAAGTACTTTTCATGAGCAATCGAGTGTAAATTGATGATCAATCGACTATTATTGTGTAACGGTCATGTATTTTATGCATCTCACAGTTGGCAACAAGTAGTGCATGTATAATCAAGTAGCTGATGTGTTCAATCGAGTAGCTGATGAGTCTACTTGAGTGCTGTCAAAGCTTACGTGAGTGGAGAAAATGCTTACTCGAGTAAAGCCCAATTTCACTCAAGTAAAGGCCAAAAATACTCGAGTAAACAGTGTGGTGGAGCTTAAAGACTAGCTGTTACAAGTGCTTTTAAGGCACAATTTAGACCGTTAAGGCTCCAAAAAGGCTCTAAATTTTCCATCAATCATTTATCTTGGTATTCACATATTCTAATAATTATTTTATGGAAAAAGAAAGCTGTCCTTGCAGTTTTTCATTCTTTAGACAGCAACCATATAAGGAGATGAAGATCAAGGTTGTCATTCTAATACTTTCTACTACTGTTTTGAGCCAAGAAAATAATTCAGGTTTTCATCTTCAATTAGAAAAAGAGAGAAAGAGTGCTTATCATCTTTACATTCTTCATATCTCTTTTTTTCTTTGTGAGAAGCTAATCTTATTGTTTGTTCTAAATCTTGTAAGAGCTTCTCAAGTGTTTTAATCTATAATCTTTATCTATCCTTGTGTGGTTATGCCTGATCCATAAAAGGCAAGAGGTTACACCTCATCGTTTAAAAGGTAGTGGTTTCGGTTGAGACTTAAAAAACCATTGTATTTGGTTATTGCTGAGCTTGTGAAAAGCAAATATTACAGCTGCACCTGTAAAAAACTAAGGTTATAGCTGAGCTTGCAAAAGCTATAGTGGATTGGTTAAATCCTTGGTGAGGAGCCAAGGGAGTGGAGTAGGCTAGTTGAGCTCAACCACTATGAAATATGTTGTGTGCTGCATTCTTTCTTTCTTTCATTTCAGCAAGTTAAATTTCTATTTCCAGCATTCATAGTTTGCAGTTACAGTAACATATTTTGATCTTACAAAGCTCATTGTTATTCAAAAATATATTTGCATCATTATTTCCTAAAGTGCCGTGAATTCAAGCTTTAAATAAAATCCTTCATATTCATCTTTCAAGGATTCTAAAAGGCCAAGCGGTTCTTTCTTTGCTCAAAAGCCTTTTAATCTAAAATGTCAAACCTTTGAATTAGGGCTGACAATTTCAATAACTATAGAATGTAAGAACAAGGGAGAGAGATAGAAATAGAGAGAGAAAAGAGAGAAATAAGGAAGGAAAGAGAGAGAGAATCAAGAAAGAGAGGAATTGATTAGTCATTCAACTGATATCCCTCCACAATGCTGTAGGTTCCTTTATATAGAACCTTTAGCCAATTCAGCAACAACTCTTCTAACTACTTAACAGCCTAACAAAAAGCTGTTGTACCATCAACCCATTCCCGCCTATTAACCAACTAACTCCTTTAGTTAGACCCTAACAGTTTACAAGGTTAATAACCTCCCAATTACAGTACTACCCCCTAGGGTCGTGACATAAAAAGTTTTTGAAAACTCAATTCACCCCCCTCTTGGGTGTCCATCAGTTCTTTCAACTATGATCATCCTGCTGTGAACACTGGAGTTTAAAATCATAATATTTGAATGAGATACCCTATGCCATCATAATATTAAAATCATCTAAAAACATCATAATATGCAACAGAGTGCAACATGTCCATCAATAATTATGCAATCTAATTACAAAGAAACAGTTGCGTGTTGTCATTGTATACACATAATGCAAGTGTCTCTCCCAGTAGAATGAAAATATTTCATGAGCATTTGAAACATTAAGCAGTTCATCAGTAAATCATGTAGGATGATCAGGTTTAAAGAGTATATGATGCATCGTATATACATGTGAATTTTAAAAGATAAACATAGCCTTTCTACTCGTCAAGTGTATAAAGAAGTCAAGCTTGCAGTGAAAGAAGGGCTGAGTATGGGTCAAGGTATCAGACCCTACAATGACAAGGACAAAAGGTCATCTTACTAAAAATTAGGATAACAAAAATAGAAACCCCTAAGTGCATACTAATAAGTGTGCCTAGCCAGATCTAGCGTCCAACATTAAAATGACTATCACCTATGTTGACTCCAACAAATTGAATTTGGCATTATGAAATTCATCGAGCTATGTCATCATGTCTCACCAAGAGTTGTTATGTGTTAATGCACACTATAAGGTCATGTTAGTGTAAATGATGGGTATGTGAATAGATGCACAACCCCCACACACTTGCAATGTACTCACGTACTTAGTCTGTCCTTGTGTATGCATTATATTAACATATAAATATATGTTTATCCACTTATGTGTAGTTAGGTACTTTTCTTGTTTTAAAATGAATTGCTTTCAAAATACTGTTAAAAATTCATTAAAATTAGGCAAGGGTGACGAGTATGTTAGAGATGGGGGGACCAAATTCATTAATTTAGTAGCTTAAAGGCCGATTTACAATTTTAGAAACTTAAGGGCCAACTCATAACTTTATAAATTTAAGGGTCAATTTATATTTTTATAAACTGAAGGGATAATTCATAATTTTATAAACTTATGGCCCAATTCACAGTTTTATAAACTTAAGGACCAATTTCATATTCTTATGAACTTAATTCCCAACTCATAATCTTATAGCTTAAAGGTCCATTTTATTTTTAAAGATCAAGGGCCAACTTCATAGTCTTAATACAACTAAGGCCCATATCATCATTTTATAAAATGTTTCAAGCCTAAAGCCCAAAATCAAATTAGTGCAACCAAACAAACCCTTAACTGGAAATTGAAGGGGAAACTAAAACAATGGCATCACTGCTGGCCGATGGTCCCGACACTCAGACTCAATCACCGGATTGCCCCGATCATCGTTATTAACATATTTTCATGACCTTATGAGCAATAAAGGGTATTATTGTAATAGGGTAAAATAGTTTATTTTGGATATTTTAACAATTAGTTAGGTGCACATGGCTGCATGTGCAAGGCTGTTAGGAGACAAATATGCCTATATAAGGCTGCTGTAAATGGATGGGTTTTACATGTTGAATGATAATTGAAATTCCAATATCTCTCTCTACAATTTCTCTCTTTCCCTCCCTCTCGCTCTTTCTCTCGTTCTTCACTGCTCATTCCTTCTCTCCCTAATTCTATTCAATCTCTCCCTTCAATTCTTCACTGTTTCTTCCCCAAATTCCTTCCAATTACTTCTAAGACCCTAACTAAACCCTAGGGTCATGACACATATGTGAAAAAAAAAAATGATCCAACGGTCGGATTTTTGTAGATATAAAATTTAATTTTCCACCTAAAAGCTGTCGTCGACCACTGCCGACTGGTGATTCCAACAATCGGAACTTGATGATTCATATATCAAAAAATGGGAACGTACTAACAACTAGATTTTAAGAGATCCAAAAATTAATTTTCTTAGGCAAACTCACGTTTCTAGAAAAGCGTTGCCAGCCACCGGCCATCAAACTCCCCATGGCCCAGTGACCCACATATCCGAAAATCAAATGATCAAACGGCTGGAACTTAGTAGATCTAAGTTTAAAAAAGTTGATTTTTCATCCCCAAACTCGCGTGTATATATACATACATAAACCAGAGAAGTTGATGAGAAGAGTCCTAGAGACCTTACCAAGGAAGAGTTATAGACCCCGTTGTCGACGACGGCAGCGATTGTCAAAAAATGGCTGGTCATCGTCTGTTATCTTGAAAGGGAGAAGCTTTTTGAGAGCGAGAGAGGGACTGTGAAATGCGTGGGCTTTTAAGAAATCTAGAGATAGCGTTTACCCTTTTATTTTATATTTGACCCTATTGGGTCGGATTTCTTGAAAACAGGTCGAATCTATCTTGCAAGATTGAGTTGGATATATATATTCCTTTTTTTTCTTTTCTATTTTTGAATATTGAACGTTATATAATTAAATAAATAAAATTCATTATTTATTTATTTATTTCATTCCTTGCCCCATTTTCTTAATAATACTCAACTTTTTCAATAAATAAATAAATAGATAAATGATTAAATCATTTTATTTATTTATTTCACCTTCATTTTTATTTTATTCTTTAAATAAGTAGAATCATTTAATTTATTTCTTTTATTTATGTATTATTTTTGTTGTTGTCTGGATATAACATTTAAAATTTGTTCGTTGTGTGGAAACTCAACAAGCAGCTGAAAGAGCACAAGGATCCCCTTGGGCTTCCTACTTAGTCTACGAGAGCCAAAAGAAAAGGCGATCATCCAAGAATGATTCGGTTTGCTAGCTTGGGGAAGGCTCGATCCACTGGCAAGGAGAGCCATGGAGCTGGAGAGGTCGAGATTGTTGAGTGCCAGTAAGGAGCTCTTTGTCTTCCGAGAGGGTCTGCAAGACAAGAAGTAGTCAGAGAGCACGCAAGGATTTCTTCTGTGCAGGCCCTCTGTTGCTTACGTCAAAAGAAGTATTCATGCAACGCAAAATATAGAAATGTGGTGCAAGAAATGTGAGAAGGAAAAGTGGTTGGGGCTTTGGTGTACCGTTGTGTTTGTGCTTGCTTATGTTTCCATGTCTCAAAACTGAGAAGTTTGGGAGATATTTATAGGCAACATGAGGGACAGGGACACGTGACACACGTGTGAGGGTACGGTGCTCTTTCCCAAGAAGGGTTGGGTGCGTCTCCCCCGTTTGCGATGTTATCCCGAGGCTAAGCACAAAAAAGCCTTCAGGAGAAACACCTCTCCCCCAGTGGGAAAGGCCCCCCGGAAGATGGGCCTAGAATAGGCGAGCCGCATTGCCTCAAGACAATGCGGGGTAATGCAGGTGGGGGACGTATCTTCTTGGATTCCTCCCAAGAGTGAGGCTCAACTAAGGGGAATCATGCAAATTCGAGAAGCTACTCCCAGGTGAATGGTGGGTAACAAAGGGCTTTTCCTATGGGAGATGGACTCTAACCTTGAGAAAGTCTTCTCGCCAAATGAATCGCTCTCTCCAATGTGATAAATATGCATCGATTGCTTCGAGAGGACTCTCCTAGTGGGTTACTGGGTTGTGCCACAACAATGGCTCCCCACTCTTTACCCAGGCTGAAAGTCAAATGAAAGAGTAGAAGAAGAGAAGAGAGGCTAGGCTCACGCCAGGTGCATGCCTTGATTAGAATTATAAATAAAGCATATGGCTAAAAACAAGTTTTACATATATGAGAACATTAATAGATAAACCATACTAAGAGATAATCCTATCAAGGTTCCTTGACCTCTATATATATTCTCAAGGCAATTCCAACATATATAACTTATTGAGATAGGCTTAACATATCCTTAAGCAATATTCTAAACAATTTTTCACATATATAAAATATATTAATAGACTTATGAGAACATGACATAAATAACAAGATTTCTTAAAATAAATCTCAAAGCATCCTTAACATAGAACAAACCTTACATTAAAATTTTGCATAAGATAATCATCATTAAAACATAAAACTCAACAATGGTAATATGACATTATATTGTAAGCAAGGACTAGTATGTGTTATTGTTTCTATCAATCATGTTGTGACATTTGTATTAAATTAGATTAAATGTAAACAAGTTTCTTTATATTGTTGCATGTTTCGTTTATGTTTTAGTGTTAGATTTAATCTCTCTTCTAGAAGGTTTGTTTCTAGAAGGGGCAGCTGACCAATTAGGTTAGTTAGGTCAGTTGGGCAAGCGATTTTATCTTGTAATCCACGCCCCTATATCTTATAAATAGGGGTCATGGGATAGGAGAAAATATCAGAGGTTTTAGCGCACCTATTCTCGGAAAGGTTAGTTTCCAATTGTTGTCTTGTGTTTGGGATTGAGTGCGAGAGGTAGAGAGTGGCTGTGTATAGCTTGTATTCTCTAGGATCCTAATAGCCTTTAGTGTATATGGGCAAGGGGGATTCGGATCTCATTGTAATCATCTCATGGATGTTTCAAGATAGTGGATCAGATTGGTGCCTAGTAGTCCAGATGTAGGTCTTGTTTTCAAAACTGAACCAGGATAATTCTTGCATGTTCTTGGTGTGTGTATGTCAGTTTGTGTTTCTCCTCTGTGTGTTTCATTATCGGTGTGTTCTTGAGTTGGTAGTAAGCTAGTTGAGTTGAGAGAATCAGTGGAGTGTTGTGAATTACTCTAACAACTCACCTTAGGGCATATATGCCACTGTGTACTATTATTATTGTTATTATGAGCATTTTGCACCAAAGATATGTGAGATGGCTCTACTAGTTGTTCCCACATTTGTTGCATTCATGCTTTTTCTTATAATTGTTAATAGATAAAATGGTTTTCAAATAACAAGAGGCATAGGGAGTTTAAGTATTTTGGCGAGCGGGCTCAGTCCCTAATGACGTTCAATCCTAGTTATAAAATCTGATTACATGAATGCTCATTCCCATTCTGTTATGAATTATGATTAATTGAAATTTTTATTAAGCATCTATGATTTTGTGAATTTTCATGTATCATAGTTGTACATGTGGCTTACTAGTCCCAAGGAGCCTGTCCTATCTTGGGATTAGTTCTAGTATGGGACCTATAATTTGGGTCTAGACAATGTCCCCCCATTGTCTAGAGGTCGCCCCTCTTCTCGACAAGTTATGTATCATGGAGTCTAACTATTGAGAATGATTATTAATCAAACAACATTTGATCTAATAATCTTTCTAGACATTATTAGTATGAATTTTTCCATATGAAGAGGGGTTGTAATTGGGAAAAAACAGAACACGTCTAGGACAATGCTTATAATCACATTGAGCTCAAATCACACCTTATTCTTGTGATGTTTAGTGGTATACAATTTACAAGATAGCTTTGATTTGGTAGCTTGTCAGGTAAAGTTGTGACTATTTATAGATGCAATGGAAGATATATATTCCCCCCTCTTGTGAAATACCATGAAAAAGAAGGAAAATAAAATATAAGAATTTCTTAGTAACATGGTTTTTCTCCGGTTGCTTTTCTTAATTTCACATAATTTGCAAAAGTTTAGATTTCAAGTACGAGAATGAATACTACAAGGAATTAGTATTTAATTTTTTAGTTTTACTTCTCATTTTAAATTTGTTATCACTAGACAGTGCAAAACATCACCCATTAGTTTTCTTCCACTAATTTTAACATGCATCAGGAACTAGTCACCATCTCGTTGCAAGTGCAACTCTTTTCTTATACCCATTGTTTCCAAATCCATACGAGTCTTAAAATTGTCTTTAGTGTTTCCAACATAGATAACTCTTTTGGTTCTAACTAATCCTCTGGCTTACCATTAAATCTTTTACTTTTTCTTCACGAGTGTTGTTTATCCAAATACCTACAATGACCCATGTAACATTGTTTTTCCCATTCTTTAAAGTAAGCAAGCTTGTCCACTCATTGCAAATAGGACAAACTAACTTTCCCTCTGTACTCCACCCAAATAATCATTTATAGTCCATAACATAACAGTGCAACATGCAATTGAAACTTATCACCAGAATATGCATCATATGTTTCAAGTCCCTCTTCCCATAATTCTTTCAACTCCTCTATTGATGATTGCAAATATACATCAATATCATTTCTAGGAGAATCCTTACCAAGGATAAGCATGGACAAAAATATAAACAACTCTTTCATACATTTCCAATGTGACAAATTATAGGGCAATAAAATAACTGGCCACATGGAGTAATTAGTGCTCATATTGCCAAATGGGTTGAATCCATCACTAGAAAGGCCTAGCCGCACATTGCGAGGATCTTGAGCAAACCAACTATGTAACTTATCAAAATTTTTCCATTCCTTAGCATCAGTCCAATGCCTAATTGTATCATCATCAACACGTTTTTCTCTATGCCGCCTTATTTCTTCTACAATTTCTTTGGACATGAATAATCTTTGGAGTCTAGGTTTTAAAGGAAAATATCTAACCACCATTTGAGCAATCTTCTTACGTTTACCCATACCAAACTTCCATCTAGAAGCTTTACAAGTTGGATTAGGACATCGATCAAGACCTTCATACTCCTTTCGATATAGCTAAGGCCAAGATCGCGCATTAATTTCTTGATCTCATAATAAGAGTTTGGAAGTGTTTCACCTTTTGGAAGAGCATCCTTGAACAACTCTAGATTTAGACTAAAAGACTTCTTACTACAATTAGTTATTGCCTCATTGTACAACATCTTGATAAGAAAAGATAACTTCGAGTTCTTCTTGCAACAAAGATAAAGTTCACATTCAGCATCATTCAATAGTCTAGTAAATTTCTCAACTTCTCCTTTAGACATACATGTGCGATATTGGAAATTTCCTCTACATTAGCTTCCATAAGGTTTCCCCTATGCATGTCATTCAACATTATTATCCTAATCATTAACTTGATCATAAAAATCACCTCCATCATATGAATCACCACATTGATTATCATTATCTAATTGAAAAGGCTCACCATGATGCATCCATTAAGTCTAGTTTGATAGTTTACTCTTGGTAATAAAATAATTTTGATAATGACTATATGAAAATCAATCTCTAAATCTTTATGAGTAAATATTTATGGATAAGTTTGTGAAAAACAATCTTTAAATCTCCTTGAAACAAAGTTATGAAAATTTATATAGGAGAAATGTTGAAGTGTGGTTGAGTGTGGTTTGTTTCAAAATATATTTTTGATAATCTCACTTTCTTTCAAAAGCATCAAAATGAGGATTTGTTAAGTTTTCAATCTTTTCAAATGGATAGTCGACTATGTGGTTTAATGCTGTTGACTATGCCTAAAAATAGTCGACTATGTTATAAGGATAGTCGACTATGCATAAAGATAGTCAACTATGCTAGTTTGATCTGTCGACGATTTAAGCCTTCTGTCGACTATTTTTCACTCTGTCGACTATCATGTAAAGATAGTCGACTATGGATTTTCTTCTGTCGACTATATTTGTACATGATTTTCAAAATCTTCTTCATATTTTTGTATCTATCGACTATGTATATGTCTGTCGACTATGGGTAATTTGTGTTAGAAGATAGTCGACTATGCTTTCTTATCTGTCGACTATGTCTTGTTTTACTTGAAAATATAGTCAACTATGCATTTTCTTCTGTCGACTATATCTTTTGCAAAAAGCTTCAAACGGCTAGTTTTTCAATCTCTAACGATCACAAAATAGCTAGTTTCGGGCAAAGATTTTGGGAAGCCTATAAATACAACTCATGGATGATCAAGGGAAGAAAAATGGATGGAAAGGAAATGATTTGAGCTTACATCGTATACACATTTGTATTTATATTGTCTGTGCTTTAATTTTCTCTCTTCAAGGCTTTGATCTTCACTTGTAATGATTTACTTCAAGCCTTGTATCATTTTTGAGAGACATTGTAACTAAGAGATTCATCTCTTAGATTCTCTCCAATTGTACACTTCTTGTATTTCCTAACTTGTGTAGCTAGAGGGCCTACTTGGTTTAAGTAGGAGGTTGTATTTCCTAGCTTGTGTAGCTAGAGGGCCTACTTGTGTAAGTAGGAGGTTTTAGTGAATTGATTCAAAATCTTTAGTGGGAGCTAAGGTAGTGGATTAGGCTTGGTTTAAGCCGAACCACTATAAATCCTTTGTGTAATTTATTCTTCTTACTTTACATTTATCATTTCATATGTTCTATGTTTTAAATCACTAAAACCTCAATTGAGTCAAAAAGTTTTCAAGTTCTATCAAGAATTTTAAAATATCCAATTCCCCCCCCCCCCTCCTGGTGTGTGCCATAACACCTCCCGTTCTAACAATTTTCCAGCATCCCATAAAGAAAAATATCTTGTTTGACTTCTATTAAACTTTTCAAGATACAATTGTTACAGTTTTGGCATGGGCATCGGATCCTACCAATGGAGTCAACATGATATTTTGCAGCATCTAAGAAACCTCGGACCCCTTGAATATATGCAGGGAAAATTTATTCTTGAGTTTTATCCAACTTCAATCCATCAAGTTATCCTAATATTAAAGAACAAAAAAAATGAAAATTAAGCAATTCAATAACTCATAAAAAAATTACAGCAAATTAATTAAAAGATAGTAAATTAAAGTAATGGTTTAGTCAATCACCATCCTGTCATTCTGAACCCTTGAATATATGCGAAGCAGAATTTATTTAATGGTCATAATCTCTTTATGAACAACACAAACTACAAGATGTAGTTACGATTTTCCCTCTTATTTACAACATACAATAAAAAACGTCTTTATGTCAATCAACCAATGCCTTATCTTAATAGCCCATTTGAGTCTAGGGTCATTTTCAATTTTCTATTTTCATTCACTTACTGAAAAAATAAACAGAAAACTTCATTTACTACATTGATGAATACAATTTTCATTTTAAAAAAGTAAAAATATCAAAATATATTTTTCTTATGATATTTTATTTCCACACTCTTCATCCACCTAAATTTTAATCACTAACTAGCTACACTCTATTCATCAACTTAAACCCTACAAAGGGGATGCAAATTTTTGTCAATATAAAATAATTTTTATAAATTTAATTATCTGATAAGATATATATAAACACTTATATCGAGTGTCATTTTAGTTTTTATTTTCAAAATTTTGAAAAACATGATCAAATTTAATGGTTAGTTTTTATTTTATAATAAAAAATAAAAATGAACACAAAATAAATACAAAGTAAAAGCAGACATTGAAAACATAGGGATAATGCAAAATCAAAAGGCCCTAAAGCAAGCATCCTTGGAATTATTTCGAGGGCTTGTACAGCATGGTATTCTGCACGAGCAATGAAGGTTCCAGTAAAATTGCTCCCTCAATAAACTAATCGACAGAATAAATTTCAATTGGAAGATAAAATACTTCATATGGCTTAATAACACAAAGAAAAAGCGCCTAAATACCATCAGAAATATTACAACAAAAAATAGATAGAATAGAATGGTCCCCAAATAATGAAAATTACAAAGCAGGAACGAGCAAGACAGTAGCTTAAATTTTTCTAACAGAAAACGAAGGGGAACTCGGAATCGGCGGAAACTAGAAAAGAAGGTCGTCGAAAACCTTACCGTGGACGAAGACCGAGGGGAACTCGGAATAGGCGGTCAGGAACTCCGAATCGAAACTCAAGATCAGCGGAGACGGCAACGGAGACAAAGGAGAAGGGCCGAAGGCGGCGGACAGTAGCGAAGAAAACCTAATCGTCAAGGGACAGCAGTGAAGAAAACCTAATCGGCGGACAATAGCGTTTCAAACTTTCAACTGAAGAATTGTATAATAAATAAAACATAAAACCTAAACTAATTTGTGAGGACATAATTTCAAACTCCCATATTATTGTTTAAATTAATTTAAGAGAAAATATTATTTATATATATATTACTCTTTATATTATGAAATTTTGGATCATTTTGAGTTTTTATAAATATGATGACATAATTATGAAGTTGGTCTCATGTTTTTTAATTTATTAGGTTATGATTCAACTATTTTATATTAATTACTTGATTTTAATACATCAATTTTTTATATTAATAATTATATTTTTTGAGTTATCTTGAGTTAAGGTAATTATATATTTTTTTAATTTTACATAGTTACAATATATATTTCATTAATTTTTGTAGATTTAAAATTAATTTTTTTTATTGTCAAAACTTGCGTTTATGAAAAAACGTTGTTGGCTACCATCAACGATGGATGCTGATGATCGAAACTAATTATCAAATTAGCGTTAGCTCAACAATCTACATATTCAAAAATTAAAAATTAATTAGGCATTAAACTACTTTATATAACTATGGTGACATAATCATGAGGTTTTATGGTCTTTTGATGATTAATTTATTTGATTAGGGATTCAACTATTTTATATTAATTACTTGGCTCTAATACATCATTTGATGATATTAATAATTATATACTTTAAGTGATCTTAAACTAAGTTAATTATATTTATTTTTCTATTTTACATACTCATAATATTTATTCCAGTAATTTTAATATATATAACTATTGTTGTATCCCTTCCTTTAGAA
Organism: Diospyros lotus; assembly: GCF_014633365.1. Lineage (NCBI taxonomy): Eukaryota > Viridiplantae > Streptophyta > Magnoliopsida > Ericales > Ebenaceae > Diospyros > Diospyros lotus. The sequence continues at coordinate 19,930,764 of NC_068345.1, forward strand.
TAGTTTTCTCAAATAAGGCAATATTTTCGGGAGAAACAATTCTTTCAAGAGGGTCCTTCCAAAATGATCTCACAATAACTTTCTTAGGTCTAGTTATTTAAAGTGTATTTTGTAAGACATCAATCTTCCTAGTCGAGTTTAATCAAGAGTCAAGTAATAAAATCAATTCAATAATTCATAAAAATTAGTATTGTTGTCAACTTTTGAGCTATCTTGTGATTCCAATGATTAGAACCGGTAATTGAATTTTCCCAACTACAATGATTCATATATTCAAAAATGACTTTGATTCAATAACTAATTTTTTGTAATTCTAAAATTAATTTTTTATTATCAAAACTTGTTTTTTTGGAAAAACATTGTATGGTGATTAATTTATTTGATTAAAGGTTCAACTATTTTATATTAAGTACTTGGTTCTAATACATCAATTGATAATATCAATAATTATATGTTTTGAGTGAGTTTAAGGTAAGCTAATTATATTTTTTTTCTATTTTATATAATCATAATATTTATTTCACTAATTTTAATATATATAATTATTGTTGTAACCCTTTATTCGGGATAATTCTTTCAAAGAATGCAATATTTTCAGGAGAAGCAATTATTTTGGGTAGTATAGGAAGCACCATTTTCTAAAATCATTTTAAGCCTCTCGATTTTTGTAAGTTCTAGGTTCGAGTCACATAGGAAGCATCATTTTTTTTCATTGATTCATATATGAAAATTAATTATATATTTTTAGTACATAAAAATAATTTTATTTATTATTTCATATTTATAATTTTTTTATTTAACATTTTTTTCAAATTGATTTAAAGATCTTTTAATTATTTAATCATTTTAGGTCTTAAATTGATTAACTTTTAATTTAACTAGTTTTTCACTCATGCAATGCACGGAAAATGGATTCACAAACGGAGACATAAAAAATATATGAACTTTTAATAAATATTGGAAACACCCCAATTTAATTTTATTAAATTGTAAATATCACAAGAAATGAAATTTATAATAAAATTAAATATTATAAATTCTAAAAAAGTTCTTTATGTACAACGTTTGTGGTTGAGTTTGTTTGTTCTCCTTCCTTATCACATATTAGTATCTTTAAACCATTTCGACCTGTAACTCTTGACACAGCTACGTATAGCTGACCATGATTGAATACTAATTTTTTTCAAATAAAGTCCTACATGCGACAATGATTTCATTTTTACACATAATAGTGAGTAAAAAAACTTACCTCGCGATCTATTAAGACAATTTCTATAGAGTTAATATAAGACTTATCTTCGAACCTTGGTAGATCCCACTTGCGCACCACGCATACTTTGATTGTCTAGTTAGCTCGAGTAGAATCCATAGACTTCAACATTTGAAATAAAGGACCCATTTCAAAGCCAGATACAATATCAAATTAGGTGATCTAAAATATGATTGAATAATGTACTTATCTCAAAATGTGTGGCATTTTATCCCAGTTGATTAATAATGATAGTGAATAATTAATTTAATTATATAGAAGTTGTTCCCAACTGATTATCTCAAAACGTGTGGTTGTTAGGAAATGTGAATGTCACATTGAAAACTAAAACAAATAAAAAAATAAAAGAAGAGCAAAAAAATCGTGTTTATTTTTAAATGATGTCTCATTTTAATAACAACAGAAATTTAAAATATTAATTGTCTGATTAATGATGATAGTGAATAATTAATGTAATTGTATAGAAGCTGCCGCTAGCTGATTATCCCAAAACGTGTAATTGCTAAAAAGTGTGAAGATCATATTGAAAATTAAACCAATAAAAAAATCAAAGAAGAGTAAAAAAATTGTGTCTACCTTTAAATGATGTCCCATCTTAAATAATAACAATAAAAATTTAAAATATTAATTGTCTAATTATCCCAATTGATTAATAATGGGCTTAATACATAATTTAGTCCCTGAACTAATCAAAAAAATGGATTTAAGAATATCAACTAAATTGTGCTCACTATTCATCCCTAGACAAAATAATTTATACACTTTTAGTCCTTGACTTAACCGACGTTAACTAAGACGTTAACTTTGCCTCGTCACGCTGCCACGTCATCGACACATCACTCATCAGCACTGCCACGTCACCATGACTTAATGTATTTTTTAGTCCCTGGACTAATAAAGAAAATGGTTTTAAGGATTTCAACTAAATTATGCTCACTATTCATCCCTAAATAAAATAATTTTATACACTTTTAGTCCCTAACTTAACCGACGTTAATTGAGACGTTAATTTTGCCTCTTCACACTGTCACGTCACTACCACGTTACTCATAATATTCACGTCTGCTATCCATATTTTTATTAAAAAAAAAAAAAAACAACTTCAACACACACCCAGCCATGGCTGCCGACGGCCATGGAGAACCATTTTTCCCCCTTCTCCCTCTTTCCTCGTTTTGGACCACTCTTGCCTCTGCACCTGTTGTCGATTCAGCCATTGTCGATCGCCTCGGAATGACTGGGGGTTGGGGACCCTAAACCCAGCAATTAGGGAACGGCTAGGGGTCGGGGACCAAGGTTCTAGGGTTCCCCAACCCTAACAGCTGATGGCCATGGCGACCAGTCACCCGACCATTAGGTTCCCAGTCCTAGCCACGGTTGGGTCGAGGAACCCAGCCTCCCCATGGCCATGGTCGGGGAGCCCAATTGTGGATGTTGTTGTTTTTTTTTATATAAAAATATGGACAATAGATGTGGATATTATGAGTGACGTGGCAGCATAACGAGCCAAAATTAACGTCTCAGTTAACATCGGTTAAGTTAGGGACTAAAAGTGTATAAAATTTTTTTGTTCAAGGATGAATAGTGAGCACAATTTAGTTGATATCCTTAAAGTCGATTTTTTTATTAATCCAGGGACTAAAAAATGCATTAAACCGTGGTGACGTGGCAGTACAAAAAAGTGACGTGTAGGTGACGTGGCAGCGTGATATGGCAAATTTAACGTCTCAGTTAACGTCGGTTAAGTCAGGGACTAAAAGTGTATAAATTATTTTGTCCAAAGATAAATAGTGAGCACGATATAGTTGATATCTTTAAAGCCATTTTTTTGATTAGTTCAGGCACTAAATTATGTATTAAGCCATTAATAATGGTAGTGAATAATTAATATAACAGCATAAAAGCTGCCCCCAACTGATTATCCCAAAAAAATCGTGTCTACCTTTTAAATGAAGTCTCATGACTTCATTTTAAATAATAATAGCAGAAATTTAAATTATTAATTGTCTGATTAATAATGGTAGTGAATAATTAATATAACTGCATAGAAACTGCCTCTAGCTGATTATCCCAAAACATGTGAAGGTCACATTGAAAACTAAACCAATGAAAAATCAAAGAAGAGCAAAAAAATCATGTCTACCTTTAAATGACGTCCCATCTTAAATAATAACAGCAGAAATTTAAAATATTAATTGTCAGATTATCCCAGCTGATTAATAATGGCAGTGAATAATTAATATAACTGCATAGAAGCTGCCCCCTAGTTGATTATCCCAAAAAAATTGCGTCTACCTTTTAAATGAAGTCTCATTTTAAATAATAATAGTAAAAATTTCAAATACTAATTGTTAAAACACGTTTTCCAATGGAAGGAATATTACTCCTGAAAAAGATAAAAAAAAAAAGAAGGCTGATTTTAAGTTGGAAAATTTTGTGCAAGAATTCTGTTACTTTAATATATACTAAACCAATAAAAAAAAAACAATAGGAAGTGTGAAGATCAAAAGAAGAGCAAAAAATTCGTGTCTATTTTTAAATGATGTCTCATTTTAATAATAGTAGAAATTTAAAATATTAATTGTTTGATTAATAATGGTAGTGAATAATTAATATAACTGCATAGAAGCTGCCCCCAGCTGATTATCCCAAAATATGTGACTGTTAGAAAGCGTGAAGGTCACATTAAAAACTAAATCAATAAAAAATCAAAGAAGAGTAAAAAAATCGTATCTATCTTTAAATGACGTCTCATCTTAAATAATAATAGCAAAAATTTAAAATATTAATTGTATGATTATCCAAGCTGATTAATGGTAGTGAATAATTAATATAACTGAATAGAAGCTGCCCCCAACTGATTATCTCAAAAAAATCGTGTCTACCTTTTAAATGAAGTCTCATTTTAAATAATAATAGCAAAAATTTTAAATATTAATTGTTTGAACACATTTTCCAGTTGAAGGAATATTACTTCCTGAAAAAGATAAAAAATGAAGGCTAATTTTAGGCGAAAAATTTTGTGCAGGAACTATGCTACTTTAATATATACTAAACCAATAAAAAAATAATAGGAAGTCTGAAGATCACGTTGAAAACTAAACCAATAAAAAAACAAAAGAAGAGCAAAATAACCGTGTCTATTTTTAAATGATATCTCATTTTAATAACAAAAAAAATTTAAAATATTAATTTTCTGATTAATAATGGTAGTGAATAATTAATGTAATTGTATAGAAGCTGCCCCCAGCTGATTAACCAAAAACGTGTAACTGCTAGGAAGTGTGAATGTCATATTGAAAACTAAACCAATAAAAAATTAAAGAAGAGCAAAAAAAATCATATTTACCTTTAAATGATGTCCCATCTTAAATAATAACAGTAGATATTTAAAATATTAATTATATGATTATCTCAACTAATTAATAATGGTAGTGAATAATTAATGTAATTGCATAGAAGTTGTCCCCAACTGATTATTCCAAAACAATCGTGTCTACCTTTTAAATGAAGTGTCATTTTAAATTTTAATAACAAAAATTTTAAATATTAATTGTTAGAACATATTTTCTAATAGAAGGAATATTACTTCTTGAAAAAAATAAAAAAAAATAAAGGTTGATTTTAGACAAAAAAATTTTGTGCAAGAACTCTGCTACTTTAATACATATTATAAGATTATCTTTTCATTATATGGTAAAATATTAAATTTCAAATAAATAATATTATTTAAATTTATTAATAAATTATAAAAGAAGCACTAAAATATTTTCTTTTAAAAACTTCCCTCCTTATTAATTTTTTATTCCCGTATTTATATCCCCCAAAACTTTCCCTCATTAATTTTTTAATCCCTCCGTTTACATCCTCAAAAGGCAAGCAGGTTTCCCTCCTTATTAATTTATTCTCAAAGATTTTTTTTTTCTTATTAATATTTTATTCCCCCATTTACATCCTTAAAGGACTTTTCCCCCTCTTTTATGTGTTTTATTCCCCTTATTTACATCTTCAAAGGCGGGCTCTACAATCTGCTTTCTATGATTGAACATTTTCTCGGTTTACCCACCCCCTAACGTCTTCTGTTAAGCTTTCTTCCTGAATTGAGAAGGTTTGATTTTTACGCTTTCTATTAGAGTTTGTATATGTAATCATATATGCATTTTTTTTTTTTGTTTTAAAAAATAGATCTTGATTTATTTATTATATTCACCATCTCTCGTTTAACTTTTTTCGAATCAAATAGCTTTAATTTATGCGTTTCTGTCTATTACAATTTGTATATGTAACCATATATGTGTTTTTCTTGTATTAAAAAATAGATATCAATTTATTTGTATCAACTATCTCTTGTTCAACTTTTTACAAATCAAAAAAATTTGATTTATGTGTTTCTGTCTATTACAATTTGTATATATAGCCATATATGTGTTTCTCTTGTACTATGATTTGTCATTCGTTTTTCTCCAATTCGAAAAATCCCTATGCGCATACATGTAAGCATAAACGTGTATATATTCATTTTAAGTCTTAATTTCATTAACTTTAAATTTGATTATTTTTTATTATATGATAAAATATTAAATTTTAAATAAATAATATTATATAAATTTATTAATAAATTAATTTTAGAAACACTAAAAATATTTCCATTAAAAACTTTCCTCCAAAATCTTTCACTCCTTATTAATTTTTTATTTCCCTATTAACATCCTCAAACTCAAACATCCCCAACTTTCCCTCATTATTAATTTTTTATTACTCCCATTTATATATGTTCCTTTCTAACCAAAGGGAGCGGGCTCCGACGACGAATCCGTTCGGGGGGCGGTTGGCACCTGCGAGTACTCCGACGCTCGAGTAAGTGAGATAGTAAAGAAATGACAGTGTATCAGTAGGTTAGAGAGCAGAACATACATTAGCTTCGAAAAGAGCTGGTTGATATAGGAGAATGAGACATTTTCCTACATGTATGCGTCGTGCGTTTACAAGTGATGAGACTGAGTATCCAGCCCCAGTGGGGGTTCCCAGGTGATAGCATGGTATCAACGAGACCCTCATTAATGTGGATGAGATCCGCCATTAATAAGGATGGGATTTGAGGCAAACGTGTGGATACCTAGTGGAGGTTGCAATGATATTGCTATAGGCTGGCGCATGGCCAAGATGGGGTCGAGACTGGGCCGGGAGATCAGCCGAGATTGAGCCCAGAGATGGGATGGGCTAGATTAGGCCGAGAGATGAGCCGAGATTGGGTTCTGGTAGTCCACAACCCCCAAGTTGGATGCTTGAGAAGCGAGCGTTTGAGCTAGAGAAGGGAAGTCTAGGTAATTTGCTGCATACGCTAGTTTTGGAGAGTTAGATTGTCATTAGGACTTGCCTGAGATGGATGGTCGAGTTGACGCGTGACGTTGTTTGAACAGATTTTGGTTCTAAAGGCATATGGGGCTCGCTTGGCTTTCCGCGGCGAAGCATTTCTCTTTATGCTTTGATTCGTGGTGTGCGTGGTTTCGAGATTCAAGCCGTTATACCCAAGAGAGCCTGAGGTGACATCTGGGTGTGGTGGCTGGCTGATTTATCTTGAATGTGCACAGGCGGAGTTTTGAGCTGCTGTTGGGACGTAGTCAGGGCATAGCCAAGCTCGCGCTTGGTTTTTGCTACCCAATCTTGGAAGGTAGAGGAAAAGATCGAGCTACCCTCGTCGAGGATTGAATACGCTTTTTGGAGTGGTGCTCTGGTTATGGTTGGCCTCTTAATCCTTGTAAGGAAGTCCCTCCGATGTTCTAACATACGACGCGTAAAACTTCAGGGTATGGAGCCTCGTGCTTAGGAGATGCAGTGTCGTAGGTACGAGCGGCGGCTCATGATTTCCCTCGAGAGATTGAATGCATGATAGGTGGCATGCCTCTAGCGGTTGCTAAGTGCCTAATGGCATTTTGCTTTCTTCTGGACCCGCCATATGGGAACAGTATAAAAGGTGCGTTCCCTTCTTGGTTTTCTATCGCTACTTCTTCCTTCTTGCTTTAAGGATGCGCTGCTTTTCTAAGTTTTTTTCTTTTAATTGTTACTTGAGGTGAAATGGCTCCCCAGCTTAGTAGAGAAATGCTGAAGGTTGTTTTCGAGGGAAAGAGAGAGGCCTCTAGTGGCGCCAATGGGGGAGGCGCCTTTCTCTCGACTATGGATCTTGCATCTTTCGTCGTGTCAGTCCTACCTCTTGCTTCTGGTGCCGCCTCGGTATTGCATTATGAGATGTGGTTATCGATTAAGAAACGCCCACAAGACACTAGACGGGTTGGGCCTTCTATTGGCACGCCTTATGTGGGCGTGTTAGACCCACCTACTTCAGGGGATCAAAGGGAAACGTATCGCTAGGTAGCGGATCAGGCTCTAGGGGTAGTGGCAGAATGCTGTGCGTTGGAGTTTAGGTTTTGAACAGAGATAGGTGATCTCAAACAATTGCATTGAGAGGAGATAAAATGGGTTCAAGATGTTGCGAAAAGCAAGTTGGGGGATACAGTGGCTAGGGCGATGACTGGCTTGAGCTAGCAGCTAGAGGAAGCGGAGACTTCTCTAGTTTGTTGCCATGAGATCATGGGTCGACTTGGCTGTTAGCGGGATGATGTTAAGTTGGAGCTTTATCATTCAAGGGCGGAGGTTGCCCATTTGCTAGCTGCACTTGGGGTCACTCAAGTGGAGGCGGAGGCTAGTAGGGCTCAGATGGTGGATACTGTAGATGGGTATTTGGAGGGTTATGAGGAAGCCTTACTCCACGTTAGGACTTTGTTTCCGGGTTTGGACCTGTAGTCTTATAAACCCTTTATGAGGGTCAAGGATGGCCGACTTGTTGACCAATCCGAAGTGGAGTGTACCGCAGGGATTTCAAGGGGAATTTCGGGTGCTGAGGCAAACCAAGTTGAGGAAGGTGCTGCCAACGTCGTCAAGCCTCGGGTTGAGTCGGGTTGACTTTTTCTATTTTTCCTACCTTGTAGTAGTATAGGTTTTCTAATATTTTTGGTGGCCAGGTTTTACAAGGTGTTATAAAATGGGGGAGGGAAGCCTTTGGTTTCTTCCAATGTTACTGGTCGTTTTGTGTCCTGGCTCTGGGAAGTTGGGGAAATAAGGCCGATGGTCTACAGTGGGGGTTCTTTATTCGAAAGGGGCACTTCTTCTAGCGGCGTCGCTAATGGGGTTGAAATCGGCTCAGCAGGGGTCGAGAAGTTTGAAGTTAAGCATGCTTGGGCGAGAGCAGTACTAGGATGGGTAAGGCACGATGCATCTAGAATGGGTGATATGGCTTTCTTGGAGTTTTCCTTAGGAAGGGAACACCGTGCTCCGGCGTCTGACTATTTCGATGTTTGTCACTGGCATCATCAAGCTGGACACTGGGGCTCTCTCAACCATTCCAAGGTTGAAAGTGGGAGATCTTCACCTTGCATAAGCATTAGGCTTTCTTGGATTTTCTTTGGGAGCGATTGCCAGAGCAGCGGAATTCGACAAAGATGTCCGACAGTACAAAAAGAGTTTCAGCCTTTGCCAAGCAGCCTGTGGGGAGAGCTATTACTGATGATTATAGGGGGAGCATGTCCCACAACGACTGCTGCTTGGCCTTGCTTTTACTTCGGGCGTGCTTTTAGGCCACCCCCAGCGTTTGTACCTTGTAGTGGTTGTAGTGTGATAGGCGAGTGTAACATAAAATTACTATAGATATGAATCTTGTAATGAGATGTAAGTTTCGTAATGAAATGTAGGTGTCTTCTAGGTATCTTGTTTTCTATTTTGTCTTTCATGCTTTTTTTAGGGATAACATCTCTTAGTATTCTTGGCCCTGTGTCTGATACAAGGCACGACTTTAATGTTGGATCGAGACTGGCTCGAGGTCCTGTGCGCCTATCTAATACAAGGCGTGGCTCGATAGGGTCGAGATAGGCCCGAGGCCTTAGAGCAATGATGGGGTTGTGCCTGAGGTTCGCGTGGGGCAGACTTACCATGTCGATCTAGGTCTCGAGTATGGTTTAAAGAAGGACCAAGTCTAGCTCAAGGTCCTGTGCACATGAATACAAGGTGTGGCTCGATAGGGTCGAGGTAAGCTTGAGGCCCTAGAGTAATGATGGGGTTGTGCCCAAGGTCCATGCGGGGTGGACTGACCATGTCGATTTGGGTCCCGAGCACGGTTTAAAAAAGGACTTAGTCTGGCTCGAGGTCCTGTGTGCCTGTCTGATACAAGGCGTGGCTCGATAAGGCTGAGGCAAGCTCGAGGCCCTAGAGCAATGACGAGGTTGTGCCCGAGGTCCACGCGGGGCAGACTGACCATGTCGGTCTAGGTCCCGAGCATGGTTTAAAGGAGGACTAAGTCTAGCTTGAGGTCCTGTGTGCCTGTTTAATACAAGGCATGGCTCGATAGGGCCAAGGCAGGCTCAAGGCCCTAAAGCAGTGATGGGGTTATGCCTAACATCCGCACGAGGTGGACTAACCATGTCGATCTGAGTCTCGAGCACGGTTTAAAGGAGGACCGAGTTTGGCTCGAGATCCTGTGTGTGTATCTGATATAAGGCGTGGCTCGATAAGGCTGAGGGAAGCTCGAGGCCCTAGAGCAGTGATGGGGCTGTGCCTGAGGTCCACGCAGGGCGTATTGACCATGTCGATTTGGGTCTCGAGCACGGGTTAAAGGAGGACCAAGGATGGCTTGAGGTCGTGTGTTGCTAATACTCGCATTGAATGAATTATGGGTAGTAAAAATGAGGGATTTTCGAATACCTTGTGGCTTCCGTTGATTTTTCCGGTGTAGCGTTTGGATATTTATCCTTGCCGGTGTAAGTGCTAGGTGAGATGAGGTTGTTGGGTCTGCTCGGCTTGGGGGGCGGCTTTGGCGAGGCTGAGGTAGCTTCTGGTCTGTTAACACTAGGATAAAGTATTGAGTGATAAAATGAGGAATTCTTGGGTACCTTGTATTGAGTCAATCGAGCGAGACTGAGGTGATCCAAGGTCTATTTATGTTTTGTGCCTGTTTGATATAAGACAGGTTGAGACCGGGGTGATGTGAAGCTAGGGCTATACCAAGGGAGTTCGAGGTCTGCCATGTGAGGACATAATAAGTGGAAACAAGTGTCTTTATTAAATAAAGCGTATTTTTAATTGAATGATACAAGAAAGTAGTTGCTTATCTATAGTATTTCCGCAGGCTGTTCGTGTTCTATGATCTGGGTCAGGGGTTTTACTGAAGGCTCGGCCAAGTGGTAAGCTCTGCCGTTGAGGTTGCTAGTGGCTTGGTGAGGTGGAGTCAGCATAGATGACCTATTCTGGGGGACCGCTATCTGACTGTTTGCTTTGTGGATCTATCTCCGCCATGTGTATGCTGGGGAGTGGAGCTTGGTTGCTGGTACTTGCTGCTTGGCCGCTATTTTTGGAGGCCTCATTTCCCTTATCGTTTTTATCGAGCTCGAGGCTCCGGGTCTTGAGGCTGTCGTGGTAACACTGCTGAGCCTCCTTTTGGTTGGCCTGAACTACCACGACCTTGGTATTTGACATCGAAAACTTCATGACCAGGTGGGGGTGGATACTATTGTGCCCAAGATGTTGAGAGAGGGTCGACCGAGGAGCGCGTTGTATGGTGTTTGACAATCTACGATCAGGTACCAGATGGTGATTGTTTTGACAAAGAGGGGTCCCAAATGAAGTTAGTAGGTCGATGTAACCTCTGAAGCCTATTTGCTCTCCAGAAAAGCCAATCAGGTTCCCGTGGAATAGCCTCAACTCCTTTTCGAGAATACCCATCTTTCTCAGAGTTGGCAGGTATAACAGGTCGGTCCAACTACCTTGGTCCACAAGGACTTTCTTTACCAAAAAGCTTGCGACGACGATCGAGATTACCACGGGATCGTTGAGGTTCTGATCAACGCCCTCAAAGTCCTTGTTCATGAAGTAGATCACGGGGTGAAGGCCATTCTTCTCGGTATTGTCTATTGACAATGCTGTGCGGAGGTGTCGTTCTTGGGTCGAGCTCGACTCTCTACCCGTAAAACCTCCAAAAATGGTGTCAATGATTCCGTCTATTTGATTAGTTGGGGGTGGGCCGGCATGAGTAGGGGCGTGGGTGGCTGGATGGTGGTAGGTGTCGTTTGTCTCTTGGGTAGGGACGCTTCTAGTTTACACCATGGTAAGGTGATGGGGTTCGCTTGAAAGGCTTTAGTGAGATTATGGGGTAGGTATGTTTTACAGAGCCCCACGGTGGATGCCAAATGTTCTTTTTTGACCAAAGGGAGCTGTCGGAGACGGGATCACAACGGCAAGAAGCTGGCTCTGGTGACGGGTCCATCCGGGGGGCGGCTGACACCTGTAAGCACTCCGATACTTGAGTGAGTGAGATAGTAAAGAAATGATAGGGTATCGGTAGGTCAGAGAGAAGAACATACCTTAGCTCTGAAAAGAGTTGGTTGATATAAGAGGAGGAGACATCCTCCTGCATGCATGCGTCGTGCATTTGCAGTGATGAAACTGAGTATCCGATGCCGATGGGGATTCCCAAGTGATAGCATGGTGTCAACGGGACCCTTATTAGTGTGGATGCGATCCGCCATTAATAAAGATAAGATCTAGGGTGAAAGCGAGAATACCTAGTAGAAGCTGCAATGATATTGGTGCAGACTAGCGCAAGGCTAGATTGGGGCCTAAATGGTCCAATATCCTCAATAATTTTTTCTCCTTATTAATATTTTATTCCCTCCATTTACATCCTCAAAAGACTTTCTCTCCTTATTAATTTTTTATTCCCTGCCCCATTAACATGACAAGCAGCTTCCCCTCCTTATTTATTCATCCTCAAAGATTTTTCCTCCTTATTAATATTTTATTCCCCCATTTACATCCTCAAAACTTTTCCATAATTAAGCTCTCTGCAAGTCGGAGACTCTCAGAAACTCTTATTTGGGAGTCATCGGAAGTGGCGAATCCTGGAGTAAGGTCCCTAGCAACTGTTGACTATTGTAAGTGGCCACTCTAAAGATATTCTAGAGAAATCAAGTTGCTGAAGATGAGGGGTGGGGGAGGAAAAGTAATAATGAATGAAAAATGTTAAAACATATATGTTTTATTTGCTTTGTTTTCAAAATTACAAACAAACAAAAGCAACCCCTATTTAGGAGTGAGCTTTCCTTTCAAGTTAATTATATAGACCTTGTTTCGTTATTCATACTTCATAGGTACGGGTTGACAATTAATTAATGTGATCATCCTTTTTAGTAAACATAATAATTCATTATGCCTTTCTTGGTTTAGATTGACAGAGCTAATTAATTATTGTTGACAGCCCTCGGATTAACTAGAAAACCAAAGAAAGGTAAGATAAATAGACTTACAACAGGTTTGAGTTATAGCTTATGGCTTATAGCCTAACCCTAGCCCAACCAATTAATTAAGGTGCAAGTGAATCCAAAATTCCTATATATAGCACTAGAGCATGGGCAAAAATAAAACACCTTTGACCATATATATATATATCATAGAAAACCCACTAGGAGTAAGTAAGCCTTTGACCACTTGGCCAATTGATTCATTGGCTGCTAATTGATTTCGGTTTTTTCATTAGTCAATTGCCTCTATTTTGTGTACATTAAAACATTAGGGGTGAATGCGAGATTCTATTACTTCTCTTATAGTTGTGGTATAATTAAGATGAGTACATGGTTAATTAAAGGTTGCATCTTTGGATTTTTACACTTAAAAGGCTTACACAACTTAACATTTGGCTAAAAAATGCTTGTTTTTCTTACTTAGTTTAATATTCTTTTTTTAATTTTCAAAGGAAGGAAATATACTGCAATAGTTCGTTTATTCATAAATTAATAAATAATTAAAAGCCAAATATTATATTATATGTTAAAAAATTAACATTTATTAAGTTAATTAACTTCTAAATTTTTTTAGGTAAAAGTGATATAAGTGGTATTATTAAGGTGGGGTTTAGGTGAAATTTCTGAAAGTGGCTGGAGAAACTCTTTAAACTTATTTGAGTGTGTATTATATATTGAAGGAGGTTGTAGGCGAGATAGATGCATTGCGGGGGGGGGAGCCAATGGGTGCGAGATCAAGCCATGGCCGTGCGTGCACTGGAGGAAAAAATTGGTTAGAAAAATCTAGAATCTAGCCAAGCCTTGCCCAAAACGATGTTGTATGGGCAAAGTAGTGCTGTTGTGGTTGGCTACCACGTGGCCAACCTCCAACTGTTCATTTTTTGCTCTTTTAAGCCCAATTTGAGTAGAACTCAAGTGGCAACAGGGGAGAACTTGAGGAAGAAGAAGGGGCACGAACAACAGCTAGAAAAGAGAAAAATTGGGGCAAAATTCAAGAAAATTAGAGGAAAAATCCGTGTACTTGAAGTTTAAAGTAGGCAAGTGAGTGGGAAAATATTTATTGAAAATTCTGTACGATTAGATTTAATTTTTATACTGTGATCTTACTATTTTTGGATAAAAATATAATTTTGTATCATGTGAGTATTTAAAAGTGAAATCAGTTATAAAAAGGCAAGTTCTCTTTCTTTTTCTTATGTATGTATGAAATTCCCATCCTTTCTCATGGGGACAATAAAAATGAATACGTTGGGGGGGGGGGGGTTGGTGACTTCTACTGTTGTGCCATAGAATTTTCAAGCGTCCACCTAAGGGTATTTCGATCATTAGACGCCTAAGGGTATTTTGGTCAATAGGCCTAAGTGGGCTAATCCCAAAAATGCTCTCAAGTTGGGACACGTTTCCCAAGAAGAAACAACGATTAAATAACCAAAGAAGCATGAGCAATGGCAAAAGTGTAATTAAGCAAGGCTTAGGGGGTGAAAGTGTAATAAATCAAAGATGGGGCTAAGGGAATATAAGGAGAAGAAGACAAAGTCACTAGGCTTTGGGCGTCTTTTGGAGCTCCCTCCCAAGCCTCTCTAAGAGAGATTTTCCTCTCTCGGAGAGGATCCTTCCTCTCTGTTGTTTCCCTCGAAAAGTAAGGTGGCCTCTTGGCGAGGCTTCAATGTTTCTCAGAGAGGATCTTCATCTTCTCGGCGCAAGGCAGCAGCAGCTCTCGGCTATGGCTGCAGTCATTTTCTGAGAGAATTATTTCTCTCGGCGCTCTTAGCAAGGTGAGTCCTCCCCTGGCAAGGAAATTATCCCTCTCGGCGACCTCTTCTCGGGAAGAAGATCTACTTCGATGATTCTTAGAAGCCTCTCAGCGAGGCGAGTCTTCTCTCGGCAAGGTAAGATCTCCCCTCGGCGTGAGCCTTCTCTCGGTGTGAGCCTCTCTCCGCTAGTGTTCTTTTGGAAAGCCCAGAAGCTCTCTTAGCAGCCTTCTTCTTGGCTAACAACCTCTAGGGAAGAGGTATTCCTAAGAGACCTATTTCTCTCAAAAAGGCCTTGGGCTGATTCCTCTCGGGAATAAGCCTTCCCGAGATCTCTCTCTCTGTTTCTCTCCCCAACAACTAATATATACAACACACACACACACACATATATATACATAGATGTATAAGCGTAAGCAACAACCACATAAATAGCCCATGAGTTATGATATGGTGCTATGGCATCCCACGCTTTTATGATGTATCCTCAGATCCCTATATTACATCATATTCATGACATAATATACATTTTGCTTCTATGATGCCACACGATGAACTCGTATAAAGTTAAATAGATAATGCCTGTAGGCATCTTTGACTAGCCCGGAGCTACGCCCTGGTAGGTCCTTTAGGGGCTGAAACTCCGCTTCAACAGCCCGCCGTGAGGTCCACCTTCTCTCGAAAAACCCCCTAGGCTATTTGGCTCTCCGAGAGGGATTCCTCTTAAGCCCGTCCGCATGCTGCTAACATGCAGGTTCATCCTTGGCTCTTTGTAACAGTACTGTGATTGACCCTCTCTCACTAGGAAAGCTATAACTGTTCCATATTTAACAATGGCATGCTTTACTTGTCTATTGAGTTACTTTTCTATATGTACTAAATTAAGCATCGAAGGGCATATGTGGGTGAGAAATCCCCGCGTGCCTTCAAACTTGTTCTTGTGAGCGCATATATGCCCCAAGCACATAGGAGGCCACTTCCAGGCACTCTCGAGGATGCCCTCAGAGGTTCACCTACGACCCCGGTCAATACATCCAGGATCAGAGCTACCCAACGTCCATCTCCATCGACAGACTCTTGCCAGCTGCCCATGTGACACCCGTAATTTAGTTACATGCTTAATTACATAATAATATTCATATGAACTTCGAGGTTTAGCGCAGAAAAACTTGAGAAACAAGACTTTTATAAACTTAAGTAAAGTTTCAAAACATAATAAAATTCAAAGCAGGTTTAGTGTATGTATAAAGTTTGACACAGAAAACATGGTTTCAACAGGAGAAATGAAGACTTCGCGAAGATGCTTTTTAGCAATAGCATATATAAAAAATATCCGGAGCTTAAAGCCAAACTCATACTTCCTTTAAATTAGATAAAAATCCAAGACATGCTTTATGGCCTACATATAAGAAAAGATCAAAGTTCAACCCCAAGAACTTTGTTTCAAAAGGAAACTAAAACTTAAATTCTTGAAAATTCTTTTTCAATGATCCACCACGCTCCATGTCCATGTCCTGATCTCCTCATTCATGATCACCTGGGGGGAGAAAACATAAGGGGTGGGATTATGTAATCTCAATAAGTATACGAGAACTATCAAACGTATTTAAACATGACATGAACTTGCAACATGAACATATAACATAAGGGGACACAATAAATTCTACCAACTTGCAGGGGTAAGAACCTCTGTGCGTAGCACTACTAAACCCTAGTCCTGTAACTTGCTTGAGAACATGAAACTTGCTTGAAACATAACATGAGGGACCACATAAACATGATTCATGAGCATGCCTAAACATCGTAGATAGTTCATAGTGTACTTACCTCAACTTGGTTGGAAATGACCCAAATTTTTTGGCGAGACTATTTTGCTCCTATTTCTACACCAAATTTGCTCCTTCCTTTTGTAGAATTTTCCCCTTACTCTTTATCTCAAAATCCTCTCTTCTGATTCTCTCACCCTTGCCCAAATTCTACCTAAAACTTGTGAACTACCTTAAGGCCTATTTATGGACATTTTTGGCCAATCATGTTTTGCCACATGTCCTATCATCACGAGCCCTCATTATTACCTTTCATGTGTGGCCAATAAATGCTTGCCACATGTCCTCAAAGATAAGGTTTGGAGACTTTTACAAACTTGGAGGCTAAGTAAGTTTTTTCCTGGCCAATCATGCAATGCCACCTCAGGGGGGTCATTATGAGCCATCATGTGATCTTATCTTATATTTCAAATGACCAATGGAAGCTTACCATGTGTCCTTGATATTTTGAGCCTCACATGTTTAATTAGATTTTCAACACTTCCATCATTACATCTCACATGATTTAATTCTTTTTTCTACATTTTCCATCATTACTCCCGCATGGTTAATTGATTTTCTACATTTCCCATCATTACACCTTTAACTAGTTAGCTATATTTAGTTACCTTAACCACTTAGTTTGAGATATTTTGATGAGATATTTTAAGGTTTCAAGAACTACACCTTGGCCTAAACTTTTTGGATAATTTGCACTTAGGCCCTTGCAACTTGGTCCCAGGCCATTTTTTAATTGCATTTTAGTCCCCAAAGAAAGGATAAATTACGTTAATACCCCAAGATTTTAGGTAAATTACACTTTTACTCGAACTTCAATATTTATGATTTTGCCACTAGCTCATAAACTAAACCTTTGTCTCAAGGCTTCTATAATCCCTTGAAATGACATATTTCCTTAAGTATTAGAAGCTAAAAATCCCAAGTATTACATCATATTTCAGTTTAAAAATCTCGGGTGTTATAATCTACCCTCCTAAAAAAATTTTCGTCCTCGAAAATTTACCTTACTTTTCGTCATCAAACAGTTGGAGATATTTGGATCGCATCTCGTCCTCGCACTCCCAAGTTGCTTCTTCAACTAAATGATGTTGTCATAACACCTTGACTAACAATATATCTTTATTACGAAGCCTTCGTACCTCCTGAGTAACAATGCTTATTGGTGCCTCTTCATATTTCAAGTCTTGCTGGATCTCTAATGGTTGATGCTTTATTACATGGGCTGGGTCGGGGACATACTTTCTGAGCATCGATACGTGGAAAATATCATGTACTGCTGAGAGATCTGGTGGTAAGGCTAGCTGATAAGCAACGTTCCCAACTCGCTTTAAGATCTCAAACGGGCTTATAAATCGAGGTCTAAGCTTTCCTTTCTTCCCAAACCGTAAAACTCCTTTTATGGGTGTAACTTTTAAGAATACCTTATCACCAATGGAAAACTCCAAATCCCTTCTTTTATCTACATAGAGCGTGTCATCACTAGCTATTGTGAAGTCCTTCCGTTTCTCAGTGTTAACCTCAGCTTTGATGTATTCAAAGAATTGGTCTCCCTTCTGATGGCTCTTAATCGGATCATAGAGAGTCGGTCGGAAAAAGAGTGCTACCATACGAGCATTAGAATTAGATGGCATAACAACAATCTCGAGGCTTAACCTCTCGAACTCCTTCCACAAAGGCTTTTGTGCTGTCAAAGCTGCTACTTGGCTCATTTTCTTTCTACTCAAGGCGTCAGCCAGCACGTTTGCTTTGCCGGGGTGGTAGTGGATTTCACAATCATAATCCTTCACCAATTCCAGCCATCTCCTTTGTCTCATATTCAACTCTTTTTCCTATGAAAATGTACTTAAGGCTCTTATGATAGGTATAGATATCGCATTTACCTCCGTATAAATAGTGTCTCCAGATTTTCTAGGCATGCACTACTGCAGCAAGTTCTAGGTCATGTGTAGGATATTTTTTCTCATAAGGCTTCAACTGCCTTGATGCATATGCAACTACCTTACCTTTTTGCATCAATACGCATCCAATTCCTTGTTTGGACGCATCATTATAAATAACAAAACCTTCTGACCCTTCAGGAATAGTTAATACTGGCTCGTTGACCAGCCTCTTCTTTAATTCTTCAAAACTAGTTTCACATTTCTCTGTCCATTCAAACTTAGTACCTTTTACGAGTCAGCTGTGTTAAAGGCCCTGCCAATTTGGAGAACCCTTCGATGAACCTCCTATAGTATCCAGCTAAACCCAAAAAGTTGCTAACCTCATTTATAATGGTTGGTCTTGACCAATTCAATACCGCTTCTACCTTACTAGGGTCTACTTCTATTCCTTGAGATGTGACAACATGCCCAAGGAATACCACCCGCTCCAACCAAAACTCGCATTTTTTGAACTTTGCAAATAGCTTCTTTTCCTTTAAGATCCCTAAAACAACCTTCAAATGTTTTTCATGCTCTTCTTCACTTCGAGAATACACCAATATATCATCAATAAAGACAATGATAAATTGATCCAAGTACTCATAAAAAACTCTATTCATTAGGTCCATAAAAACTCCAGGCGCATTAGTCAAGCCAAAGGGCATGACTAAAAACTCATAATGACCATATCAAGTTCTGAAAGCTATCTTTGAGATGTCACTAGAGTTGATCCTCAACTGGTGATATCTTGATCTTAGATCAATCTTTGAGAATACTCGTGCACCTTGTAACTGATCAAACAAGTCCTCGATCCTGGGAAGAGGATACTTGTTTTTAATAGTAATCTTATTCAATTCTCGGTAATCAATGCACATCCTCATTGATCCGTCTTTCTTCTTGACGAATAATACTAGTGCTCCCCAAGGGGATACACTTGGTCGGATAAATCCTTTCCCCAATAGTTCCTCTCACTTGGTTTTCAACTCGTGTAGCTCCTTTGGTGCCATCTTATAAGGAGCTTTAGAAATAGGTGCGGAACCGGGCACTAGATCAATAGTGAACTCTACTTCTCATTCTGGTGGCATCTCAGTCAGGTCATCAGGGAAGAACTCTAGAAAGTCCTTTACTACTTTAATGTCATTCACTGTTAATTCTTTTCCTTCCTTAACTACCACTGACATTAAGAATCCAATACATCCTTCTGACTGTAATAGTTTCTTAGCTTTTAATGCTGAAATGACACGAGGAAGGTGTTTTGTCTCAGACACTGAAAGGTAAAGTTCCACCCCTTCAGGATACTTACAAACTATTTCCTTTTTGAAACATAAAATGGTCGCATGGTTCTTGGAAAGCAAGTCCATTCCCAAAATCACGTCGAATTCTTGCATATCTAAGACATATAAGGTTGTTTCTAAAAACTTTCCCTCGACCTCCACCTTAGCTATTCTTACTACATGATTCGTGCTTATTATACCTCATGAGGGTATCGCTACTCCTAAGGGAGTACTTACATGTTCCACATGTGCATTGAGTTTGCTTGCAAATTTAGAGGATATAAAAGAATGGGTGGAACCAGAATCAAACAAAGTATAAGCAGGTATTCTAGAGATGAGGATGTTACCTGCCAATAAGTTACGATCTTGATCCTCCTCTTGCCTTGAGAGAGCATAAACCCTAGCTTAACCCTTTGGAGGATTTCCTAGCTTCTGTTGATATGGTTGTTGCTGCTGTTTCTTTAGATGACCCTTGGGACAGAATCTGACCACATGACCTATTTCACCACAATTGTAACAGGCGCCGGTTCCCATGAGACACAGTCCAGTATGACACTTCTGACATTTGCCACACACTAGGTTCAGTTGATAATTTCCCGATGTTGGACCTCCTTCTTTATTCTTCTTCGAATAATCCTGCTTCCCTTTACCTTTATCCTCCCACTTACGCTTTTCTGGTGGTCCAGATTGCGATAGCTTGCTATTGTTGCTGGAGCTTTCTCTAAAGTTTGCCAATTGGGCCTTAGCTAGCACCTCACGATACGTGCCTAACTCAAAAGTTACGACTGCTTGTCGTAAATCATCTCTCAACCCTTGTTCAAAGTGCCTTGCCCGCTTTTGTTCTGTATCTACCAAGGCTGGGGTAAAACGTGATAGCTCATCAAACTTCCTTTCGTATTCAATCAAGGTCATGATACCTTATTTTAACATGAGGAACTCTGCTTCCTTCTGGTTACGAATGTTAGCAGGGTAATACTTCTTAAGAAAAAGTTCCTTGAATTGATCCCAGGTTCACACATGTCCCTAGGGTCGGGATCTGGCAGTAAAATCCCACCAATGCCTTGCTCCAAGTTCTAACATATATGTAGCGCAAGTTACCTTCCTAAGGTATGGACAATCTATGAGGTTAAAGACCCATTCAATTGCTGCTATCCAATCTTCAGCTACCAGAGGGTCCAACCCATCCTCAAAAGTTGGAGGTTGAAGCTTCCAAAACTGCTCAACCATGGTAGCATTGTTTCTTGAGTTTTCTTGGGGAGGTGCAACCAGTGGTGTGGCAGGTGGCGTCATGTTGCGAATGGCGTCAATGAACTGCATAAATTTCTCGTTAAGATTGTTTGTTTCATTAGCCTCATTTTGTTGTCGTCTGCCCCTGCTATTGGTACTTCTTGCACGGGTTTCCATAACCTTATGTGAAAAAGAATAATTAATTCCTGAATGTAGGGTCCCTAAGGATAAGGAGTACTATTATGGAACTATGTGTTAACTATGATTTGTAAGTCCATCGTCTCATCTACCAATATGTATAACACGCAACTAAAGAGCTTCCAGGTAAGGAGGGGGGCCACGTGGACCACTTAAGTCCCAAGCTCGCCTTAGGCAGTTTAGGTCTTTATGACAAAGCCCTTAACGCGATCACAGATATCGATAAACTCAACAATAGATTCGTGTTTAATTTTGATTCATTATGCAAGCTCTTCTTGTTGGACTTGATTCCTAATTGCTTTCGTTCTAAAAAGCCCTTCCTAAACAAGTATTTCTGCTATAATCATGAACTCTTGAGTTTGGAGCAATATCACTAGCAAAAAATGCATACTAATTAATGGTAAATGAGAATCATATCTCTCACATACTTATTCCAACATGAGCTTCATACATGTGCATACATATAACAACATATGCTCATAAATATAGCTTGAGAGAATAACTGCATAGTTAAGGGGGATAAGGCTTGCATGAGCATAGTATCCATAAAGAATAAGCATAGCAATTCTTATAACTTACCCGGAGATCAGAAGCTTGAAAGGGACGTGGTGGATTTTCATGTTTCCTTAAAAGAATTTCGTTACAAGTTTTACTAAAAGCATAATTTTTTTTTTAAAACAATTTGAGTCTACAGGAAAGTAAACTTTGCTCTGATACCACTATGTGACACCCATAATTTACTTACATGCTTAATTACATAATAATATTCATATGAACTTCGATGTTTAGCGCAGAAAAAGTTGAGAAACAAGACTTTTATAAACTTAAGTAAAGTTTCAAAACATAATAAAATTCAAAGCAGGTTTAGTGTATGTATAAAGTTTGACACGGAAAACATGGTTTCAATAGGAGAAAGGAAGACTTCGCGAAGATGCTTTATAGCAATAGCATATATAAAAAATATCCGGAGCTTAAAGCCAAACTCATACTTCCTTTAAATTAGATAAAAATCCAAGACATGCTTTATGGCATACATATAAGAAAAGATCAGAGTTCAACCTCAAGAACTTTGTTTCAAAAGGAAACTAAAACTTAAATTCTTAAAAATTCTTTTTCAATGATCCACCACGCTCTATGTCCATGTCCCGATCTCCTCATTCATGATCACCTGGGGGGAGAAAACATAAGGGGTGAGATTACGTAAATCTCAATAAGTACACCAGAACTATCAAACGTATTTAAACATGACATGAACTTGCAACATGAACATATAACATAAGGCGATATGATAGGTTCTACCAACTTGCAGGGGTAAGAACCTCTGTGCGTAGCGCTATTAAACCTCGGTCCCATAACTTGCTTGAGAACATGAAACTTGCTTGAAACATAACATGAGGGACCACATAAACATGATTTATGAGCGTGCCTATGTTAGCGTTATGCCCCACAAGCCAATTATATTTACATGTAATTGATCGTACTTTACATTTTGATTCTTTAGGAACAATCAATTATTATTGCAAGGCATTTATGTTTTTATTTGTCATTGATGGTTGTCATTATTTATTGTAATCCATTCTTGACAAAGTCCATAGATCAAATAGGCTCATGGAATTTGGTTGTACATTGAGATGACGATCATGAAACATATTCCTTACAAGCCTTGATCTTAAATGTTCCTAGTCATAGAGTTATTAGGATTGGACACTAATAACTCGGATAGACTAGCACATATGATGCATGCTCAATTAGGAGAATGTCTCGTTTCATGGACATTAGTGTGGGGACACTAGTGCATATATGTGGGTGCTTATTATAAGAATAAGTACACTGAACTGATCCGCTACAGAATTTCTAATTGTTATTTTAATGTCAAATTGGAATTTCTGTGTTGCAATAGTGCAGATTGATCCTTAGACTTGAGACATCATGGTAGTCTTATATTTGACTGGTTACGCTTTGGTTCTTTTTGGATTCCAATGGAGTCATTAACAAATTATCACTGGGCGTAACCTTAACACATATGAAGGCTTATGAATGTCGAAATAGGATTCATCACTTATCGATAAGATGAGAAGATGTCTTATGTATTCCGATGATTTCATGACTGAGGAAATCCTTGGCCAAGGTAAGGTGGAAATCAAAACGTGTTTTGATTTCACCTATTAAGTCATAAATCTGGAATGGATACATAGTTATTGAATAATTAGGGTTTCGTCATAAAACCATACCCTAAATTCAATTGGGACATAGATTGATGAAAGAATTTTACTGCACGGTATTTGCAATTGAAAAGGTCCATGTTTTTTCATCGTTGGCTAGGTATTCATGGCATGTTGCTAGACGTTAACCATGATATGTAGGGTTTTAGAATTAATTTGATTAATTCTAAAACTATTAATTAAAGAGTTTAATTAAGAAGCCCATGAGATGAGTTAATTATGAAGCCCATAAGTTTAATTAAAGAGTTTAATTATTCTATTCAGTTGGGCCTTCATATAGCCCAATAGAATTGGCCCTACATCTAGCCCAATGGCGGACTTAAGGGGTCACACACTTAGGTCGAGCCCGTTCCACAATTTAAAAGAGAGATTCGGCCCAATATGATTAAGGGCCGAGCCTAAATTGTTTAGGGGTTTTCCAAGGCGCAACTAGGGTTTTTTAACTCTATAAATATGCTACTTATGAAGTTGAAAAGAAAAAAAAAATTTGGATCTCTCATTGGAGGCGCCTAGGGTTTGCTAGCACTACTCGAGGCGTCGTGGAAAGGGTTGATCATGTGGACCAACTTGGAGGAGTTTGCGCTTGCAACTCTACGGATCAAAGAAGGCAGAATCGAAGTTACTTGGTTGGCCGGTTTCTAACAGCCTAAACATCGTAGATAGTTCATAGTGTACTTATCTCAACTTAGTTGGAAAGGACCCAAATTTTCTGGTGAGACTATTTTGCTCCTGTTTCTACACCAAATTTGCTCATTCCTTTTGCAGAATTTTCTCCTTACTCTCTATCTCAAAATCCTTTCTTCTGATTCTCTCAACCTTGCCCAAATTCTACTTAAAACTTGTGAACTACCTTAAGGCCTATTTATAGACATTTTCGGCCAATCATGTTTTTCCACATGTCCTATCATCATGAGGCCTCATTATTACCTTCCATGTGTGGCCAATAAATGCTTGCCACATGTCCTCAAAGATAAGGTTTGAAGACTTTTGCAAACTTGGAGGCTAAGTAAGCTTTTCCTTGGCCAATCATGCGATGCCACCTAAGGGGGTCATTATGAGCCATCATGTGATCTTATCTTATCTTTCAAATGACCAATGGAAGCTTGCCATATGTCCTTGATATTTTGAGCTTCACATGCTTAATTAGATTTTCAACACTTCCATCATTACATCTCACATGGTTTAATTATTTTTTCTACATTTCCCATCATTACTCTCACATGGTTAATTGATTTTATACATTTTCCATCATTACACCTTTAATTGGTTAGCTATATTTGGTTACCTTAACCACTTAGTTTGAGATATTTTGATGAGATATTTTAAGGTTTCAAGAACTACACATTAGCCCAAACTTTTCGGATAATTTGCACTTAGGCCTTTGCAACTTGGTCCCGAGGCCATTTTTTAATTACATTTTAGCCCTTGAAGAAAGGATAAATTACGTTAATACCCCAAGATTTTAGGTAAATTACACTTTTACCCAAACTTCAATATTTACGATTTTGCCACTGGCTCAGAAACTTAACCTTTCTCTCAAGGCTTCTATAATCCCTTGAAAGGACATATTTCCTCAAGTATTAGAAGCTAAAAATTCCAAGTATTACATCATATTTTAGTCTAAAAAACTCGAGTGTTACAGCCCACCTTACTCTACTTCGGCTCCAGCTTTCCTACTCTACAAATTATATTGTCGTAGTTTTCAAGCTACAACAATTGGTGCCATTTGTGGAAACGGACAAGAAGCTAAAATCTACAAAGAAGACAGCCAAGTCTACTAAGCATTAGATATCAGTTGGGTAATACAAGAAGAACCAACACACCTCGTTTGGGGGGTTGGAGGGCTTGCTCGCCGATTGGGTTCCCTAGTATGAAGCTGTTAGAGATTGCGTACGGGCTTCCAAAATCCTTCAATGACCCTAAGACGAGGTCCTTCAATGACCGTAGTTACCCCATAGTCCCTGATCGGGCGTTAGCAACTACTTTGCTCAGTAAACGCGAAGAATCAAGGAAGGACCACGATGGATTTAGAGTGTAGCAGGGCTGTTAAAGGAGTTTTACATGTGTTGCTAAGAAGAGGGTCACAACAACTTCTTATGAATCGTCATTGCCCAAATCATTTTTTTGAGAGTCTCCAAAAGACATGAGTTGGGATTGTCTAAGTGTTTCTTTATGAGCATATAGATTAGAGCAAGATGGCCGAAAGACTTAAGAGGGCATAAAAAAGTGAGTCAAAGAAGGATATGTCGAAGAAACGACCCCCAAGAAGGAGTGAAAAGCCAACTTAAAGTCTGTGATGTATGATCATCAACAACTAAGGCACCGAGGACGAAGAGAGCTCACTAGGTGTCACAACTTTTAGTGGGGGGAAGAGCTCGGACCACTTGGAGAAGAACTTGGAGATAGTAAACAAGCTAAGGGAGGAAGCGACTATGCGGTTGGCATTGCATCTCGAGGAGTGCCTCCCAATTTTGGGACGAATGGTATTTCTTTTTTAAAGTTTTTTCATATACTGCAACCTTTCCAAAATGGATAAAAGAATATATCCCATTTGTTTTCCTATGGATTAAGGCGATCTCACAAGACGAACCACGTAAATCCCCTGTGCATCATGCATATATATATATAGCTATCATGAAATGCGATACAAGAACTATGGCACGAAGACAGGATGGGTAGTGATACTCCCAAACTCAACAGAGGCATATCAATTAAGGTAAGGAAAAGTTCAAGTCTTGAAAGGTTTGGCTTGACAAATGGTAGTCTAGTGCTAAGACTACGTACCCTCTTGAAATCCTAGGTATAACTTGGATCCCTTGCCTGAGTCCGGTGCTAAGTGCGTGAGCTAACCATGAATACTTGGTAGATCTAGTGCTAAGCCTCCCGATAAACTTGGAATAACCGGTGGTAATTCGATGGGTTGTGATAGGTCTAACCTAGATCCCTTGTGTCGGATAAGCCCAAAAAGGGCCCAAGGGGACCACAAGTGACCTTCCCAAATAGGCCTACTGAGTTATGATCAAACACGATGGCCCGATCCTTCCTAGACTCTCGGACGCATTCTAACGCCATGCTCATAAGCTAACCTAAATCCCTTGAGTGAGTTCGGTGCTAGGCATACATGCCAGCCTTAACTCCTTGGTTGATCCGGTGCTAAGCCTCCCGGCAAACTCGGAACATCTGATAGAAGTTCGGCAGGGGACCTTGGATCGAACCCAGGTCCTCTACGATGGATATGTTTGGGAAGGAAAATCAAGCAATGAAGATATGAGTGTTCTCCAACTTGTGGACGTTGGCAAGGCATACTGAATCCCCGAAACACAATATCAATACAAATATTCTCTTATCGTGGATGTAGGTAAGGCATGCCGAACTGCTGAAACAAAATATCGATGCGACTATCCCCTCTAACACATATGCATGCCTTTGATACTCTCATAAAGGAATTCTTGACGCAAAAGTAAGTGAGATACACGTAACCCAATAAATGGTTTCATGGACAATACTCTTTGTGTGTTTCTTGTAAGATCTAGTGTAGGTGTCACAACCTAAGCACAATGCAAAAAAACGACAGAGCTACCTAGTATAGTGGCAATAGGCCAATAAGGGTAAAGGTAGACCTAAATCCTAAGAGGTCCGGCTCAACGAATTGTAATCTGGTGCTAAGACCCGGGACTCGCCTAAATTTCTAGATGTGTTCCAATGCTATGCGGCTAACCTGGATCCCTTACTTGAATCCAGCGCTAAGCTTACGAGCTAACCTTAACTCTTTGGTCGATCCAGAACAAAGCCTCCTGGCAAATTTGGAACTACAGATGGTAATTCGAAGAAAGGTCTTAGGTCTAACCTAGATTCCTTGTGTCGGACTTACTCGAAGGAGCGACGTGAAAGAAATAGGGCTTGACCCTACCTTTTTAGACGAGCCCACCCAGTGGTGATCTAACTTATTCCTCATGTGCCTGATAACTTGTTCTTGTGAGTGCATATATGCCCCAAGCACACAAGAAGCCACTTCCAAGCACTCCCGAGGATGCCCTCAGAGGTCCACCTACGACCCCAGTTAGTACATCCAAGACCAGAGCTACCCAGCATCCATCTCCACCGGTAGACTCCTTCTAGCTGTCCACCTCACTTTGCTTCGGCTCTAGCTTTCCTACTCTACAAATTCTATTATCGTAGTTTTCGGGCTTCAACATCTACAAATGCGAAATTTTGGTTATGTCTTGAGGTTTTGGGATGTCTTGTGAAAAATTTGGGTTTTTGTATAAAATCTGGTTGCATGTAAATCCTTTGTTTTCTATTGCATTTTGAGTGTCTAAACCCATAGTTTCATTGAGGTATTGCTCTACCTCGTGTTTCCCAAGGATTGACACTAATTTTGAGCCAAATTGTGCATAAAAGATTTGAGATGGGAAGACTATATATATATATATATAGCAAATCTTAAATGATGGAGCCTGTGTGTCATAAAGTACCTAAAAATCCTGAAATTATAAGGAATCACGCCAAAAATGTATGTGCTTGAATAAAGGCGAATTATGCTATGTGAATGGGAGGAAAATGAATTATGGAACTCTAATTAATTACGTGCCCATTAATGGCATGCAATTGTGAGAAAGTAATTAAGAGATTAAACGAGAAAGGTGTTTAGCCGAAACCAAATGATGTGATCACATATCTATTGTATGTGTATGATATATTGATACTTACGTTAGTGCACCCACTATTTTGCATGGTGGTGTGACAGCAAGACGGGGATATCCAACTTTTGGTATACTTAGTGGATAATTGAGGGAGTTACGGCTTGCCAGACTTGCTTGGATTGAAGCCAGCGTGAGGGTGAATGGTGGTCCACAATACTATCACGACATCTATATCTATACATATATATATATATATATTTGGCATGTAGAGTGCACATTAATGTGTGTAGTATGAGCAAATGATTAAGGTGGAAAAAGAATAACAATATTGTAACATAATCGGGTATGGCTAGAAATGTGTGTAATTGTCAAGTGAATTTTAATTTATTTCATGTACTGTTAATCTGGATTTAATAAAGTCTCTAATGCTTAATTTCTTCTATATTATATGCTTGCTGAGTCTCGTGGCTCATTTTGTTTATTCTCTGTCAATCTAGATAAGGGTAAGGTGGCGGTGTGTAATACCCTATATTGACAAGAGGTTGTCATGCAAATTAAGTGAGTTTAAAATATCAAAAAATTGGGTTGATGGTAAAACAAATCGCCGAATGTGGGCAAGGAAGGTCTCAGAACTTAGATACCTAAAGATAAGGGTATGACATTGACGAGCGTCTCGAGGAAAGATTTATGATGCCAAAAAAAATCGGATCGGAGATGATTTTTGATACAACTATGATTCGGCCTGAGAAATCGAATGATCATAAGGGACTTTCTGGAAGTCAATGAGACCTTGAGTAGGTTCATATTTAGCATAAGGAGCAACCCTTAAGTGGTTTTGGGAAGAAACAAAAGTAATTTCGGTTAAAACATGATCCTATTTTTATTCGGGCCTAAGTGTAATTTCTTAATTTTGCCCAAGGAAAGTAAAAAAGATGATTTTTCTAAATCTTCAGGGGTGATATGAAAGGGTTAGAACTTATGGGGCTTAATGGAATTTTGGGATAACTCAAGGGCTTTAAGGAGAGGGCCAAAATACAAAAGAAATTTTTAAAGGGGCAAAATTATAAATTTTGAAAGTAGCTGGAACAGGTTGCCTAACTTTCCACCTTGCATAGGACAAAAATCTAGCAACAGGATGGACATCTCTCATCAAGGCATGGCCAAGCATGGTCTAGGGGGTGTGTAGGTGAAGCTAAGGCTAGTGATTGGCCAGAGGGTGGCCGGATTTTGCCTATAAATAAGTGAGGGTTTGGGCAAAAAATGAAGCAAGAAATTGCTCAAGTTTGGGAATGAGTTTGAAGGATTGGATAGAGGGATTTTGTTCATCGTAGCTTGGAGAGCATTTCTAGAGATTTTTGTGAGTTTTCGTGATGTTTTAAGTAGGTTTCAAGGGGTGGCTGAAAAGTTGCAACTCGTCATAGCTGAGGCTTTAATCAGTCGTTTGGGGCATCTCCGGCCACCATTTCAAGCATCCAAGGGTGTATTCATGATCATAACAAAGAGTAAGCCAAGGTTAAAGGAAGAAATCGAGCATCAGAGCAAGTCCGAGGTCGCTGGCGGCGAAACGGCTGTCGAAGAAGACAAAGCGTGTACAGAACATACGCAGAGCCCATGCGCTAGCACGTGAAGTTCGGGTAATTTCTAATTTTTTTAAATATTTTTATAAAAATATTTTATGAATTGTGGTGGAGAAAAATTTGGGAAAAACCTTGAGGAGGTATTTATTTTGAAATTTTTGAGGAGAAAATAGGAAGAAAATGGAGGAAAATCATAGAAAAATTATGAAAAAAATAAATGTTGATATTCTTTGGAATGAATATGATGCCTAGGGATTGTTGAGGCTCGAGGTTGAGCATTAGTATGGTTGTTTGAGGTTTGGCATGTGTTGTTACCAAAATACAATAATCTATTTTTACTTGGGGGCAGGCGTAAAAGTCTTGGGAGTCATGCCTTCAATGACTAGAATCCTAATGAGCAACTAGATCTGGTGGTCCAATTAGAGCTGATGATCTGGTGGGCTGATGATCTGGTGGCCCAGGATGACCGAGTGACCTGAGGACGACGAGTGACCTTGGTGACCGAGTGACCTAAGGGCAATGAGTGGCCTTGATGACCGAGTGACCTGAGGGCGACGAGTGGCCTTGGTGATTGAGTGACCTGAGGGCGACGAGTGGCCTTGATGATTTAGTGACCTGAGGACGACGAGTGGCCTTGGTGACCAAGTGACCTGAGGTCGACGAGTGGCCTTGATGACCGAGTGACTTGAGGGCGACGAGTGGCCTTGGTGACCGAGTGACCTGAGAGCGACGAGTGGCCTTGGTGATTGAGTGACCTGAGGGCAATGAGTGACCTTGATGACCGAGGGACCTGAGGGCGATGAGTGGCCTTGGTGACCGAGTGACCTGAGGACGACGAGTGGCCTTGGTGACCGAGTGACCTGAGAGTGACGAGTGGCCTTGATGACCGAGTGACCTGAGGGTGACGAGTGGCCTACAAAATGAGAGCTCTGTTAGGACGCGGGTGGGGGACCCTGCGCAAACCCTCCGATGCTTAAGTTAGATCTCGAGAAAATACGAAATGATGCTGCAATTACTCAAAATTGCGTACCTTGTGATGAAGGCATGGCCTCATATTTATAGCGGATGAGAGAGAGAAGACGTGCGAGAATCGAGGCAAGAATCTCGCGACCCATTTTGATGATTTCGCGGCCCATCCAAGAGGGAAAGGAGGAGAGATTAGCCCAAGCCCACTCGACCATGACCGAGTGGGGGGCCACCCGATCATGCCTTCTTTTGCCCTTTTCCTTGGCTCGATTTTGAGTGGTTCCCGTACCTTAACTTCATGCCCGATTTTCACATTGATTGAGCTCGAATCTCTCAAAACTCAAAACATAAAAGTTGTATATAATTCTCTTAGCTTTCCATAAGACTTTGAATTAGCTTAATCGGAGTTCATATGAGAAAGTTATGGCCAAAAAATAAAAGTAGTGTCGTACCCACTCGGCATAACCGAGTGGGGTCATGAAAAGTTATGGAAAATTGGTCTCCCCATGATCGAGTGGGGGGCCACTCATTCATGCCTTCTTTTTGGCTTTTGTCTTTGTTCGGATTCATCTTCCTTCAATACTTGACTCTGAGCCTTGATAGTGCAGGTGCATCAACTTCATGCCTGATTTACACCTTGATTCAGCTTGAATCTCTTAAAACTCAAAACATGAAAGTTGTATATAATTATCTTATATTTCCATAGGACTTTGAATCACCTCAATCGAAGCTCATATGAGAAATTTATTCCCAAAAAATGAAAGTAGTGTTGTACCCACTCGGCATAACTGAGTGGGTCCTCCTTACTTGGTTTCGGCTCGACCTCTTGCTCCATCGGCTTGTTTCCTTGATCTCCTACAACCCATTTGGTCTTTGGGATTCATGTCCATGTCTCGTGACTCTTTTAGGTCTTATGATTCTCCAAGTTTGCAGGGCATATCAATTGCTCCATACTCTTTTAGCCGGGAGCTCTGGGTGAAGGAGTATCTTGTCTTGTAAACTTTTGAACATTACTTCTCTTTTAGCTACTTCATCTTCTACACATCCTCTCTAGTTTGTTTGCACACCATGATTTTAAATTTCTAGTCTCTAGTGATTTTCAATTCCTTTGGAGAAGTATGAGGTAGATATACTAGTAAGTTCGCTTTCCTTAGATGTTGAAGTATGCACCGAACAATGAGTTTGATTCTGCTCCCAATTATGGAGTTGTGCGTAGGACAATAGGTTTGCACTTTTTTTTCCCTTGTTATCTGGCGGTGAGCAGGACAATGGGCTTGAGTTCATTTTCCCTCGTTGTCGGGCTGTGAGCAGAGCAACAAGCTTGAAGGTACTTTTTCCTCATTGTCGGGCCGTGAGCGGGGCAACGGGCTTGAATGTACTTTTACCTCATTGCTGGGTCATGAGCGGGGCAATGGGTTTGAATGTACTTTTACCTCGTTGTCGGGCTATAAGCGGGACAACGGGCTTGAATATACTTTTACCTCATTGTCGGGCCTTGAGCGGGATAACGGGCTTGAATGTACTTTTACCTCATTATTGGGCCGTGAGCGGGGCAATGGGTTTGAATGTACTTTTACCTCGTTATTGGGCCGTGAGCAGGGCAATGGGTTTGAATGTACTTTACCTCTTTGCCAGGCTATAAGCGGGACAACGGGCTTGAATGTACTTTTACCTCATTATCGGGCCGTGAGGGGGATAATGGGTTTGAATGTACTTTTACCTCATTGCCGGGCCATGAGCGGGGCAATGGGTTTGAATGTACTTTTACCTCGTTGTCGGGCTATAAGCGGGACAACGAGCTTGAATGTACTTTTACCTCATTGCCAGGCCGTGAGCGGGACAATGGGTTTGAATGTACTTTTACCTCGTTGTCGGGCTATAAGTGGGATAATGGGTTTGAGTTTATTCTTCCCTTGTTGTCGGGCCATGAACGGGACAATGGGTTTGAATGTACTTTTACCTCATTGCTGGGCCATGAGCGAGGCAATGGGTTTGAAGATACTTTTACCTCGTTGTCGGGCTATAAGCGGGACAACGAGCTTGAATGTACTTTTACCTCATGGCCGGGTCGTGAGCGAGGCAATGGGTTTGAATGTACTTTTACCTCATTGCCGGGCCGTGAGCGGGGCAATGGGTTTGAATGTACTTTTACCTCATTGCCGGGCTATAAGCGGGACAACGGGCTTGAATGTACTTTTACCTCATTGCCCAGCCGTGAGTGGGACAATGGGTTTGAATGTACTTTTATCTCGTTGCTGGGCTATAAGGGGGATAATGGGCTTGAGTTTATTTTTCCCTCGTTGCCGGGCCGTGAGCGGGGCAACGGGCATGAGTTTGTCTTTATTTCTTGTAAGCAGAGCATAGCAAACAAACTTTCACAAAGCAATGTGTAATGAAAACGCTTACATTTTTTGAAATAAGTTAGTACATCCATTGTTTCATTTTGGGTCTTATTGTTGCCTCTAAGCACGAAATATGCAGGTCATGCACAACTTCAAAAGGTTTAGTTTCTCGATCTTTAACATAGGCTCTCTTCAATGTGTCTGAATTTTGCTCCCAGTTTTCCTTTTGAGGGCATTAATGGTGGCTGACTGCCTTCTTCTAACGGCATGTCCTTTCGTGGCTTGTCTTGATGGAATAGGAGGAGTCCTCTTCCATAGTTTCACTGCCCGAGATGACATGTATGAGCTCATGAACTGGTTCATTGTCTAGAGGTGGATTCTCTCCGTAATCCCTTCCTCTCTCTTGACATCTCTGATTTGATCTCCCCCGCTCTTCCTATCTATCTTCTCCTCTTCGAGGCTCACTATCTTTGACTTGTACATACCTTCGAAGATGTCCTTCACGGACTAGCATCTCAATCTGACCTCTTAACTCCCGGCACTAGTCAGTGCAATGACCACGGGTTCTGCGATATCTACAATATTCTTCTCTATTCTTCCCCATGGGATGGTCAACCTTTTTCGGGAGTCTAATGAGACCTGACCCTTCGATGGCTGCAAGTATGGTGGACTGAGGTTGGAGAAGTTTGGTGTAATGGTGGAACTGGGGCTGAGGTATATCTAATCCCCTAACCCGTATGGAGTCCTCTTCAACATCGCTTTCCTTCATTTTTCTCTCTCTGCCCTTATTCCCACCTACAGCTCTCATAACTTCAGTATGGAGCACGTATTTATTTGCTCTAGTAAACAAATCTGGTAGGGATGTTGGTGGGTTCAAAGATAATGATTCTTGTAAGGGAGTTAGTCGTGTTCCGTGTAACATAGCAGACACTGCCATTGCAATTGGTAAATCATGAACTTCGAGGGTGGCATTCCGAAATCTATCCACATACTGATGTAGAGTTTCTTTGTTCCCCTGTCGAATACTGAGCAAGTATGTGGCGTCCTTTTTTCTTCGACTATTAATCATAAATGCCTTAACAAATTCCGTTCTAAGTTGATCGAATGAAGAGATAAAGGCCTCAGGTAAACTGTTGAACCATGTCTGGGCATGCCCTGACAGAGTTAAGGAGAAAGCTCGGCACATTATGTCATCGTCCCATCCGTGCAATATCATTAACGACTCATAGCTTTGAATGTGATCATAAGGATCATCCTTGCTGGAATAGGGGGTGATTTGAGGCATCTTGAATTTTTTAGGCAGTGGTTTCTCCAATAAATCTATAGTAAACGGACATTTTCTGCGTTGTTGCTCCTCCGTGGATGGGATCAATTTCTGTCGTTCAAGTACTTCTTCAACTACCCTTTTCATGTCATCTCGTATACTTGCTTCTGTTTGGTTATCATGTTTTGTTGGCGTGCCGACCCCAGTTTCATGGTATCTCCGTCTTTGGGTGCTTCTAGCCCTGTTTTCCTTTCGTGGGCTCTCTTTTCTTCGGGGCATGGCGCGAGGATTCTTCCTTGGTGGTGGTGATCTATCCTCCCGATGAGGAGTGGATCGAGAATGAGAATTAGGAGTGGCTTCTTGATAGGAATCAACTCCCACCTCGGGCTGAGGCTCAGGTGGTGGCATAAACTTTTTCAAAGTATCGGGCAATGTTCCTCCAGGCATCATACCTTATAGTATACCAGCCATGTCTCGAAATGCCTACATGCCCTCAACGTGTTGCTGTCTTAATGCTTCATACTCTTCCCACGGGATCGTACGCGGTGGCTGTCATGAAGTCCCAGCTTAATCAGTAGGAAGTGGCCCTGAGCCGATGTTAAGTAGAGGTGGGACTGATTGGTTCCCCACCTGCTAGCTCGGGGAAACAGAGTGATCACCTCCTTGGGGTTGAGCATTATGAAGGGGCAGAGGTGCTCCTTGTGGGTGAGAATCAGGAATAATGGGAGGCACTCCCTGTTGTTGAGAGTTCCGTGGTGGTAGGCGTGTTTCTATGCCTTGAGAGAGAGTTTGTCGGTGTCCACGGGTGTTTTCCATTCTTAAGTTGACTTTTTGTCTTGCGTTTCCCACAGACGGAGCCAATTGTTGTTGCTAAAATACAACAATCTATTTTTACTTGGGGGTAGATGTAAAAGTCTTGGGAGTCGTGCCCTCAATGACGAGAATCCTAATGAGCAACTGGATCTGGTGGTCCAATCAGAGCTGATGATCTGGTGGGCTGATGATCTAGTGGTAGATGATCTGGTGGGCTGATGATCTGGTGGCCCAAGATGACCGAGTGACCTGAGGGCGACGAGTGGCTTTGGTGACTGAGTGACCTGAGGGTGACGAGTGGCCTTGATGATCGAGTAACCTGAGGGCGACGAGTGGCCTTGGTGACCGAGTGACCTGAGGGCGATGAGTGGCCTTGATGACCGAGTGACCTGAGGGCGACGAGTGGCCTTGATGACCGAGTGACCTGAGGGCGACGAGTGGCCTTGGTGACCGAGTGACCTGAGGACGACGAGTGGCCTTGATGACCGAGTGACCTAAGGGCGATGAGTGGCCTTGATAACCGAGTGACGTGAGGGTGACGAGTGGCCTACAAAACGAGAGCTTTGTTAGGATGCGGGTGGGGGTCCTCGCGCAAACCCTTCGATGCTTCAATACGAAATGATGCTTCAATTACTCAAAATTACGTACCTTGTGATGAAGGCATGGCCTCATATTAATAGCAGAGGAGAGAAAGAAGACGTGCTAGAATCGAGGCAAGAATCTCGCGGCCCATTTCGATGATTTCGCGACCCATCTGAGAGGGAAAAGAAGAGAGATTGGCCTAAGCCCACTCGACCATGACCGAGTGGGGGGCCACTCGGTCATGATCGAGTGGGCGGCCACCCGATCATGCCTTCTTTTGCCCTTTTCCTTGGCTCGATTTTGAGTGGTTCCCATACCTCAACTTCATGCCTGATTTTCACATTGATTGAGCTTGAATCTCTCAAAACTCAAACATAAAAGTTGTATATAATTCTCTTATCTTTCCATAAGACTTTGAATCAGCTCAATCGAAGTTCATATGAGAAAGTTATGGCAAAAAAACCAAAGCAGTGTCATACCCACTCGACATAACCGAGTGGGGTCATGAAAAGTTATGGAAAATTGGTCTCCCCATGACCGAGTGAGGGGCCACTCAGTCATGACCGAGTGGGGGGCCACTCGTTCATGCCTTCTTTTTGGCTTTTGTCTTGGTTCGGATCCAATCTTCCTTCAATACTTGACTCTGAGCCTTGATAGTGCAGGTGTATCAACTTCATGCCCAATTTACACCTTGATTCAGCTCGAATATCTTAAAACTCAAAACGTGAAAGTTGTAGATAATTATCTTATCTTTCCATAGACTTTGAATCACCTCAATCGAAGCTCATATGAGAAATTTATGCCCAAAAAACAAAAGTAGTGTCGTACCCACTTGGCATAACCGAGTGGGTCCTCCCCACTTGGTCTCGGCTTGACCTCTTGCTCCATCGGCTTGTTTCCTTGATCTCCTACAACTCGTTGGGCCTTTGGTCTTCATGTCCATGTCTCGCGACTCTTTTAGGTCTTGTGATTTTCCAAGTTTGCAGGGCATATCAGCATGAAAATTGAGGTTGGCATAGGAATCGAGGTGGTCTGAGATACGTTCAAGATGAGAATTTCTAACCAACGTTTGGTTTTATTGTGAGAGTTTCTACTTCAAACTTAGTTTTATTTTGGGTTGTTGTTGCCAAAATACAACAATCTATTTTTTTTTTTTTTTATGTGGGAGAATGTAAGGTGCGTGGTTGACCACGGGAGTGTCTAGAGACTTGCAAGTCTTGAGGGTTCTAAGAGTCAAGTGTCCCGAGAGTCTTGTCACCAAGGTGCGATGAGAGTAGAATCTCGTCTCCAACGTGCACATGCGCTGAGGGTCTCATGACCAAGGCGCGTTGAGGGTCTCGTGACCAAGGCGAGCTGAGGGTCTCGTGACCAAGGTGAGCTGAGGGTCTCGTGACAAAGGGGAGCTAAGGGTCTCGTGACCAAGGCGCGTTGAGGGTCTCGTGACCAAGGCGAGCTGAGGGTCTTGTGACCAAGGTGAGCTGAGGGTCTCGTGACCAAGGTGAGTTGAGGTCTCGTGACCAAGGCACGGTGAGGGTCTCATCACCAAGGCGCGTTGAGGGTCTGATGATTAGGTGACTTGAGATAACCGGGTGACCTGAGATAACCAAGTGACCTGAGATAACCAAGTGGCCCTCCATAATCGAGTGACTTAAGGTGATGAGTAGCCTTGGATGACCGAGTGACCTTAGATAACGGAGTGACCTGGGGCAACCTAGTGGCCAACAAAAATGAGAGCATCGTTAGGACGCGGGTAGGGGTCCCCGCACAAACCCTTCGATGCTTCAGTCAGATCTCGATAGAAAATGCGAAATTGTATTTGAATAACTCAAGAGTGCATACCTTGTGATGAAGGCATGGTCTCCTATTTATAGCGGAGGAGAGAGAGGAGACGTGCGACAATTGGATCGAGAATCTCGCGGCTCATTTCGATGATTTTGCGGCCCATCCGAGAGGGAAAATAGGAGAGATTGGGCCAAGCCCACTCGACCATGACCAAGTGGGGGGCCACTCGGTCATGCCTTCTTTTGCCATTTTCCTTGGTTTGGTTTTGAGTGATTCCCGTACCTCAACTTCATGCCCAATTTATGCCTTGATTAAAATCGAATCTCTCAAAACTCAAAACACAAAAGTTGTAGATAATTCTCTTAGTTTTGCACAGGACTTTGAATAAGCTCAATCGGATCTCATATGAGAAAGTTATGGCTGAAAAATCAAAGAAGTGTCATACCCACTTGGCATAATCGAGTGGGTCATGAAAAGTGAGGGAAAATTGGTCTCCCCATGACTGAGTGGGGGGTCACTCATTCATGCCTTCTTTTTCCATTTTGTCTTGGTTAAGATCCATCTTCCTTCAATACTTGACTCTAAGCCTTAATTGTGCAGGTATATCAACTTAGAGCCTGATTTCAGCCTTAATAAATTATGAATATCTTAAAACTCAAAACATGAAACTTGTAGATAATTCTCTTATCTTTCCATAGGACTTTGAATCAGCTCAATCGAAGCTCATATGAGAGAGTTATGGATGAAAAACCAAAGAAGTTTCGTACCCACTCGGCATAACTGAGTGGGTCCTCCCCACTTGGTCTTGACTCGACCTCTTGCTCCTTCGGCTTATTTCCTTGATCTCCTACAACCCGTTGGGCCTTTGGGCTTCATGTCCATGTCTCGCGACTCTTTTAGCTCTTATGATTCTCCAAGTTTGCAGGGCATATCATGGGTGCTTCGACCTAATACTTGATTTGTTTATACAAACAATTTGACGTACGATAGGTTGGTTTCATGTGAGAGGTTCATTCCAAATTGTTTTATACTTGTGCATTGAATTTCGCGCGTTATAAATTCATGCATTGAAATGTTGATTTTAAATGATGCGTGTTTATTATTATTAATATAAAAAAAATATATTGATATCCCATTTAAATTAAATTAACACAATAAACTAATAATTAAATTAAGTTACAATTTACGGGTCGCTACAAATTCTCCCTCCTTAAAAGAATTTCGTCCCCGAAATTTGTACCTGGCTAGGAAAATAACTGAGGATGAAGTCGCCTCATGTCCTCCTCTAGCCCCTAAGTAGCTTCTTCAGGGCTATGTCGCTGCCACTGAATCTTTACATAGGGAATTGTACAATTGCGGAGCACTTTTTCTTTTCGATCTACAATACTAGCTGACAACTCGGTGTATGACGCATCCTCTTGCACTACGAGCGGGTGATAATCAGTAACATGCCCGGGATCTGCCACGTACTTGTGAAGCATAGAAACATGGAAGACATCGTGTACGTGAGCTAGCTGAGGGGGTTAAGCCAACCGGTAAGCCAAAGGTCCGACTCGCTCTAGTATCTCAAACAATCCCACAAAACGAGGACTAAGCTTGCCAGATACTCCAAAGCGTTGAACACCCCTCATTGGCATGACTCGGAGGAAAACATGGTCACCCACAACAAACTCCAAATCCTGGCATCGTCTGTCTGCATAACTCTTCTGACGATCTTGAGCTACCTTCATCCTAGCTCGAATCAACTGGATCTTTTCCATCATTTGCTTTATCAACTTCGATCCAAGCAATGCTCAATCCCCAATCTCAGACCAGCAAAGCGGTGATTTACACGGTTGCCCGTACAATGCCTCAAAAGGTGCCATCCCGATACTGGCTTGGAAGCTATTATTATAGGCAAACTCCACTAGCGACAGATGGTCATCCCAGCTCCCATGGGAATCTAATACACAGGTTTGGAGCATGTCCTCCAAAGTCTGTATGGTCCGCTCCAACTGCCCGTCGGTTTAAGGGTGGAAGGTTGTACTGAAAGTCAACTGGGTCCCCATAGCAGTCTGTAACGCCTCCCAAAATCGTGAGGTGAACCGAGGATCCCTATTTGATACAATGCTAGCTGGTACTCCATGCAGTCTCACCACCTCGTCGATGTATAACTTGGCCAGTCGGTGAATAGGATAGGTCTTTTTGACAGGTAGGAAGTGTGCTGATTTAGTTAACCGGTCAATAATCACCCATATTGCATCAAATCCTCGGCTAGAACGCGGCAATCCTGAGACAAAATCCATAGCTATGCATTCCCATTTCCACTCTGGAACAGCTAAAGGTTGTAATAGTCCCGCGGGTCTTTGATGCTTAGCTTTGACTTGTTGGCATACCAAACATAACGATACAAATTCTGCTATGCTTTTCTTCATGCCGCTCCACCAATATTGACTCGTAAGCCCTGATACATTTTCGTCACTCCAGGATGTATAGTATAGGGAGAACGATGAGCTTCCTCTAGGATCCTCTGTCTGATGTCCCTGTTATTAGGCACACAAATCCGTCCACGGAACAAGAGCAAACTGTCGTCCCTCTAGATGTACCCCAATGGTCCAAACCTCTCTATGTTAACCATGATCTCGCCAAGCTCCACATCCTAACGCTGTCGATCTCGAATCTGATCCTCTAAATTTGAATGGACACTCATGGTAGCACAATAGAGGGTAGGATTATCCGGTGCTACTGAGATGGTAAGGTCACTCATCTGCTCCAGTAAGAACCAGTCTTACACCATCATAGTTGCAACTGATGCTCCATGGCGACTTAAAAAGCGTTTGCTACCACATTAGCTTTACCTAGGTGATAGAGGATCTCGCAGTCATAGTCTTTGAATAGCTACAACCAACGACGTTGTCTCATATTGAGTTCCTTCTGCCAAAAAGAGGTACTTAAGGCTCTTGTGGTCGGTGTATATCTGGACTCTCTCACCATAAAGATAATACCTCCAAATCTTCAAAGCAAACACTACGGCCGCTAACTCCAGATCGTGGGTAGGATAATTATCTTCATGCCTGTAACACCCCACTTTCCTGACGGGAGCGTTATTCTCGGAATGTCGGGGACATAAATTTTTTCCTCATTAATCATCCATCATATACTTGACATAATTCAAAATCCCAACAATCCTGAGCCATTTCCTCAGCATATTAACTTAAGAATAAACTAAGACTACAACATCATCACATCAGTGGAAGCAGAATCGAAACCTCGACATACATAATCGAATTCATTTCATTCATAATGTAGAAATTGTTCGACAAGACATCTCAAAACGAAATACATCAAGTCTTATCTCTCACAACACTACTAATACCTTAAGCATAGACTAATGTAGGCTAATGATTACAAACAAAATCAATAGCTACATCTTGATAACTGCCTTTCCTTTAGCGTCACTGCCTTCACCTGGAACATTTGAATATTCCAGGGACACAGTCCAAATTAGATGCTGAATCATCTAAGTGAGAGCTCAAAAATATTTTCATGAATATATGCAAACATGAATAACACCAACATATCCTTTAACAATCATTCAACATAAACTCATCCCGACATGACCTGACATACCTCAACCCAAGAGAATTCCACATAGCACTTAACCCTAATCGGGGAAAATGCAATCTATCTAAAGGCAACATATCCACATCGACACACTGACATAACACAATCTGACTGGGCAACATCAACGCATCTCTTCGACATCTCGGGAACAATCGTTACCTCTCCCTACCCTGGAGGGTCCACATCAGCGCAGGAACCCGGCTCACCACAATTACATAAGAGATTACGTTCCCACTCAAAAGCACCTGGATCCCATATGCCAATGCCACAGCCATGACCCTGCTTAAGGGGGACAACCTCACGCATGAACCCGGGTACCACCCCATATCATGTTAGACTTTACGCTCACACCCAAAAGCATTTCGGATCTCGTCACACCCTGGCCACAAGATGATTAACACTATCACTGGGAATCCACGTCCACCTCAGGAACAATACTACCGCTCAATGGTCCCGGGATGGTGTCCACTCGCAGCCCCGCCACCTGGTCCCATAGGGTGAAGTCCGTCTCAGCCCCATCCCAGTGGGTATTTTCCTTTGGCACGCTTCCCTAGTGCTATCACTCAAGTACCTCACACAGGTTGACGACACACATCCCACATAAACATCACAAAACATGCCCATGCCAACATCATAAACCATGCATCGTGTAAACATCATTTAATGTACATAATTTATCGCACAAATACCATGCCATGCAAAAACGTTTAGGGCCAACTGTAATGCCCCGCTCCCACTTACGGGAGTTACTTGTGAACAATCACCCGAATTGTCCACCTGCCCGGCCTTTGGCGAAGGGTGGACCATGTTTTAAGACGAAACGCCCTAGGTGGGAACTAGGCTCGTCCTTCCATTCCCTGAATCCCAGGATTCAGTAGCAGAATTGGGCTTTAGCCACACCGCATTGGCTGTAAAGAAAATCTCATTCGGACGCCCAATCGCCCTTTTCTCAATTATTTTTATTTCTTTTCCCATCTAAGAATTTCACCGGGCTCCATAAAAGCACCATTTAAATCAATCCATTGATTGATTACCAAATTTGGAGGAAAAACTCAAATTTTTAATTTTCCAAAATTTCGGCATTTTCTACAAAAATGCCCGAAAAATCCCTTTATTTTGAAAATTCCTCCGGGGCCCAAAATCAATTTAGAAATGCCCCTTAATTTCCCAAAATTCCAATTTTTTTTAAAAAAATTGGCCGGCAGGGCCCGCTGGCGCACCTGGGGCCCGCGTGGGGCCCCGTTGGGCGCTGGCCGCGCCTGCCCCCGCGCGCGCGCTGGCATGGCCGCCCGCACGCGCGCTGGCATGGCCGCCCGCACGAGCGCAACCGCCTGCCCGCGCGCTGGCTGCCTCTTGCTGCCTTCTTCACTTCTTCCCCCCCCATTTTTTTCTTTTCTATGGGCTTTAAAAACCCATAATTTCCAGAATTTAAACCACATAAATATACCTCACTTTCTATCAATTTTAGCCTATTTTTCTCCATAATTAAGGCTTAAACATCTCTTTGAATTTTTCACAACATACATCAAAATTTCCTTCCATTTCACACATGAGCCTTACACAACCTCTTGTTGCTCACATAACAACCTCCAAGATAAATACCACACATGATCAAATGCAACAAATAGGCTTTCCTAATCCATAATGCCACAAATTAAGTACAACAAGTCTAGGCTTCTTAAGCCATAAATTACATCAAAACAAAAGAAAAATACACCAAGAGCTTCCAACCACAAGCTTGCAGTTTCCCTTTTCTTCTTTAACATAAGAACAACCTACAAGGGGAGGATAAAACCTCATGAGCCACAAAGTTCAGTAAGGGTGCATATGCAAGGTAAATAAAAGCATAACAAGTCTATGTAATGACAAATGCATGCAAGTATGGTTAGGTCATTCCATCCTCACAACCCAACATGATTTGAGGCATCAACCTACCACTTCTTTCCCACCCCCATGGCCATAGGTCTCATGTACAAGTAAAGCATACAAAGAGATACATACAAATTTATGCAACCTACTTACAATGCAATGCAAGGCCTCCTCCACATGGGGCCATCCCTTACCTCATTCTTGAACCTAAAATCTTCATTTCAAGAGAGCTTCCATCTTCATTTTCTCCCATCTAAGATGGCATTCCAAAAGAAATTTACTTTGCATACAAGCATACTAAAATGGAGAGAAGAAAGAATAAAGCTTACCTTAACTTCTTCTTCTTTTCTTTTCCATTTCTTTCCTCCATGAGAGACTTCTTCCTATCTCTCTTTCTTTCTTTCCTTCTTCATTTCTTTCTCCAAATGGCCAAAGGAAACCAATACTTTCTCACTTGCCATTATATACTAGTTTCCCCATACTTCAAGAATGAATCTAGGCCTTTGGATCTTTATGGATTTGAGAGAACAAATCCTAGCCTTCCACCAAAAGCACAATCCATGTGCTTTAGTCTTCTAAAATCCCAACCATTGGATTTCTTTCCCTTTTTCAAGGCCAAATCTCAACCATTGAATCCCTCTTGAAAATTCCATTTCTTTCTCATTTACTTTAATGAGACAATTATATGCCATTTTCAAGACTTAATCCAAGCCATTGGATATATCTCACCTTTTCAAGACTTGATCCTAACCCTTGGATCAATTTAGTCTTCCAATACCAAAATTAGCCATTTTCTCAAATATTTATTTTGACTAATTTCAACAAATCAACTTGAGTGACTAATTTCACTCTTTCTCATTTAAATAAATCCTCCCATTTTCACTCATAAATGAGTGACTAATTTCCATTTCTTTTGCATTTTCTTTTTAGGCAACAACATCATGGCTTGCATTTAACACTTGAAAGACCATTTACTCTCCAATTTTGAATTTCATTTAAATGCCTATTCTTGATTCACAAGATCATGCCATGTGTCCCTAGTCACCATCTCCCAATTTCTCATTTCTTTCCCATTTAAATTAATGGGACTATTTTCATAACCATCACACTTGAGAGACATAATTAATTTCTTTCTCATTTAATAAAATCTCCATATTTTCCAAACATTAATGGGAGACTAATTTTCATTTCTTTTGGATTTTTATTTTAATCCAACACCATTATGCCCCTCTTTAAATGCTCACAAGACCAATTATCATTTCTTTTGCATTTATTTAAATCTCCCATTTAACTTGGATCACAAAATGCCAAGTGTCATTACAAGACACTAAACTTGGCTTCCAAGCTTCCATCTCCACCATCCATGTGGCATCAGCTCATTTATTCACTAATTTAGGGAAAATAATTATTTCCTCCAATAATTTCATATTCTCCATTTTCCCTATTTTCCATAATTAATTTCCTTTATGGAAATAAATTCCAAAATTCCCAAAATACCCTTTGAGAATTTATTAATCCCATATATCTCCACATAAATACCAAATTAGATTTTATTCACTTACACACCTAATTCCACATAGGAATTATTTTCAATTTACCAAAATACCATTTTTATTGGACTTCACTATCCAAATTACCAAAATACCCTTCTCATGGGCATTCTTAATCTCAAGGATCCATCACCTTCTCAAGGGTATTTTTGGAAGTTTTCTTACTTCCTTTGCTATTCTCTTAACATCGATTACACCGGGTGTTACACCAACTGCCCTCATGAAAACCATTATCATACTTAAAAACCGTTCACATGCAATAAATCATTTTCCGTGAAATCAAATCAAACTTGAAATAGACATTTCCACATGCATCAAAACCATTTCCATGAATAAATAGAGTTTTGGTAGCGAACAACTCACAAAACCAATTTTATGCAGTTAGAACTCTCACAAAACCATTTTTATGCAAGTAGAAACTCTCACCCATCAAACCATTTGCATGAACAAACCAAGTTTCAGTAGCGAACAACTCACAAAACCAATTTTATGCAGTTAGAACTCTCACAAAACCATTTTTATGCAAGTAGAAACTCTCACACATCAAACCATTTGCATGAACAAACCAAGTTTTGGTAGCGAACAACTCACCTTTA
This sequence comes from Diospyros lotus, assembly GCF_014633365.1. Classification (NCBI taxonomy): domain Eukaryota; kingdom Viridiplantae; phylum Streptophyta; class Magnoliopsida; order Ericales; family Ebenaceae; genus Diospyros; species Diospyros lotus. The sequence continues at coordinate 19,975,380 of NC_068345.1, forward strand.
GATGCAACTCAACTTTCCTCGAAAAGCGCGTAATGCCTTGATTAATGTGCCAACCTTAAACTTCGCAAAAGCTACTTCACCTCAAGCTTCAGGGCACCCTAATCATCATATTCATTTCAATAAGCATCATCATATCATTTTCTCCTTAATTTCCTCACATTTTCCTATTTTCTCTATTTTTTCCTATTTCGTCCTCAATAAATTCCACATAAATACTTCCTTAATAATTTCCTCAAATCTCATTTCACCAAAATTCATAATAATCAAATATCTTCAAGGGAAAATTACTGATCTTACCTCAATACTTCGATTTCACGCAAAATGAGGCCCCTTGATGCTAAAACTGAGACACCAGAAACTCCAAATCCAAAACTAATTGCACACACTTCAAGATCTCGATTTTTCAGGATTTTAGGAATTTTTTCTCAAATTTTCCTTAGTCGGACGCGCCTTCACGCGCCACCCAAAGATCCCCCACGCGCCTACGCTTGAAGGCCGCGTGTGTACTGTATGCGACCTTTCTTCTCCAGTGAGCTAGTTCGTCGGCCGACACCGGAATTGGACCCCGATCACACCCCTTGAAAGGCCTCTTCAAGTCGATCATGACCCCACCTCTCTTGGCCCAAAAATATGGCTGAACATGCCTCAAATGGCCGGCCAAAGCCTCGGCCAAACTCACCGCCTCCGAACTCCAGCCAAGTTCGAAACCTACTCAAACCTCAACCAAAACACCTCAAACTCTCTAGAAACCTCCCTCAACTCATGGGCTTCAAAAGCCCTATGCTCTAAGCTCTCAATTCGTTCGGATGAGCCTTCGATTTGAAGCTCAACAACGCGAAACCCTCTGCCAAATGTTTGGCTATTTATAGCCACAATCGGCCCTCGAATGGCGCATGGATGCTTAACCCGAAGCCTCGAGCTTCTCCAACACCCTTGGGCGACCCCAAAACACCGACCAAGCCCTATAAAATCCCATTTACAGGTCGGGCATGGCCGACCCATTCGAGGCCAAGAAACCTTGAAATCCGGCCATTCTCGTGCTCGCCGTCGACCAAGGCTTGGTCCTTGAGCTTCCCCGACCCAAGCCCTCGAGATCCCAATGGTCGGAAGCCTCGATCAGCAGCCAGCCGAGGCTGTCGGCCATGGAAGCTCCAACTTTGCAAAAATTGCATTTTCGCCCCTCCAACTTTCGGCTTATTATGCTTTTGCCCTTTCTCTCAAGCCCCTGATCTTTCTGTCATTACCGATAAGACCGTCATGTTCCAAAATCCTTATTTCCTCTTTTGAAGATTCTAAAAAATTGTCGTTTCGACCTCCCTCCGGCCGATTCGGTAAATTTTAAGAAATTACACTTTGGCCTGAATTTTTGTTTTGGCCTTTAATCCTTTTGTTTCTTCCAAAAACCACTGAAGGGTTGTTCAATATACCAAATATGACCCTTATTGGCATTCCGTTGACTTCCCGGAAGTCCCCTACGATTATTCGATTTCTCAGCCTTACTCCTACCTGTATTTTAGTTGTACCAAAAACTGTTCCCGATCCAATTTCTTTCGATGCTAAAATCACTTTTCGACTTGCTCACTATCACTATCTTATTTTCCTTTGATATCTAAGTCTTGGGGCACTCCCTTCGATTGATTCGGCGACTTATTTCCACTATTAAGCCAATTTTCGATATTTAAATCTCACTTAAATGAGGTGGCAGCTTTATGCCAAAACGGGGTTTTACAGTGCCTCTTCAACTGTTTGAATGCATAAGCATTCACTCGGCTGTCTTGCATCAAAATGCACCCTAGCCCCACATGTGAAGCATCACTGTATACAGTAAATAACTCACTGCTCCTGGGTATTGTCAGTATTGGCGCCGAAGTTAAACGCTGCTTCAGTTCTTGGAATAATCTTTCACAAGACTCATCCCAAATAAATCTGACGCCTTTCCTCGCCAACTTCGTCATAGGTGATGCTAATTGCACAAAGCTTTCTATGAACCATCGATAATACCCGGCAAGACCAAGAAAACTCCAAACCTCTGTCACTATCATCGGTCTTGGCCAATCCATAACGGCTCTGGTCTTCTTTGGATCTATTGAGATACCCTTACCTGAGACCACGTGTCCCAAGAATATAACTCGTGTTTACTAAAACTCACATTTAGAGAACTTTGCATACAATTGCTCCTCCCTAAGTTTCTGCAAAACCATACTCAGATGCACCTCGTGTATCTCAGGGCTCGGTGAGTAGACTAGGATGTCGTTAATAAAAACTATTACAAAGGAATCCAAATACTCCTTGAACACCCGGTTCATCAAGTCCATAGACACTGTAGGGGCATTGGTCAGCCCAAATGGCATGACCACAAACTCATAATGCCTGTAACGTGTACGAAACGCTGTCTTTGCAATATCCTTATCTCTGACCTGCACCTGATGATAACCTGACCGCAAGTCTACCTTGGAGAACATCGACGCACCATGCAATTAATCCAGTAAATCATCTACACGAGGTGGGAGGTACTTATTGTTAATTGTTACCTGATTAAGCTGTCGGTAATCTATGCACAGTTGCATAAACCCATCCTTCTTACGCACAAATAATACTGGGGCTCCTCATAGCGATGTGCTCAGTCAGATAAAACCTCTATCCAAAAGATCTTATAGCTGTACCTTGATTTCCTTTAGTTCATTAGCAGCCATTCGATAAGGTGTCTTGGAAACGGGCTGCATACCTGGTATCAGATCAAATGCAAAATCAATCTCTCGGTGCGGCGGTAGTCCTGGCAACTCATCTGGGAACACGTCCGAAAAGTCTCGCACCATAGGGTAGGCAGTCAACTCCTTCTTCTCCCCACCTACCATGGTCACAAATGCAAAAAATGCTTCACACCCTCACCATATAAGTCTCTCAGCATTCATAACTAATATCATCGGCGTAGTTACCATTAGCTTCAACTGGTCTCCCTGGGTACTTAAACGAAATCACCTTCCCCCGACAGTCAACTTGAGCATAATGTCGTGAGAGCCAATCCATACCCAATAGCAAATCAAAATCCTGAATAGCCAGAACAATAAGATCCCCTAAAAATACCTGATCATGAATCCCTATCTCACAATCCTTGGTCATCTCACTCCCTAACAATACCATCCCTCCGGGTGTTGTAACTAACAAATCATATAGCAATGGGCTACACGGGATCGGGATCTTATGCAATATATGGGGTGCTATAAAAGAGTGTGTAGAACTTGTATCAAATAAAGCACGCACATCATGGCCATGGAAAGAAAGGATACCTTGCACTGTGTCGCTGCCCTCAGCCTCCTCAGCTGCTGTCACTGCAAATGCCTTCCTCTGCATTTGTGACCTATCTGTGGGCTCTAGGCACTGTGCTGTTGGTAGGGGTAATGGTACCGCTGGTCCTTATGCCCTAGGTGTAGTCGGCCTTTGGGTTGGCCTGGGTCTTGCTCCAGTCCGCAGTTCTCCCACCTGTGCTAGCTGTGTGCACACATTCGCCTGATGGCCTTTCTCTCCACAACGAAAGCAGATGATGTCCTGACCTATAGTTGGTTTAGGTCCTTGTGGACAATCCATTCTCACATGCCCTGGCTGACCACATCGGTAGCACACATCCCGACGCACATTCGGACACTATCCCTAATGCCTCTGTCCACACTACCTGCACGGTGCAAATCTCCCTGAACTCTTGCTAGAGCTTGCGTCCCACTTCTTCTTCTTGCTATTGCCTCCTGCTTCCTTCACCACTACCTGATCCGGTAGGGTCTCCAGTCGGCCCCGCTCAACTGCATGAGCTCGCTCGACAGCTGTAGGAAAATCTGGTGCCTTAATGTCGGCCATAGCATGGCAAATCTCAGCTCGTAACCCCCTCTGGAACTTGCTAACTTTACGAGACTCAGGGTTCACCAACTCCGGGGCATAGCGTGATAAAGCCACAAACTCTGTCTCATACTGATTGACAGTCTTGTTCCCTTATTGCAATTCAATGAACTCAAATACTTTCTGTTCGTAGACCCAAGAAGGAACGTAAGTCTCATTGAATGATGCTACAAACTATGCCCATGTCGCCCCCCTATCACCAAATCGCTGCTTAGTAGTCTCCCACCAGCGTTCGACGTCTCCTTGTAGAAGAAAAGTCCCTAGTCGAACCCTCTGTGCCTCTACACAACCCATCGACCTTAGGTGCTTCTCTACTCCCAACAGCCAGTCCTCTGCCTCTGTCGCGTCTGCATCTCCTCTAAATTCTAGCGGGCGTAGTGCCATGAAATCCTTAAGTAGTGCAGCACCAAAACTATCCCCCGGTGTACCTGAGTGTGATGCCTGAGCTGTATTGTTCCCACCATCATGATTATGCTCCTGTCATAACTGTGATGCCGCCAATACATCCACGGCCCGTAAAATGCCTGCCAATGCATCCTGTATATCTGGAGGCCTTGGCTATCGTTCACCACCTGCACCTGTCAATGCCTCAGGAGTAGGGATAGGTTGTCCTTGACCTCACATTGGCGGTTGGCCTTGACCTCGTCCGCGGCATGCATCCATGAATCCTACATAACCAAGAATAATTAGAATTCATATCGAAATTAAACACACGAACTAACACCCTAACTCTACCTAACAGCCTTGGTGTACACGTATTCATTCCCCAAAACTGACTCAACGATGCTTTGATACCAACAAATGTAAACACCCCTGCTCGGATATCCCAACAAGCTGGATTACCCGAATGGGAGTGCTTACGGAAGGAAAAATAATGAAATACAAGATGGGAGTTACCTTGGTATGCATACACAAGAGGTAAAATAGCGAAAGCAAAGCTATACACATGCATGTACACGAGTACCCCGCTAGATCAGCTGTCATATAGTATATAAATACATACAGACACCTGTGGCAACGTATAGAAAATACAAGGAATGACCCGGTACAGTAAAAAATAAAGGGTAAAATCCTCTCAAAACATCAGAGACAGCGGGGAAAACTGATTGTACACCATACCGACACGGCTGCTAGCTGTTGCGATCTTCACCCTCGACCCTAACTTTGCCCTTACCTGGAATGATGGAAAGCAAGGTGAGTCACAAGACTCAACAAGTTTATAAGAAAAGAAAGGTAATAGGTTAAATAGAAGGATTAAACTCCCTAAACATAGTCCAACACATACACACAAGCCATGAGACGCTACAATACAATATTATAGCGTAATGAAAGCACATACCAGTCCTTGGGGCCCACACAAGACACCCGACACCCAAGTCCCATACCAACCTACCGCTGCCTTAAAAGGCAACATAAGTCTTCAATAAACCTGTCTGCACTTCCTCGGGTCGGTGCTCCCGACACTCGAGCCTCTGAATAACCGAGCCTTGGGCTCCCTCAGAACGGTACTCCCGTCCGACACCGCTGAATATATAGTAACCATGCAATGCGCATATAAGATGCAAGGCATAGTAAGCATCAACTAGATACACTGGCGTCCATACATCCAAGCATCAAGCAGATGCTTCGCCCACATAGTAAACGACACGCGATGCATATGCCTGTGCCAGATGTAATCTAACAATACTAGGATGTCCGTGTCCAAGCATAAACAGAACATGAAAACCCCAACATGCACCCCGTACCCATGTGTATACCAAACCCATGAAACAGTAATAGAGTATATCAAATCATGCAGTAATCACATAATGGTAGAGCTAGTTAACAGTGCCTGGCATCGATCGATGGTCAGTGGCTAGGAATGTCCGGCCGTCAGCTTAAGAAGGACTGTACAATAGTCACCCCAATGTCACCAAACAGCCGACCCTTACCCTTACTGCTCAACAGCTCTAGTCGACTCCTAGCTAAAGAATCCATAACCATATCCGAACATCTAAGAACGTAATCCCCAAATGAGTTCGACATTATTGCCAAAGGCATGGGGGTGGCACAAACCCATGTAGGCATCCAACAAATAAAATTCCTGAAGATAGCTTATTAAATTTAATTTATACCCAAAAGGGCTGATAATTCCGTCATTAATAAAAGGATTGAAACGAACGAATGGAGGGTAAATAAATTTACAATGGAAGGAACTTCGTAGAGGGAGTAGGAAACTTGCCTCGTAAAAGAGATCCTTAGGCTTTTTCTATCCAAACACGGCAAAAATTATATAACCTACAACATCGTATAATTTTGCCAAAATTAATAAAATTGGACTCTAAATGAAATTCCAACCGTACAAAATTTATTACTCAACTTCTCCAATTACCTGGTATCCTGAGACTTAGATTAAAAGTGAGATTTCCTAAAAGAAAAATCCAAAATTTCCCCTAATTTCTGCTGCTCACGCACGCTCTGTCGCTGCTTCAATTCCTCCTCTAATTTGGCGTCAAATTAAGCATTTATTGGGCTGCTGAGCGCTATTAATAGGCCATTAAAAAGGCTGGATTTTTGCTTTAATTTAAAAGGAGAAAAAAGCTTGGTGGAGGGGAAACCACGCGGGTAGCAGAAGCTGTCGCCTCTCTCTCCATACGGTGTCATTTGGCCAAAATCAGCAAGCAGCCTGCACCCCCATGCTCGATCCCGCGTCTCCCAGCACACCTCGTATGCGCCTGCCATCCCAGCTAGCCATCTCCCTTCAATTAAACATGCACATTCATCTAATTTTAAATGCTAACTTGGGCTGCGTCTATGTAAATTAATATATCCAGCACTTCATGCTACCTTCCCACAACTTATATATTAAACCTCTCAATTCCTTATACATTCCATAACTTATATATTAACTATGGTTAAATATTATTATTCTTATACTTATTATTATTATTAATATCAACAAAATATATTAATATCCCATTTAAATTAAATTAACACAATAAACTAATAATTAAATTAAATTACGATTTACGGGTCGCTACACTATTAGTCGCTGCAACCAACCACCATCGCAGCCTCTGGTGTTGCTTCCACTATCGCCTTCTCTCGATCTCTCATCTCTCGTACAAATACTCTCTCTTTCTCTCTTTCATTCTCGCGACCTCGGGCCTGCTCTCTGCCTCTCCCTTCTCTTTTCTCTGTTTTAAATCTCAGAGACCAAGGGCACTGTTGGAAGCTTGGCCCCCAAGCTTACACGCCCATATATATATACATATATAATTTACACATTTAACCCTCCAGACTCTCATAATTCCACATAAGAATTTTCTTAGTTTCAGTTAGGGATCACCTTAATTCCACTTAAGAATTTACTAATTGCACTTGGACCTCCAATCTTGAAATTAAATATCGTAAGCCACTTAGATTATTGATTTCTCCAAAAATTAATAACCGACTTTACTCGACAAAGCCAATTTTGTCCCTGTGACTGCAGGGGATCTTTTCTCCGCTCGAAAACACTTCAGGGTTGCTTCACTTGCAAAATCAAACCACCCCTAGGGTCCCCTCAGCTTCCCGAAAGTCCCATACGACCATTCGGTATCAACACCCATTCGGGCTTATACAGAAATTATTCTCGGCCTGATTGCTTTTAGCATCATTAGTCTCACCTTGAGATGTTCACCAATCAAATGCCCTTTCTCTTGGACATCCAAGTCCTAGGGCATTCCCTGCCATCGATTTGGCAAATTTTATAAATTTATTTCTCGAAATCGACTTTCGGGCCTCTCGGACCACCCGAGGTCCTTTTCAAATAACAAAAAATTATATTTCTTCCATCACCATGTAATATGGGGTATTACAGTATGTTGTGACAATTTTCATAGTTATTATGACAAATTAATTTATCGTAAGAAGCCTAAATTCTTATAGTGATAAGAAGATTATAAAAGAGAGATGAAGCTTGATGAAAAACAACTAATGGACTCTTAACTTACTACTCTCATGAACTCAAATCTTGAAAGATAATCTTACTAGAGCTAGCCATTAAAAAAAGATGGTGCCAACATTCATATTTTCTTATCTCTTTATATTATTAAGAGAAGCCTCTATAATGTGTAATTTCATTTCCTTCTCTTTGAAATACTTTTTTTCACAATTCTTTGTGAAATTGTAAAGGTTAAGACTTACTCTAGTAAAAGACATTGGTTGTGGCTGAACCAAGTTAAAAGTCATTGTGTAAAGGTTACTAGCTAAGTCTGCTCAAAAGCAACCCAAGTAAAATTGGTTTGTCAAAATCCTTGGTAAGGAATCAAGGTAGTGGACTAAGCTTAAAACTCAACCACTATATATTCTGTGTGTTGCATATTTCAATTCATTTCGATTTAAGTTCTTATTTTTAAGGGTGAAAAAGTTTAATTTATCCCCCTTTTAACCTAACATACTCTACATTTTTAAGTTCAATTTGAATTTTCAAATGTTTCAAAAGAAACAGTTCACTTATTTATTCAATCTATTGAAAGTTTCTATTTTGACATTTTTAAAATGACTAGTTTTTAGGTATTTAATGTTGGATAATGGTCATTAAATTAAATTTAATTGCTTTGACTGAATGAAACGTTATAAATAGAGCATGAAGCAGTAAGATGAGAGGCTAATGAACAAGTATAAGTGCTCAAGCTAGTATTTCCATCACTTAAGTGATTTTAAGCTTTCGTGTTTTATATTCAAAGGCAAAGTGTAATCTTTGTAATATTTGTTTTAGCTTTTGAATCTTCATCTTTGAGCTTCATTGTAATTAAGAGAGCTATCTCTTAGATTCTCTATTGATTGTAAGTTATTGTTGTATTGCCTAGGTTGTAAACTAGAGAGCCTACTGGGTTATTGGTAAGAGGACTTGTATTTCCTAATATTGAAGCTAGAGGGCCTATCTGTAATACCCAAGAATTTTTAAAGGACTTAAGTGTAATTTATCTTAGGGCATAAGTGGAATTTTCCAAAGCTTTGGGATTATAGTGTAATTTCTTGAAGTTGTGAGTGATCGAATCAATGAAAGGGAGTACCCCAGATCGTGAATATCTAAGGAAAAGGTATGTCATTGACGAGTGTCTCGAGATGAGATTTATGACGTTGAAAGCAATTAAAATAGGGATAATTTTCGGTACAACTAAAATATAGTCTAGAAAATTAAATGATTGTAAGGGACCTCCGAAAAGTCAATGGAACCCTAAGGGGGTTTTGATTTTATGTAAGAATTAACCTTGAAGTGGTTTCGGGATGAAATAAAGGTCCTGTGAGGGCTCAAGGTCGAAATAGACCTTATCGAGTAACCTTAAATTATTAATTTTGGGTTTTTGATGGTTTAACCCAAATAAAATTTATATTTGAAGGTGTAATTGTAATTATGCAAAGTCTAAAATGGAATTATGAAGTTAATTGAGGGATTTATGTGCAAATTCTAGGATTATAATATAGCAAATTATATATATATATATATATATATTATACCACTTGCAGCAAGTCTTGGCCATGAAGCTTTGCAAAAGTGGTATAATATATATATATATACACGCGTGATGGCTAAGCTAGTGAAGTCGATGGAAAGGCTATAAATAGATAGAGAAGTTGAGAGATTTTGGATGGAGAATGGAAGTGGAGAAATCAAGAAGATGGAAGGAGAGAGAGCAAGCGGCGGTCGCGAACTGCTGTGCATGTAAGTCGAAAGGAGGTTGTGTATGACCGGCGGCTTGAGGAAGGGCGACAACCGTTATGGTGATCGGCGAGTAGCAGCTATGGCCGCGAAGCAGCAAGATGGAGGTGGGTGACGGCTGGTTGAGCAGTAGTAAAGCTGCTGTTGCAGTAGTAGGATAATGAGTAGGGGTAGCGGTGGAGCTGAGGTAGTGCGTAGAGGAGGTCGACAGTAGTCGGTGAGGATAGCGGTGGCTGGCAGTGCTGCATTTGGCGGTTGGCGTGGCAGTTTGTTCTAAGGAAGAAGGAGGAAGGAGAAAGAAGAAGAAGGAGAAAAAGAAAAGAAAAAGAAAAAGAAAAAAGGAAAAAAGAGAAAAATATAGAAAAATTGGGAAAAGCTTCTGAAAAATTTCAGAAAATTTTGGGAATTAATTTGGGGTTAAAGGAGCATGCTCGAAGCTAGAAAATTATCCAGGAACACATTTCGAGATCAGGGTCAATTCAACGCCCGGGGTTTAGTTAAGTCGAAATCTAAGGTTAGCAGTTTACCCTAATTTGGTATGACTTTATGTGAGGGTTATTTTCCAAAATAATACGCAAATGCTTCATTTGTCATATTATCATGTGTTATGATGCATCATACATTTAGAAATGCATTCATATGATGTGTTGTGATGTATATGTACATTCTTAAAATTTCTTGGCATGCATCGCATGTGGAATGATATATCGCTAATCTATCACTGATTTTTGAAGCACATCCCACCCTTTGAAGTAGGGTCGCATAAATAATAATTAGTATGAAATGAGAGATGATACATTTTGCACTTGGCATGTCATGCATGAGATTTTATTAAATAAAACCTCACTTAGATGATTCATCATCTAATTGGACTATGTCCCTGGAATATTTCCACATTCCAGGTGACAATTGTAACAAAAGCGAGCATGGAAGAAGCATGTAATGGCACTTAGCAAGAGTGCATGTTGTACTTGTAACACCCCCTCTCCTAGAACTGCCCGAGAAGAGGTGCTACGGGAAAAATAAAATAAACTAACTGACAAACTAAAATCTGATACCAACTGAAATAAAATTTTGAGTCAACATCAATTGAAAACCATAAACTACATCTAAGGGGGAAATTCTCTAAACTGGAATATAAAATAAACCTAAACTGATAAAAACACTAACTAATAAACTCCCAGACATCTTTGGTCTTGAGTCGCTCCACGTACACACACTACTGAACACTGCTGCTAGGCCCCACATCTGGTACTCCCCCACTAGGACCTAGAATGGTGAAGAGTACAAGGTGAGCTACAAAGCTCAGCAAGTAATAAACTGAAGAGAATAACTGAAGCTGAATCGAAGAATATCGATACTGATAAAAATACTTACTGACCTTGTACTGAGAGATATAATAATCACTGGATGGCATTTATAAGATGTAATGCACATAAATTGTAACTAAATGCAGGTATGCAACTTTGGCACGTAGGCCCACATAACTGTAATACATACCTGACTGATCTGAGTCCTGCAAACATAAAAACTGTAAGCACATACTGTGGGCAATATGCCCTTAGCCCCTTGGTCGACAATAGGCGAGCGACTCATAACTGAGATATAACTAAACTGATACTAGTGGGATCCCCACGGATAAGCCGCCTGACGCGTATAATGCAGTGCTCATATAAGTGCTGGCACACGATATGTAGTGCTCCATATAAAGTCATACTCAATGCTCATATAAATGTGTATGCACATAATCTCACAAAATAATGCTGATCATGTCATAATTAACTACTAAACATGGTATATGATTTTTTTACCAGCCATATTGAGATACAAATATTCTAAAATTTCTGAGTATAAGCATGCCATATTGGATCTTTATCATATCTTGGCATAAAAATTCAATATTTGAATTATTGAATATTTATATTAAATTTAAGACTTGCATTAAGAATTTATTGGAAGCCATTCGGATGCCATATGATACTATTTGGATGATTGAGGAAGCATAAGGAAGCAATTCGAATGAAACAGCAGCCCATTCGAATGAAAAAAATGGACTACAGCAAGCTCATTCGAATGGTAGAAACTCATTCGAATGGAAGAGGCTCATTTGAATGACAGAGGCTCATTCAAATGATACAAGATATATAACAAAGGCTATTCAGATCTGATCAAGGACTCATTCGAATGACTCACAAATTCATTCGAATGAATTTTGACAACTTCCAACTTTTGAACTGGCAAAAAGTGACTCATTCGAATGCAACAATACCCTCATTCGAATGAATTTATGGGTTACTCACGGGTCATTCGAATGACAGAGAGACTCATTCGAATGCTAGACTATACAAAGCAACAACTTATTCAAATTTTCAAGGTCTCATTCGAATGACAAGAAAACTCATTCGAATGACAGTCTCAAAACCTCAAAAATACATACGAATGATACGATAACACATGACTCATTCGAATGACAAAGGACTCAGTCGAATGACTGATACGTTATAAGGAAAAACTTACGATAATAGAGACCATATCTCGAATCAAAACTTAGCATCACTACACCATTCCAAAAGAAATCTTGGGAGAACAATCCCAATTGATATAAAATAAAATCAAGATGCATTAAATCAATCGCTTATGAAAGAAAACGCTGTAAAGGATTATGCATAGCTTAGCATAACTCACTGGGTAATAATATATCGCATGAGAATATATATATATATATACTTGAACATACCATCTAATTAAACTGGGAACCCAAAACAAAGAGTCTTGGTATTCTGAGATCACTGCTAATATGATTTGAAGATCATATTTAAAAGATTCACTATAAAGAATCCCACATAACTTTCTCATGCACTCACTGCTCTACACATATATATATATATATACACACTGGAATTGATATAAATCTGAGAACTCAAAGAAGCGTTGGAATAAATTGAGAACGAACTAACTTGAATCTGTAATGAAAGGAATTACAGATAGGATACTTGCCTTAGACTCTCTGATCGAACCCTTGAATGATCTCCCGAGAGCCTTCTATGCAAATCCTTGAACTCACTGACTGCTTCTTGACTCTTTGTTCTTGCGGCGTGAAGAACATATGGCTATGGTCAAATATATATATATATAAACAGCCCTAAGTCCATCTCATATTCCCATTATAATTTGGAGACTTCTAAGCCCAAGCCTTCTCGCACCTAGACTCCTAATCTCATAATAACTCTTATTAACTAATTAAATAAATAACAACTTCTTAAATGACCCTCAAGTCCTTGCATTTAATTTCAGCACTAAATAAAGAATTAAATGCTAATTAAATGCTGATCTCTCAATTAAAAAAAAATATTCTAAATTGCTACATTACAAATTAAATGGCAATTCTCTTAATTAATTACTTCAATAATTAATTAACTAATTCTGAATAAATACTAGGCCCTCTAACGGGTCGTTACAATTTCTCCCCTCCTTAAAAGAATTTGGTCCTACAAATTCGTAACTAGTTACTCAAACAATGAGGACGTAAAGACGCCTCATCTCTTCTTCTAGCTCCCACCTCGCCTCTTCTGACGAGTGTTGCTGCCATTGTACTTTCACAAGAGGAATTGATCGATTCCTCAAGGTCTTCTCTTTTCGCTCTAGAATGCTGGTAGGCGTCTCTTCATAAGACACATCTTCCTTGACTTCAAGATTTTGAAAATCAATGACATGCTGAGGATCTGGCACATACTTCCTCACATTATGGACATGGGACAATTGAGGTGGCAAAGCTAACTCATATGCCAAAGTCCCTATCCGTCTCAGAATTTCAAATGGACCAATGTAACGGGGACTAAGCTTCCCTGTTACGCCAAATCTCCGTACACCTTTAATAGGCATGACTCTCAACCAAACATGGTCGCCTACCTCAAACTTGAGGTCTCGCCGTCGCTTGTCTACATAGCTCTTCTGTCTGTCTTGTGCTGTCTTCATTCTTGCTTTGATAACTCGAATCTTTTCCGTCGTTTGTTCCACAATTTCAGGACCCAATAAAGTCCTATCTCCCATCTCTTCCCAACATATTGGGGATCGACATGGTTGCCCATACAAAGCCTCATAAGGTGACATTCCAATACTTGAATGGAAGCTATTGTTGTAAGCAAATTCCACCAAAGGTAAATGCTCATCCCAACTACCTTGGAAATCTAGATACAAGCTCTCAACATATCATCGAGAGTCCTAATAGTCCTCTCTGACTGGCCATCTATCTGTGGATGAAATGCCGTACTAAACTTCAGCTGAGATCCCATTGCCTCGTGCAAAGCTCCCCAAAAATGAGAAGTAAAACGAGGACCTCGATCTGATACAATGCTGGATGGAACTCTGTGTAACTTCACGATCTCCTTAATATAAATTCTGGAAAATCTATTCAATGGATAAGTCTTCTTAATAGGCAGAAAATGGGCTGATTTAGTCAAATGGTCAACAATCACCCATATAGCGTCATATCCTTTAGTAGTCCTGGGTAAACCCATCACAAAATCCATAGCAATATTATCCCACTTCCACTCCGGAATAGGTAATGGAAGCAATAAACCCGCGGGTTTCTAATGTTCCGCTTTAACTTGTTGGCATACTGCACACTGTGAAATATATCTGGCTACATCTTTCTTCATACCACTCCACCAATATCGTCGCTTAAGGACGTGGTACATTTTCGCAACACCTGGATGAATAGTGTAACGACTCTTGTGTGCTTCATTCAAAATCTCTTGTTTAAGTTTTCCACCATCGGGTATACAAATACGTCCCTGATATAAGAGTATACCATCACTCCGTAGAGTATATCCCAAATGAGAAAATTTCTCGATATCTGCCAAAATTCGTGCTAACTTTTCATCTTTTAATTGCTGGTCTTTGATTAAATCAAATAACTCGGGTTGCACCCTCATATAAGCACAACTCATCACTGTACTATCCTCTGGGATTGAAATAGATAGAGCACTCAATTGCTCTAATAACCTCCATTCTTGAACCATCATCGTAGCCATAGAAGCTCCTTGCCGACTCAAAGCATCGGCTACTACATTAGCCTTTCTTAGATGGTATAGAATCTCACAGTCGAAGTCTTTAAATAACTCAACCCAACGTCTCTACCTCATGTTCAATTCCTTCTGGGATAAAAGATAATGTAGACTCTTATGATCTGTATAAATTTCAACTTTCTCACCATACAAATAGTGTTGCCATATCTTCAATGCAAATACTACCGCTGCCAACTCCAAATCATGAGTAGGGTAGTTCACTTCATGTTTCTTTAATTGTCTGGACGCATAAGCATTAACTTGACCCTCTTGCATCAATACGCAACCCAAACCTGAATGGGATGCATCGCTGTAAATGGAGTATTTCTCTCCACTTCTTGGAATGGCTAAAACTGGTGCAGTAGTCAACTTCATCTTTAGTTCTTGGAAGGCACGTTCACACGCGTTATTCCATTCAGACTTCTCTCATTTTCTTGTTAGTTTAGTCATAGGGAAAGATAAACGAGCAAACCCCTCAATGAATCGCCTATAATACCCTGCAAGTCCCAGAAAACTACGTATCTCTGTCACTGTCGTCTGCCTTGGCCAATCCATAACCGCTTTAGTCTTGTCTGGATTCACTGAAATACTGTCTCCAGAAACGACATGGCCTAGAAACCCAATCTTAGTAAGCCAGAACTCACACTTGCTGAACTTGGCGTATAGTTGCTCCTCTTTAAGCCTCCGTAATACTAGAGTAAGATGCTCCGTATGCTCCTCCACATTAGGTGAGTAGACTAGAATGTCGTTGATGAAGATAATAATGAATCGATCTAGATACTCACGCAGAACTCGATTCATCAAATCCATGAAAACGGCTGGGGCATTCATCAACCCAAATGGCATCACCACGAACTCGTAGTGTCCATAGCGAGTCCTGAAAGCAGTCTTCTGAATATCATCATCTCTAACTCGCACTTGATGGTATCTCGATCTCAAATCTATCTTTGAGAACACCTTAGCTCATCGCAATTGATCTAACAAGTCATCCACTTGAGGTAAGGGATACTTATTCTTTACTGTCACCTGGTTCAATTGGCAATAATCAATACATAACCTCAAAGATCCATCTTTCTTCCTCACGAACAATACTGATGCGCCCCACGGGGATGAACTGGGTCAGATAAAACCCTTCTCTATTAATTCTTCTAATTGGGCCTTCAACTCCTTTAGCTCATTAGGTGCCATCCGATATGGAGCCTTAGAGATAGGCTGTGTACCAGGTAATAACTCAATAGTAAACTCCGATCCTCTCCGAGGAGGTAATCCTAGTAGCTCATCTGGGAAAACTTCTTGGAAATCTCATACTACTGGTACCTCTAATAACTTCTTCTTGCTTCCTTTGTCCATGGTCACAAAATCTAGATAAGCTTCGCATCCGCCACGTATCAACTTTTCGACTTTCATCACCGAGATCATAGGAATCGTAGACATAGGCTTAACTCCTATGTAAATAAAAATCGGCTATTGAGGTAGTTCGAAATCAATAATCTTTCACCGACAGTAGACTCTTGCATAATGTCGTGATAGCCAATCCATGCCAAGGATCAAATCAAAATCCTTAACATTGAGAATTACCAAATCTCCCAATAGCTTGTTATCATGGACCTCGATCTCACAATTCTCAAACATTTCTCTAGCTATCATAATCTTATCTCCCGGCATAGAAACAATCAAGTGGTACGGCAAAGAAATCCGGGAATGGAGAACATAACATACTGTGCGCATTGCAATAAAAGAATGTGTAGAACCAGTATCAAATAATGCACGCACGTCATGACCATATAGGGATAGAATACCTTGGATAGTCTCGTCGCCCTGCTCTACCTCAGCTGTGGTAAGAGCATAAACTCTACCCTGCACTTGTCTATCTACGGGCGGTGGATGCTGAGCTATTGGTAGTGCTGGTATAGGTGCTCTTGGCCCTCTAGTTGCTGGTGGCCTCTGATTCGCCTGCTGACCTCTATTCTGGGGCGGTTGAGTACACCGGTTGGCTGTGTGTCCTTTTTGTCCGCACCTGAAACAAGTGACCTCTGGTGCGGGGAGTGTTGCTTGATTCCTCGGGAAATCTTTCTTTCTATGCCCCTCTTGTCCACACTTGAAACAAACGTTCTTCCCAGCTAGGCACGATCCTTCGTGCTTCCTTCCACATTGACCACATTGTGGATTGTTCTTTGTCTTATTTCCTTGTCCAGTTGTCCACTTCCTCTTCTTGTTGTTGGATGAGCCCTGAGTTGTATTGGCTCCCTTCTTGGCTGCTTGTGTCGCTCTCCATTCATTGCGATCCCGCTCGATAGCATACGCTCGCTGAACTACCGTGGAATAATCCACGCTCAGAGCTCCTCCAAAAGCATGTCGGATATCTGCACGCAATCCTCTCTGGAATTTGGCGGCCTTCTTTGCTTCAGTGGACACTAACTCTGGAGCATATCGTGATAATGCTGTAAACTCTGCCTCGTACTGAGCCACCGTCTTAATACCTTGCACCAACTCAACGAACTCATAGACTTTCTGCTCCTTGACCCATGTTGGGCAATAAACATCATTGAACACTTGTTGAAACTCGACCCATGTGGGCTCTCGATCACCAAACCTCTGGCGGGTAGTCTCCCACCATCTTTTGGCGTCGCCTCGAAACATGAACGTGCTAAGTCATACCTGTCGATCGTCCGCACAACCAATAGATCGAAGATGCTTCTCTATCGATAGCATCCAATTCTCTACCGCTGCTGCATCTGTGCCTCCATGAAATGCTAGTGTTCGAAAAGCCATGAAATCCTTTAGTAATTGGCTACTGGTATCCATCTCTACAATTGGAACTGTTGGAGTAATTGGTGGATCGCCTCCACTGCCTCTTGCTTCATGTGGTACTTGCGGTTGCCTCACTTGATTAGCAGCTAGGGTATCAACCACCCTCATCAAGCCTGCTATCATACCACGCATCTAGGTCACCTCCCACCATAAGTCACTACCAGACTCCCCTGGTGAGCCTGGTGTGGGAACTGGAACCTCGCCTGGCGTAGAAGTATCCTGGCTGCGAGTATGGGGTCGTCCTTTTTGATTACTCATCTTCCTGCATCACCACTTAGGGTTAGAATACTGTAAATTGGGCCAATCTTATCTAACTGACGGACACAAGTCCTAACTCTACCCAACATCCTATGTGTGTACTGGAGACTCCTCAAAATACTGCTCTGATACCAATACTGTAACACCCCCTCTCCTAGAACTGCTCGAGAAGAGGTGCTATGGGAAAAATAAAATAAACTAATTGACAAACTGAAATCTGATACCAACTGAACATCTCAATCAACTGAAATAAAATTTTGAGTCAACATCAATTGAAAACCATAAACTACATCTAAGGGGGAAATTCTCTAAACTGGAATATAAAATAAATCTAAACTGATAAAAACACCAACTAATAAACTCCCAGACATCTTTGTTCTTGAGTGGCTCCACGTACAAACACACTACCGGACACTACTGCTAGGCCCCACATCTGGTACTCCCCCACTAGGACCTGGAATGGTGAAGAGTACAAGGTGAGCTACAAAGCTCAGCAAGTAATAAACTGAAGAGAATAACTGAAGCTGAATCGAAGAATATCGATACTGATAAAAATACTTACTGAACTTGTACTGAGAGATATAATAATCACTGGATGACATTTATAAGATATAATGCACATAAACTGTAACTAAATGCAGGTATGCAACTTTGGCACGTAGGCCCACATAACTGTAATAAATACCTGACTGATCTGAGTCCTGCAAACATAAAAACTATAAGCACATACTGTGGGCAATATGCCCCTAGCCCCCTGGTCAACAATAGGCGAGCGACTCATAACTGAGATATAACTAAACTGATACTAGTGGGATCCCCACGGACAAGCCGCTTGGCGCGCATAATGCAATGCTCATATAAGTGCTGGCACACGATATTTAGTGCTCCATATAAAGTCATACTCAATGCTCATACAAGTGTGTATGCACATAATGTCACAAAATAATGCTGATCATGTCATAATTAACTACTAAACATGGTATATGATTTTTTTACTAGCCATATTGAGATACAAATATTCTGAAATTTCTGAGTATAAGCATGGCATATTAGATCTTTATCATATCTTGGCATAAAAATTCAATATTTGAATTATTGAATATTTATATTAAATTTAAGACTTGCATTAAGAATTTATTGGAAGCCATTCGGATGCCATATGATACTATTTGGATGATTGAGGAAGCATAAGGAAGCAAGTCGAATGAAACAGCAGTCCATTCGTGTAATACCCGGTATTACATGGTATTGAAATAACTAATTTTTGGATTATTTTGTCAGGACCCCGGGTGGTCTGGAAAGCCCAAGGGTCAATCTCGATAAATTAATTAATGAAATTGCCGAATTGACGGCTAGGAGTGCCTCGGGACTTGGATGTTCAGGGAAGAGGGCAAGAGATTGGTAAGCGTCTTGAGATGAGCCCAATGACGCTGGTGGCGGTCCGACCGGGAATAATTTTCGGAATAAATTCTTTATAATCCCGAGTGGGTGCCGATACCGAATAGTCGGAAAGGATCTCCTGGAAGTTGAGGGGACCCTAGGGGTGGTTCGATTTTCTGAGTAAGGCAACCCTTAAGTGCTTTCGGGTTGAATAAAGGTCCCGTGCAGGCGTAGGGACAAGTTCGGTATTCCCGAGTAGCGATCGGTTATTAATTTCGAATAAACCGAGATTTTGAGTGGCTTCATTATAATTAATTTAAGCATTGGGAGGGCCCAAGTGTAATTATAAAAATCTTCAAGAGCAATTATTAATTGCTTAAGTGGAATTTTGAGAATTATGAGGGTTTAATGTGTAATATGTGATATATATATAGACATATGCTGTGTGTGCGTGTAAAGGGGAGAGGAAGCTTCCTTGAAGCTTTCTCACGTGTGTCTCTGTAAAATGGCAATGAGAGAGCAGAGCCGAGAGAGAGCTTGGGAAGCAGAGGAGAAAGGGAGAAAGATTGCGAGAGTGAGATCGCGAGAGGCCGAGACCGAGAGGGAGAGCTCGCGAGAGAGTGATGGCCGAGCTCGGCCATGGAAGAAGCAGCTTCGAGCTGCTGTTGCAGTAGCTGTGAGAGGCGAGGTAGATCGGCCATGGCCAAGGCGAGGAAGCAGCAACAGCAACCGAGCTAGGGGATGGCGACGTGCTCGCTGTGGAGGGCCGAGGCAGCAAGGCGGCCAGAACCTTCGTCGATTAGCAATGGCGGCAGCGCGTAGGGGAGGTCGACGCTGGCAGCGAGCTCACGGCGGTGCGATGTGATCGGTGGTGGCGCTGTCAGGCGATGGCGATCGACGGGAAGGCGAGGCAACCATCGGAGCAAGCGGTGGGCGAGGCTGGCTGTGCGCAGGCGTAAGGAAGAAGAAGTTGTGCGCACGCGGGAAGATCCAAGGAAGAAGATGAACAGGAGAGGGGAGGAAAAATAAAGAGAAAAAGAAAAATAAAAGAAAAGAAATAATGGAAATTCTGGAAAATAAGGGAAAAATGGAGAAAAATCCCGAAAAATTCCAGAAAAATGGGGAAAGTTCTGGAATTTAAATTGGGGCTGGAGGAATGTGTCGGGAGCTCGGAAGTGAGATTTTTGGGCGCAAATGGCAGCTCAGGAGGCAACGTCGGTGTGGGCGTTTTCGAATTTCTCTCCAAATGAGTCGAGATAAATTAATATTTTCTTCCCTAGTTATTTGCATTAAGCGAGTTAATGTAAAATAGTTATTTGTTGGATTAAACCCTATGTCGGGGTTGTTTGGAAAATTATTGATGGATGGTTTTGATGGTGTGTGTGGCGAAGTTGAGGGCATTGGTTTAATGCCGGATGTTGATAGAGTTGGGTTTGTGTGTAATTGTATCTAGGTTCGACCAGGGAGGCAGTGATCCTAGAAGAGCTCGGAGTTCGGGCTGGAGTTTGTGCCGAGGCAAAGATGAGGCTTCGAGCCAGGTAAGGGATGGCCCTATGTGGAGGTGGCCTTGCAAGTTGGTAAATGTGTTTGATAATGTTTTTATGTTGCATTGGCATGTAGTGGTTATATCTTGTGTGATGCAAGCTCTAGTGGACCTGTGGCCATATGGAGGACTAGTGTGGTGGGAGCTGATAGGTTGATGCCTCAAACCTTTGTGGGTTGTGAGGATGAGTGGACCTAGCCTCATTTGCATGCATTTGGCATACATAAACATGATTATATTTATATTTACATGCATTGCACCCTTACTGAGTCTTTATGACTCATGAGGTTTTACCTTATGTGTAGATGTTGCAAGTCCAGATGCAAGCAAGAATGGTGCCGGGAGGCTGTTATGGCAACTAACGGTGTTGCCTGAGTTGGGTATTTTATTATTGCTTGTATGTAGCCAGGTGGCGATGTGTATGTATACCCTTGTGAGTAAATGTATGTGTGGTTGAGCGTTAAATGTATTTAATTGTTGTAATCATCATAGTGTGATAGATGATTGTGAGATTGTTTGTGGTATATGGCTTAGTTGGAGAAGCCGAGTTTCGGACCGAGTAAAGATCAGCAAGGTATGTTCTCATAAATCCCCAATACTCAGCGAAGTGTTTGTATGCTAACTTTGTGCCTGGGTCACCTCTGGCTTGCTATGGGGCGAGCTGAAGAGAGGTGAAGCTCACTCGGGTTTCAGGTCTTGGTCCGCTGGATTTTTCTTGTTTGAGTTGGGACCGATTCCTGAGTGGAGCGAAGGGAAGGACGAAGCCTAGTTCCCACCTAGGGCGTTTCCTGTTGAAACATAGTCCAACCCTTCAGTTGTGGTTTGTCGGGTGAGTAATCCGGTCGATTATTTACCGGTGGCGCCCGTAAGTGGGAGCGGGTCGTTACAATTCGAATGAAAAAAATGGACTACAACAAGCTCATTCGAATGGTAGAAACTCATTCGAATGGCAGAGGCTCATTCAAATGATAGAAGATATATAACAAAGGCTATTCAGATCTGATCAATGACTCATTCGAATGACTCACAAATTCATTCGAATGAATTTTGACAACTTTCAACTTTTGAACTGGCAAAAAGCGACTCATTCGAATGCAACAGTATCCTCATTCGAATGAATTTATGGGGGTACTCACGGGTCATTCGAATGACAGAGAGACTCATTCGAATGCTAGACTATACAAAGCAACAACTTATTCAAATTTTCAAGGGCTCATTCGAATGACAAGAAAACTCATTCGAATGACAGTCTCAAAACCTAAAAAATACATACGAATGATACGATAACACATCACTCATTCGAATGACTGATACATTATAAGGGAAAAACTTACGATAACAGAAACCATCTCTCGAATCAAAACTTAGCATCACTGCACCATTCCAAAAGAAATCTTGGGAGAACAATCCCAATTGATATAAAATAATATCAAGATGCATTAAATCAATCGCTTATGAAAGAAAATGCTGTAAAGGATTATGCATAGCTTAACATAACTCACTGGGTAATAATATATCGCATGAGAATATATATATATATATATACTTGAACATACCATCTGATTAAACTAGGAACCCAAAACAAAGAGTCTTAGTATTCCGAGATCACTGCTAATATGATTTGAAGATCATATTTAAAAGATTCACTATAAAGAATCCCACATAACTTCCTCATGCACTCACTGCTCTACGCATATATATATATATATATACACATTGGAATTGATATAAATCTGAGAACTCAAAGAAGCGCTGGAATAAACTGAGAACGAACTAACTTGAATTTGTAATGAAAGGAATTACAGATAGGATACTTGCCTTAGACTCTCTGATCGAACCCTTGAATGATCTCCCAAGAGCCTTTTATGCAAATCCTTGAACTCACTGACTGCTTCTTGACTCTTTGTTCTTGCGGCGTGAAGAACATATGGCTATGGTCAAATATATATATATAAATAGCCTTAAGTCCATCTCATATTCCCATTATAATTTGGAGACTTCTAAGCCCAAGCCTTCTCGCACCTGGACTCCTAATCTCATAATAACTCTTATTAACTAATTAAATAAATAACAACTTCTTAAATGACCCTCAAGTCTTTGCATTTAATTTCAGCACTAAATAAAGAATTAAATGCTAATTAAATACTGATCTCTCAATTAAAAAAAAATATTCTAAATTGTCACATTACAAATTAAATGGCAATTCTCTTAATTAATTACTTCAATAATTAATTAACTAATTCTGAATAAGTACTAGGCCCTCTAATGGGTCGTTACAGTACTGGCTATATGTTTATGCAACCTATGTTTTTAAGTTTTGCTACTTTGAATTCTAAACATACTCTCATGTTGTATGACTCTACGATTTGATGTTAATGAAGGAAATGAAGGTACTATTTTGTTCCCTAGTTATTGTGCAAGATTCAGGTTTGAATCCATTTTCTAGAAAATGTATGATTAGCTAATTTAGATGTACCAATAAAGTCTGTAGGTGCAAAAAAATATACCTATTTTGGAGAAGAGAAAAACACTCTGAGAAGAGGAGTGTTACAATACCAGCTTTGGTAACAGGATATAGTGGATACAAATATTTAACAAGTTAGTTGGAGGAGTATAGGCCAACCTTGCTTTAGTGAATACTGTTGATTAACCTCGAGTTCCCATGTTTTTGACCCATAGAAATAGGGTGTTGGGAGGACTTCGTATTCGACTTGAAGAACGTTGCCTTGGAAAAAGTAACTAACGTTTTTCTCTAGGAGAACTTGCTCCTATCATGAGGGCTTCATTCATTTGTGGATTTTGAGTTTGATCTCCGGCATAAGTTGACATTGTTTTTGCCATTAAGTTTTACTTTTTTTCTCTTTCCCACAAACAACGTCAAATTGTTGTTGCCAAAAATACAACAATTAAATTTATAGTGCGAAAAACTCAAGCCAAGCTAGAGCTAAGTAAAGAACCTGAGGTGACCACTTATCCAGGAGAGAGGGAACTCTTGCTGTATGGGAGAGAAAGCTTAACACCACTATTTTAGAAAGAGATCTCGACAAGCTTGAGTCCTTTGAAGAAGCAATTGTGGGCTCCAACAAGCAGCAGTGTTGTTAAAGCATGAGAGACCTAGATAATTGCCTAGGAGAAAGCTCCGTTGTTTGAGAGAGAGAGCAATTTGTAAGGCAGGACAATGTCAAAAGGCACTCAATGCTTAAGTCAATATTGGTCATAATGAAGAAGCACGTAAAGAAGTCTGAGAGAAGAAGTATTCATTGTCCCAGACGAGTAAACAACTTAATAGAGTGCTTAGGTGTAATTATTTAGGTTAGAAGATAAAAAGTCCATTCAAAATGAAGAGTAGGGCACATTTATACCCTTTAAAATGTCGATAATGGGACATGTGGCACACAGATTAAGCCTAAAAAAAAACCCTCCCTCAGATGAGCATGAGTGTAACACCCCGTCTCGCTGGGCGTGACACTATAAGGGATTATCGAGATTTCTTTTTCCTTTACACGAGCGCAACACCCGCGATGTTTATAAGAACAATCTTCACAATCCCTAAGAAAACCCAGTCATGCTCATCTATTTAACAAGGTCAATAGACTTAAAGCTAAACAAGGCACAATATTATGCAACGGAATTAACATTACAAATTATTGTAAATAACCATATTCATTCATACATAACATTTTCTTAGCAAAATAAGGACTACATAAACTTTAAATGTAAATAGCAACAACCATGCTTGAACTCTGTTGGCTCTCAACCAGCCACGTTCTAGCCCTTGCTACAATCCCCATTTGGAACTTTGAATATTCCAGGGGGATAACCCAGGTTAGATGCTAAAACATCTAAATGATAGCATAAAAACAATTTTAGAGTATGTTTGCATTATTATGAGCATGACATGAACAAATTGACACAACACGTCAATCATGAGAAATCTCCCTGGCATACACAATATCCGTGGGAAATATTCATCCCACATCACCCAATTGGGATTGCTCTTACCGCGAAATACTTAATCTCTGGGTGCACATCAACGTCACCCATAATCGAGACTAACCTTGTCCCCTTCTCAAGATGACTCCATCCCGTCCCACCAGACATCATAACAATGACATGAATTTAAAATATAACAATGTCATGAGAATCACTTGACATGTAATTTCATTAAAACATTTCCCATTGATGCATTTCGAAATAAATATCAAGATGCTCAATATGTATATGATTCAAAACATTTAGAGTACCATTCACATAGTTTAAAGTGTTGGTACTAATGATGGCAAATATATCCTAAGAGGGGGGTGAATTAGGATTCGTACAAATTTCGATAATTTAAAAACACAAATTGATGGCAGAGTACTATGTTTCGAAATATAGGGTATATGTTTCGAAATAAACCTTTCTGTTAAGTAGGTTTCGAAACCTACTATATATGTTTCGAAATATACCTTACTATTATAGCTTGTTTAGAAATATAGATTGTATGTTTCGAAATATACTTTTCTGTTTTGCTTAATTCAAAATCTTTTGGCTTTTATTTAAAATAATGATTTTTGACAAAGATGATTTACATAAGTAAGAGTATACCGAAGGAGTTTGAGATCAAAGATAGATACTTATGTATATGAAAAAGCTTATGCTTAAGGAAAATATGTTTTAGACTTTGATGACAATTCTTGTGCTTCAAAGAAAACTTATTTTAGCTTTTGAAAACAATTCTTTTGAAAGCTTGAGCAATGAATAACAAGCAAGCAAAATAATAAAGTTGGTGCACACAAGATATATAGTGGTTCGGTACCCCGCGTAGTCCACTACCTTCAAGCTTAACCACTTAAAGGATTTTTTAATCCCAATCACTTTTACTAGTGATTAACCACAACAAGGGTTTTATCACGGTTCACCCCAAAATCTTATACAATGAGTTTTTACGGGCTCAACTCAAATCTTACACCAAGTGAGTTTTAGGGCTAAACTCAAGCCTTTAACACAATGAGTTTTAGGCTCAACTCAAACCTTTACACCACAATGAGTTTTAGGCTAAACTCAAACCTTACAACATTAACAAAATAAATATATTTTTATCTTTATAGCCCAATAGAATGCATAGCAAGAAATATCTTACCAATGGTTGGACAAACCTCTTAACTTGGAGAGCTGGACAAGATGAGACTTCAGTTTTCACTTGCTTCTCCTTTTCACTCACAATGCACAAGAATAAGATTTGTAGAGGATTTTTTTTTAGAGCTTGAATAAATGATTTGATCAACACTTGTGCTTGTGTATGTGTCTCTAGTGTGTGCTATCTTATTATTACACATTCTTATCTTCAAACACTTGCTATTTATATCAAGAGATAGAAATCTGGTTGTTTTATAGCCGTTAGAGACAAGACAGAAAAGAAGGTTTCGAAACATAGCATACAGGTTTTGAAACATCACAAATTTACACTAAGGTTTCAAAACATACTCCTCATGTTTCGAAACATACAACATTTTCCATTTGGACATGCACTTAGAGACAGCATTAAGTGGGAGACAAAAACTTATGCCTATTATGATTATACACATGATCTCCAATTCAAATTCAAATTTGAATTCTTAGAGCATGGAGAAAGCATTAAACAAATGATTTTGATAAATATAAAATTGCAGCACACATGCATCTTGATTTTTTAAATGATTTGCTGATTGAAATGTCAGAGGTTTCGAAACATAGAATGAAGGTTTTGAAACATTCTTCAAAACTTAATTTGAAAACATATGCATTATAAAGATGTTTCGAAATAAAATGCACAAAAACATTAAAACCTTTTCAGAAGAGGTTTTGAAACATGCACAGAAACATGACAGATTTTTAAAAGGATTTACTTGAAAGCATAATTCATAGCATGTATACATCACAACTTATTTACATTTACTTTTATTTATATTTTACTTTCCATTTACTTTAATACATAAATGTAAATAAGAAAGTACCCCCTATTTGGATTCAATAAAAATATCCAAAAAATCAAAATCCATAACAATAAGTAAGTAGAATTTTGGTTTTAGTACAAACTCAAGATTTAGCAATATTACCACCTCCAAAATATATACTTTCTATTTAATGAAAAATTCATTAAAAATCATTTTAATACCAATGGATATTAGATATCAAAATATCGGAAGATAGTTTTCCAAAAAGAAAACATTTTCAAAAACATGTTCTAATTGGTCTTTTACCTTAGAATAATTTTAGCTTTATATTGACCAACGATTTCAAGGCTAATTGTGAAAATCGCTTTAGGAGATTCTTTTAAATCATAATACTTGTTTTTGCAAATCTCCATATGTATAAGAATAAATTTAACTTAGTTTTCATTTGAACAAAATAATACTTGATATTGAAATTGATATATGTTGAAAACCATAACCTTGACTCATGACTTAGGGATTAAGCCAATAGATGTTTTTCATCATCAAAACTAATATACAAAAATGTGCAACATCATAAGGGTACTAGAAAACACTTGCAAGAAACAAATCAAGTTTCGGATCGAACCACTCACCTTTAAGTTGTAACTTTTGCCTGAAACTTCAAAATGCGTGTCGTTCTTGAATGTCGTGAAATGCCTAACTCTTACAATCGAGAATTTCCTTTATTTTTCTTATTTTTTCTTATTTTATGTAACCCTTTCTTTCCTTAGAAATCTCATAATAAATATCTGACACCTAACTTTACCAAATATTTGTACACAGATATTTCTAAAATAATTTTCTAAAAATTACAAAATTAATTTCAAAATAAAATCATACCTCACATGCCCTCACGCGCTAAGTGAGTGGGTAAGGGTGAGATCCGCGTGTGCTGCCCACGCGCCTCGTCTTCTCCAGCCTTTTTCTTCGTCTCCAACTGTGCTTGCAACCACCTCCGATGGTTGACTCCGGCGACCCTCAATTTTTCGATGAAGCCTCTAAAAACCTCTTAAAATCTACACCATTTGCTCCCAAATTCTCTAGATTTTCTCTAAAAATTAAAAGGAATCAAAGTCCCTTAACAAAAACTCCCGATTCTCTCTAAAATAACTCGAATTCGAAGCAAAAATCTTAATAACATTCTCAGCCTCAAACCATCTATTCATAGGAAAAACCCATCGCTAAATGCCAATTTTGAAGCGTAGTCACCCCCTAAGATCTATATCTATCCATTAAGTGGCTCGAGTAGCTCTACACGATGAGAAAAATTCCATGACTTTCAGCCAAAAATTTTGGTCACTTCCAGCATTAAATGCGGCCAAGACATGGCCGATTTTGGCAGTGGCCACCATGGGTCGGTGCATCATGACTTGGGGCTTCTTCTGAGCCCTATGGGTGACTTTCCTGATGTCCATAGGTGGCTCCATTGATGCTCAAGGGTAGCTAACTGAAAAATTACAGGTTCACACTTGACTTTTGTTATTTGCACTTCAGCCCCTACATTAATTTCCAATTACAGTTTGGCCTCTACCATCACACCCCTGAACTTCACATTAATTCCACTATGTCCTATGAGTTATGAACACTTCATTTCACCCTCGAGTTTCTAGAAAAATTGCCTTTTCGACCTCCCTCGGAAAGAATACAAATTTTGCATTAAGGCCCATGTGTGCAAAAATTATGTTTTGGACCTCATTTCGAGAATCCTTTGGGACTATGACTTCCTTACTTCCTAGTTGCACTTATGCCCTTAACTTTGACCTTATTAACAATGGTTCCCTTGCTTCGACAAGTTTTGCAAATTACGTCTTGGCCCTAATGTACTGAAAATTACATTTAACCCAAAATTCCACTAATAGCCAAAATATCATATATACAAAATCTTGGGTATTACATCATCTCCCTCTAAAAAGAAATTTTTTCCTCAAAATCACTCATTTCTAAGACTAAATAGATGCAGGTAAGAAGCCTTCATTTCTTCTTCATACTCCTAGGTGGCTTCTTGTTCCTCGTGGTTTTTCCATAGTATTTTTACCAAAGGAATGATTTTGTTCCTCAAGACCTATTCCCTTCGATCTAAGATTTGAACTGACTCTTCTCGGTAGGCTAGGTTGTCGCGTATCTCAATGGTCTCATCTTGGGGAATTTGAGTAGGATCAGGTTTGTACTTCAGCAGCTGTGACACACGAAATACATTATGGATGCTTGATAAAGGTATCGGCAATGCCGGCTGATAAGCCACTGGCCCGACTCTTTCTAAAATTTCGTAAGGACCGATGTACCTTGGGTTTAGTTTTCCCTTTTTCTTTCCTCGAATCACTATTTTAAATGGAGAAACCTTTAAAAACACTTTATCACCTACGTGGAATTCCAAATTTCATCTTTATTGATCAGCATACGACTTTGACTAGTTCTCATTTTCTCCTAGATTTTCTTGGCCTTCCCCGTGGTTTCTTGGACTAGTTCGGGCCCAATCAATCTTGTTTTCTCGACTTTTGCCCAACATAGTGGAGTTCTACATTTTTGCCCATACAACACTTCATAGGGTGCCATCCCAATACTACTGTGGTACCCATTGTTGTAGGAAAATTCAACTAATGGTAAGTGTTTTTCCTAACTTCCTGGGAAATTTAGAATACAAGCTCTTAACATGTCTTTTAACATCTGGATTGTTCGCTCGGTCTGACTGTTAGTTTGGGGGTGATAGGTCGTACTGAGCTTCAACTGTGTTCCCATGCACTTATGGAAGCTTTCCCAAAACCTTAACGTGAATCATGGGTCATGATCAGACACTATGCTTGCAAGAATTCCTTGTAACCGAACGATATCTTCAATGTATAGTTGTGCTAAGGCATGAACTGGTTATCCTATCTTGATAGGTAGGAAATGAGCTATCTTTGTCAACTGATCCACTATTACCCAAATATCATCGTTCCCCTTTGGACTTCAAGGTAAGTTGGTTACAAATCCATAGTGACATGATCCCATTTCCATTCGGGGATATCCAATGGTTGCAATAAACCTCCCGACCACTAGTGCCTTATTTTAATACGTTGACAAGTATCGTATCGTGCCACGTATCGAGCTACATCTTTCTTCATATCGGGCCAGCAATAGCCTTCCCATGTAATGCGACAGATAATAAATGCAATGGCTTATGCAACATTAACGTGATGACAAAACCCCCATAAGCCAGGCATCAGGCCATGCTACGCCCATATAAGAACTCGTATAAGCAAAATACTCTAAATGCGTATGCTCACCTATCATACCCAAGTCGGCACTCAACAGGCCAACTGGGTTATGCCAATGTGCACACTTCCCCATATATACAGAGCATGAACCCCCAATGAATGTAAGCCCAATCCCACGCACTATAATTTCATGCAATATGCCACATAATGGCAGAGCCAGTTGATAGTGACCAAGTATCGGTTGATAATCTGTGACTAGGAACAACTAGTCGATAGTCGCCCTCAGCCGGATGACGGTTTGCCCCAGTGTCACCAAATAATCAACATATTACCTCACAGGACGACAGCTCTCGTTGCCTATTATTACCACTCACACCCATAGGAAACCATAACCACACCATGATATGTACACACCAAGGATAGGTGTCCAGCGGTACCAACTTTCCCGACCCGTCTATAGTCTATTGTAAGAGTTGATAACTGGTGCCCATACATCCAGTCATCGACTGCTATGACCCAACGGTCGACAGTCAGTAGCTTTGTACCCCACACCCTATAACTCACATAAATATATATTGAGACTCTCAGTTACAACAACTCACCTCGGAGGGTACCCACAACCACAACTGACTCACTAGGAACCTAGCCCCAACTAGGTTCAGCATCATTCCCAAGGAAGTATGGGCGATATAATACCCCGTAAGCACTTACCGAATTACACCCTAAGAGTCTCCTATTTAATTTAATTAAATTTAATTTATACAACATATACCCACAGCGCACGTAAATAATTTCTAAAACCAAATCAGGTTAAGGAAGGAAACAAAATCCACAAATCGAATAAGATTCACAAAGGGAGTAAAGAGCTTGCCTTTAATTAGTTGATTTCGGTGTTTTTACCCCCACACACTACTAAATTAGTACTCTCTGCATAAGAGTAGTATAATCAACCAAAATTAGTCAAATCACACCCTTAATTAAATTCTAACAGTATAGATTTCCTTACACAATTTACTATACTTACCTGAATACTTAAATCTCGATTATATTGAATTTTTTCGCAATTTCTCTTGGATTTTCCCCCTCATTTCCAGCCTCTGTACGCCTCCACCTTCTTTGTAGTTTTATCCTCTTTGTTGTTGTTGAAATCACCTCGTTTACACATTGAAACAAAGGATTAAAAAGGTAAAAGGAAGGGCCACCAATAGTTGCTGCGTGGCAGCGCAGCTGCACAGCCTCCAGCCCCCAAAATGACATCGTTTTGGGGCATCATTCGCTGGAAAATAACAGCAAAATCCTCTCCAACGCGCGCAAGCCCCAAGTAGAGGTGTCAAAAGGGCCGGGCCGCCCGCGGGCCGCCCGGCCCAGCCCGTGACGGGCCGGGCTTTGGCCCGGCCCGTTACTGTTCATACGGGCCGGGCCGAGCCTGGCCCCCATTGGGGGGCCGGGCTGGGCCAAAGAAATTGGGCCCACGGCCCGGCCCGTGGCCCGTTGGGCCGTTATGGGCCGGGCCCATGAGGCCCTTATGGGCTAGTAAGGCCCTTACTCATTTTTTTTTTTAATTTTGTTATTCTTAGGTAATTATTGATATTGGATGCTAAAAAATTTAATTTCGCAATATATATAAATAATAACCATCAATTAATTTATTTAAAATTTTTAAGTTAAATTTTTTATATATTTAAATTATAAATAAACATTCTCTTTTTTATATGTACATTATTTTTCATATCAATTCACAACAAAAATTATAAGGCATATAGAATTTTGAAATATAAAATAATGAAATAATATTTAAAACTTAAGAATTAAGATAGAAAATATTTAAAAAAAACAAATTAATTTTTATATATGTATTATTTTGATATTTATATATGTATATATTATATGTATTATTTTTAAAAAAATTATTTAAAAAAAAAAGGGCCGGGCCCACCGGGCCCGGCCCACTAGGCCCTGTGGGCTAAGGGCCCGGCCCGGCCCTCTAGCCCACGGGCTGGCCCGGCCCAGCCCGGCCCGGCCCTTTTGTAGGGGGGCCGTGGGCCGGGCCGGGCCCTATCAATTATAAAAGGGCCCGGGCCCGGCCCGGCCCTTTTAGTAAAAGGGCCGGCCCGGCCCGTTTAAAAAGCCCGTGGGCCGACTCGGGCCGGACCGGGCCGGGCCGGGCCGGGCCGGCCCTTTTGACACCTATAGCCCCAAGCCTCAATCCCGCGTCTCCCACTTGGTCCCTTGCATAAGCAACCGTCCTCACTGCCTGCCTCCTCAACCCAAATACACACTACATTAAACTTAAAGTGATCCCAGAACAGTTCTCAAAAATTGCATTTAGACCCTAATACTTTCGAAAATTACCACACACCCCACTTATTAATAACTCTCATACCCCCAGATTTTCAATAATTAGTTACCCATCTCCGTAACACAAATTAAATTAATATTTCCTTTAAACCTACAAATATTGAATAATCACCTTAAGTACAATAATTATTATTTCCATTAAATCATTCAAATCCTTACCACTTCAAACGGTTACAAATTACTTTAAATACAAAAATTAATAATTATTACTAGTCTCGAATTACCAATATCTTACAGTCTCTCCCCCTTAACAAAATTTTGTCCTCGAAATTCTCATTGGTTCATTCAAACCATTAAGGGAGACACACCGAATTTCCTTTCTGACTCTTAGAGTCTAGCAGTTCCTAACTCGTCAACCTTCTCGTCTCGATTCGTGTTTACTCCACTTTAACTAGGTAAGTTCGTAGCTTCCACGATAACATCCCACATTATCTCTTTGACATTCCATGTCATCATTTTCCAGTATTACTTCTAGGTTCGGGTTCAGCAAATACACCAAGAGACATTCACTTTACTCATATTTTGCTAATCCGTCACCCTATTTAGTCACATTAAGACCATAAGCATCTTAACTAGTTTAAAGAAAATCATCAACTGCACTGCAATTTTTGATAAGATTTTCTTATTATAATATCATAATCCAACCGTCATCCCAAGGCTATCTCATGTTCCCATCGCACTCCCATTTTGCAATATCTTGACCACATATCAATCTAAGGATAAGCTCAGAATACAGAGGCATTTAATCCCAATGATAAACTGATTCGTAGCACAAAGCTAAATGTAAATGCAATTACCTTCAAATACTACCGGTAGTGGAAGGGGTGGAACTCTCCCTAAAACTCTGAGCCCTACCGAAGGCGCTGAAAGTAAAGCATGATCGCTACGGGGCAAACAGTGTAGTTCAAAATTTTTGAACTTACTCCGATCTCGGTGATTGGATCAACGTTGAAATCAAATCATTCACATACAAATAAATAAATCTAACTTTAGATTATCGAGTCGTTAGTGGATTCGAGCCGTCCAAGCGTCCGGCCTCTAAGTCATGATACGCGGCACGCGTCCATTGGTAAGGAGAGCGGAATAGGAGTGCTAGCTCATTCTCCTTTTCGCGGCTTATGTATGGACGAAAAAGAACACCCATGTTTCAAATCGATGCCAAAAAGAAATGGGGAAGAGTGAACAGCAATATGTTTTTCAACTCTTGAAAAATGACACCAAAAATCACTACACTTTTGGGCAACCCATAAAGGGATATTTATAGTGAAATATCCTAGGGTTTCTAAAACCCTAATGGATTGGGCTAGCTCATTAATTCTAATTTAATTAGAATATTAAGTGGGCTTATTCTAGTCCAACTAGAAATATAATTAAACGGCCCAAATCCTTTTATAGGTTTAAATAAAATATTTTGGCCCAAATCTAATTCAAGCCCAAATATAATATTTAATATTTAGCCCAAATCTAATTTGGTCCAAATATAATATTTAATATTTGGCCCAAATCTAATTTAGTCCAAATATAATATTTATTTTAATATTTGGCCCAAATCCAATTTAGTCCAAATATAATATTTAATTTAATATTTGGCCCAAATCTAATTTAGTCCAAATATTAACTTAAGTCCAAAAATATTTTATTTCCTATTTGTCACTCCAATAACTAGAAAATTTTTAAATTAGAAACTTATTCCTAATTTAATCAATTGCCATTTTTAGGAAACTCTTTCCATTGTGACGACTCCTCGTCATATCGACGTCATTACGTCTATTTGTTCTTTTTTCGCGAGAACCTACGACGGCACAACTTCTTGCCGAAGTGTCTCACTTAACCATACGTCCACTCTCCTGGTTTAAGCCAGGGACCGTGCCTATTGCGTATGACTCATTAGGCTTCCGAATATGTTGGCAATGTGTCGGTACAAACACATAAGACAAGATTGGCCTCTAGCAAGGCATCATGCCTACCCAATTATTCAGAAGGATTCATAATCCGCAAATAACCTTTCATGAGCATGGTTACCATGTAATATGATCCTCTCGTCAATGTATCTTATGTGATCTCAAGTATGGCGATGTGTTGCTTGATAACGATCACATGAGTTTTCTTTAGTCTTCCGGATATCTTCACTTAATTAGAAAGTAAATCAATAACTCCTTATTGATCTCTTTCACCATGGCCATGGATTTAAAGTGAATATCGACCGAAGGCGTCTTAGATACATGATCCTCTATCAAGGGATAGACGAGTCCCATCTTGGCTATGCACCCATCTCCATAAGCCTCACGATATACCCAACGATCGCCCACGTGCAGCCTTTGTCTAGGCCCATCGAAACGATGTCAAAGCATACCGGTCTTCTTATGAGATGACCGTGACAACCTCAGGTCCAAGGATTAGTTACACCTATCTCATTTGAGAATACCATCAACATATAACCAAAATGGATTCTCATGGCGAGTCATGTCCAGTGACACGTTCTCCAACATTGGTCACTTATGTACTTGTCTAGGCATCCCATGCCTATGGGTGTGAGACTCCATTGCTATCATATAGCAAAAACATAGCACATACAAGTCTTACTGCAATTGTCAATGTCCATTCTTGACATTGCTACGACTTGGGACGTTTAATGATGTCTAGAAACTGCGATGCATCATCTCATATCTTTATAGATTAATCACAGTATACATCATATGGATTTCTATCTAGTTTCATTCGGTTATTACAAAAATAACAAGAAACTAATAGAATGACTTCTTGTGAATTTGAACAACTCCTTATTCAAATAATAAACATGATTACAATTGTCAGTGTACAACATGCCCAATCTGATTGGGTCTAGAGCACCTACACTAACAAGCGCCCCTGCCATCCATGTTAGGAACCGGCCAATCGTGTAGCTTTGATTCTGCCTTCTTTGATCCGTAGAGTTGCAAGCGCAAACTCCTCCAAGTCGGTCCACACGATCGACCCTTTTCAACGACACCTCGAGTAGTACTAGCAAACCCTAGGCGCCTCCAAGAGAGATCCGAATTTTTCCTTTTGTTTTTTTTTTTTCCAGCTTCTTAAGTGGTCTTTTTATAGAGTAAAAACCCTAATTATGCCTTTGAAAAACCCTAAACGATTTAGGTTTGGCCCATAATTATATTGAGCTGAATCTCTCTTTTAAATTATGGAACGGGCTCGACCTAAGTGTGTAACCCCTTAGGTCCACCATTGGGCTAGATGTAGGCCAACTCTATTGGGCTATATGAAGGCCCAACTCATTAGATTAATTAAACTCTTCAATTAAACTTATGGGCTTCTTAATTAGCACATCTTATGGGCTTCTTAATTAAACTCTTTAATTAATAGTTTTAGAATTAATCAAATTAATTCTAAAACCCTACATATCATGGTTAGCGTCTAGCAACATGCCATGAATACCTAGCCAATGATGAAAAACACTGACCTTTTCAATTGCAAATACCGTGCAGTAAAATCTTTTCATCAATCTATGTCCCAATTGAATTTAGGGTATGGTTTTATGACGAAACCCTAATCATTCAATAACTATGTATCCATTCCAGATTTATGACTTGATAGGTGAAATCAAAACACCTTTTGATTTCCACCTCACCTTGGCCAAGGATTTCCTCAGTCATGAAATCATCGGAATACACAGGACATCTTCTCATCTTATCGATAAGTGATGAATTCTATTTCGACATCCACAAGCCTTCATATGCGATAAAGTTACGCCTAGTGATAATTTGTTAATGACTCCATTGGAATCCAAAAAGAACCAAAGCGTAACCACTCAAATATAAGACTACCATGATGTCTCAAGTCTAAGGACCAATCTACACTATTACAACACAGAAATTCCAATTCGACAATAAACAATTACCATTAGGAATTCTGTAGCGGGTCAGTTCAGTGTACTTATTCTTGTAATAAGCACCCACATATATGCACTAGTGTCTACACACCAATGTCTATGAAACAAGACATTCTCCTAATTGAGCATGCATCATATATGCTAGTCTATCCGAGTTATTAGTGTCCAATCCTAATAACTCTATGACTAGGAACATTTAAGATCAAGGCTTATAAGGAATATGTTTCATGATCGTCATCTCTTTGCACGACCATATTTCATGAGCCTATTTGATCTATGGACTTTGTCAAGAATGGAAATAATAAAGACAACCATCAATGACAAATAAAACATAATGCCTTACAATAATAATTGATTGAAGATAAAGAGTCACAATGAAAAAAAAAAATATGATCAATTACATGTAAATATAATTGGCTTGTGGGGCATAACTCTAACATTCCAAACTTTTGTCCACCAAACTATAGAGCCTGCATACATTCATTTGCTTTGTGAGGGCGACACCGAAAATAAATGATCTCTCAACCAATAGTTACCTCTGCAGTTTGTGGACAATCTTGTTGGATATGGATCGGTTGGTCACATAAATAGCAGACAGATCAATGAGGCTGGCACGACCCTCAATGTCCCTTTTCGCACAGTTTGCACCTCGGGAGTCCACTTGTAACCCCCGTCAATAGCTAACCTCTTATAACACCAATGAGACCATGAATAAATTTTAACCGGAGACGTTCGGGATGTTCAACCCATACGGTCCATAAGTGTCACCAGCATGTTAGCCCCGATTTTCAACCTAGAAGGTAACTCTTCCCAGAAATGCACCTGAGTATTTCTCCATGTCCTGACATACTCTCTACACCCATCCGAGCCCAACACCACTGAGTTTCCATTATCGACATAGCTATCAATGACTGTCTCAGGTGGACCGCTTATACCTCATCTATTAGGTCTCATTCACCTAATCATTCGTTTTCCCAAATATCTAACTATACTAGTCATCGGGATAATAACTCCACACTCAAAGTTACACCGGTATCCCAAATCTTTATTGGCTACGAGTCATCAGTAGAACAGTTTGGCCTCACTGCCTATTTCACATTTGAGTAAATGCCCAGGCGTCACATGACAGTCATCCTTGAGTCACAGTTACGCCTTTCAGGAACAAGACTTCCCATTCATTTGATCATCATACACAACAACAGATTTTAACGCCCACATATTTGCATAGCCTGAACCGTATCAACGTATTTCATTCCTTACTTCGCTATCTTCCAATTCTAATACCATTAATTCAATATCACATTTCAGTATTCAATGGTGTGGCTAATTACTTAAATTCCATCCTCGGATGTAAACTACCACGGGGTACATACACAAATAACCCATACATAAATTTTCAATTTCACTTGAGATTTTCCACCTCCCCAGCCAATAGACCGTTCCACGTGAGAATAATTCATTCTTGACTATCCAATTTCACTGACTCTTCCTCTCGTTTGTTCCTTTCTAACATCGTAGCAACACGTAAACCTTTAACCACTCTACTCCATCACATTCTGTTTACTCAAATCCTCAGGCGTGCACCAATACCCGTCTAACATGTAATTCTTCGTTGCTACACATAGTAGATACCGAGCTCCCAGTACAGAGACCTATAAATGGGAAGAGAATAGGTGACCGTTCGCAACCGGCCAACAACTCTCTCACCCACAGTCAACTACTTGCTATGCCTCACTACTACCTCACCCCTTCCCTTTACTGTTACCAAAAGCATTCATGCATACACACCTACCAATAAGAGTGTCCTGGCAAGTCACAGTAACATCATACCTCACGTTCACTCACATGCGGTCTTAAACCGTAACCATTCTCATAAAATGTTTACATCCGATCACACCTCACTCTCATCATCATACGCATTAGTACCTACCATGCATCTATAATTTCTTTTATATTAGCAATCCTATCATACCACCATAAAAACCAACGTCCTGCTACGCCTGGAATCGTACCAGACGAGTATCATGCGTCGTAACTCCACACACACAATTCCCTCAGGCAAGTATCCCATGCCCTAACTCGCTCTAGGCATGCCTCACAAACGTGTGCCATATATCCGTTCAAAACTTTATTCTACACCGTTACATACTGATAGAACACATATTTTCATATTATTTAGCCCTCAAATTTAGTCTTTTTGCACATTAGTTGTGTCCTTTTTATTCATCTTGGTTTTATTTTATAGGAATTGGGCTTCACACTATTTTACTTTATTTTTCCAGGTTTAGGACTATGGGAGCATGAGATGGGGCATGAAAACGTCTTGATGGCAATGAGATATCTTGGAAATTGGAGAAAGAGAAGTAAGGGCAATTTTAGCAGATTTAACCTCCTGCACTTCCTTCAGTATTTTGGCCAAGATAAAGTTCCAGAATGAAGATGATGTCTTCAGAGATATTGTAGAGGACTTCTAGGGCTTTCTGGAAAGGTATGGTTTGTCCAAATCCGAGTTCGTTTGGGCCTTCAAACAGCACTTCAAAGTCGGGGCTAGGAAGTTGGGTCAAATTAGGAAAGCTGCACAGATGCTGATTCCTTAAAAGGGCCATATCTTGGGCGTCCGATATCCAAATCAAGTGATTCAAAAGCCCAAATTAATCTAATCTTCCTAATCTACAATTCTTATGAAGAGGCCGAAGCCCATAACGCGCGCTAACCTATCCGAAATCGGCTGTGAAGTGGCAGTAACCTAGGGTTTCCTCCTTAAGCCCTACTTAAGCACCTTAAGTGGCCGATTTGGAGAGCATTCTTGGAGAGGGCGTGAACAGTAGCCAGCTTTCATTCTCCCCATTGTTCTTGTCAAGATGGAGGGCTAAGGTTCTGTAATCAGTTGCAATACCATCCTTGTTCCCGGTTTGAGTCTTTGGTTTTAATGGAAATCATTTTTTTTTTAGTTTTAACTTTGTTGTTCTCTTGTTTCTGTTCTCTCTTAAATCTGTGTATGTGTTGATGCCGGTTGGATGAATGCATGCATTGTCTTTGTTTGAGAATCCAAGGTTTTTGTGCTCGGTTGAGGCTTTAACTAGAAGCAAGAACAATCAGTCTCGAATCTGTGCAATAAGGGGTATCAAAACTGATAAATCGAACTAAGAGGTTTCTGAAATCTGTTTATTGGTTTTCTTTCCAATCTTTGGCGGTTGTTAAAGGATTATTCTGGTTTTTGATTTGAGAATTGAAACTAAACAAATGGTTTATTGAGAAGGCGATGAAAACTGGGATAGAAGGTTGGTTTGCAATTGATTGCATCTTGATTTCTTGTGTTCTTGCTTGTTTAGTTTTCTGTTTTTTATCAAAAAAACTTTCCCCCCCCGTTTAGCCTTGTTTTGACAGATACGCTTGAGGTTCGTTGGGAGACGACTTAGGGTTGCACCCTTGCTGCAAATCAAAATTCTTATTCAACTAATCTATTGGTGTTCGACAGCCCCGATCACATACTCTTACTCACCCAACTCATACGTATAGGTCATTTTCGTCACCTTTGATACAATCATAGCATAACACAAATATTAAGTCTGGGGCTTATACCTTAACAATTCCCATACACATTCCAGGATAACCACACATACTCGATGAGAGTTTACAAAAAAATTCTATTTTCTTATTTTACACATACCCTATATAATAGCTATTTACATTCACACCAACAACCAAAAGAAAATACATACACAAACCCTATTTTATAGCCCACCTACTATCTTCTCTGCTTACTAACACAAGCATCCCTCACTAGGTAGAGCTCCTTACATCCCCTTCTGCTAGAGACGTAACCTCATCCGTCGGATTTGCCAAGTCCCCGCTACTTCCAACGGATGATAAATCCAAATTTTGACACCCAAGTCCCAGCATACAAACCTGCCACAACCATGAACTAGCTGACATAAAGTCCATGAGCTCGAGGCTCCCACAACACGATCCACACGAGCCCGAGCTCCCATTTGAACCACATACTGGAGTTCTCGAGTCATAGCTATCTGGAGCCCAGCTCCCACATATAGCTATCGAGGGTCAACTCCATATCACATCTGATATCAAACGGTAACCATCTAATGCAACAGATAATAAATGCAATGGTTTATGTAGCATTAACGTGATGGCAAAGGCCCCATAAGCCAAGCATCAAGCCATGCGACGCTCATATAAGAACTCACATAACCAAAATGCTCTAAATGAACATGCTTACCTATCGTACCCAAGTTGGCACTCAACAGGCCAACTGGGTTATGCCAATATGCACAGTTCACCATACATACAGAGCATGACCCCCCAATGAATGTAAGCCCAATCCCATGCACTGTAATGTCATGCAATATGCCACATAATGGCAGAGCCGGTTGACAATAACCAAGTACTAGTCGACAGCCGCCCTCGGCCTGATGACGATTTGCTCCAGTGTCACCAAACAGTCAACACGTTACCTCACCGGACGACAGCTCTCACCTGCCTGTTATTACCACTCACACCCACAGGAAACCATAACCACACCATGATATGTACACACCAAGGATAGGTGTTCGGCGGTACCAACTTTCCCGACCCGTCTATAGTCTATTGTAACAACTGATAACTGACGCCCATACATCCAGTCATCAACTGCTACGACCCAACGGTCGACAGTCAGTAGCTTTGTACCCCACACCCTATAACTCACATAAATATATATCGAGACTCCCAGTTACAACAACTTACCCCGGAGGGTACCCACAACCACAACTGACTCACTAGGAACCTAGCCCCAACCAGGTTCGACATCATTCGCAAGGAAGTATGGGCGATACAATACCCCGTAAGCACTTACTGAATTACACCCCGAGGGTCTCTTATTTAATTTAATTAAATTTAATTTATACAACAGATACCCACAGCGCATGTAAATAATTTCTAAAACCAAATCAGGCTAAGGAAGGAAACAAAATCCACAAATCGAATGAGATTCACAAAGGGAGTAAAGAGCTTGCCTTTAATTAGCTGATTCCGATGTTTTTACGCCCACACACCGCTAAATTAGTACTCGTTGTATAACAGTAGTATAACCAACCAAAATTAGTAAAATCACACCCTAAATTAAATTCTAACCGTATAGATTTCCTTACACAATTTACTCTACTTACCTGAATACTTAAATCTCAATTATATTGAATTTTTCCATAATTTCTCTTGGATTTGTCCCCTCATTTCCAGCCTCCGTACGCCTCCATCTTCTTTGTAGTTTTATCCTCTCAATTGCTGTTGAAATCACCCCGTTTACACACTGAAATGAAGGATTAAAAGGGTAAAAGGAAGGGCCGCCACCAGTTGCCACGTGGTAGCGCAGCGGCACCGCCTCTAGCCCCCAAAACGATGTCATTTTGGGGCGTCATTGGCTGGAAAATTCTAGCAAAATCTGCTCCAACGCGCGTAAGCCCCAAGCGTTAATCCTGCGTCTCCCACTTGGTCCCTCACGCGGGCAATCGTTCGCGCTGGCTACCTTTCTTAACCTAAATACACGCTACATTAAACTTAAAGTGATCCTATAGCAGTTCCCAAAAATTGCATTTAGACCCCAATACTTCTGAAAATTACCACACACACCCCACTTATTAATAACTCTCATACCGCCAGATTTCCAATAATTAATTATCCATCTCCGTAACACAAATTAAATTAATATTTCCTTTAAACCTACAAATATTCAATAATCACCTTAAGTACAATAATTATTATTTCCACTAAATTATTCAAATCCTTACCACTCCAAACGGTCACAAATTACTTGAAATACAAAAATT
The DNA here is from genome assembly GCF_014633365.1 of Diospyros lotus. Taxonomy (NCBI): domain Eukaryota; kingdom Viridiplantae; phylum Streptophyta; class Magnoliopsida; order Ericales; family Ebenaceae; genus Diospyros; species Diospyros lotus. Next base: position 20,017,223 of record NC_068345.1, read on the forward strand.
AATAATTCTTATTATTCTTGAATTATTGGGATGTTACACCTCGTCTTCCATACCCTCTTCCTCCTGCACTTCCTCGTATAAATTTGCAAATAGTACTTGAATCCTATGGAAAAAGTCATCTAATGTCTCAAATTCCTCATGTAGATAAATCCATCGGGTAAAAGCCTGCCATTCCCCCTCTAGCAGATTCACAACGCAGTTACACCCCGCCTTATCCGGCGTGCCACTATAAGGGATTATCGGGATTTCTTTTTTTTTTTTTCCTTTACACGAGCGTGTGTAACGACCCAGATTTTTACCTCAATTCTTATTTACATCAGCGGAAGCAAATTGATTAAAATTACACATCTCAGGGGCTCTTACATACATACTGTAACATTAGCTAAACAAACCTAACGAAACACCCCCACCTAAGCCCTTGCTCACACCCACCTCCAAGGATCTTTTCGGTCGGGAGAGCCTCGTACACATGGCTATCGGCAAGGATCCGACACCACCAATCTAACCTTGAACCTTCCTTCCTTAACTTGGAATGATGTTAAAATAAAGTTAGCCACAAGGCTCAGCAAGCATAATTAAAACAAAGGGAAATCAATCGCCACAACTGGCATTAACAAAGCTTCCTAGAATATTTGTTCCCCACGTCATGTCATAAGTTATTGCATATATTCAGTATACCCACATCAGGTTCCACAAGTTTGTGTGGCACGTATTCATAATTATGCAAATGGCCATTCGGGCTGAATTCATATTGTATACCGTGCACCGTCATGCACGTTCACGTTCACATTACTTCTGACAACATGTATTTCCACAAAAGATTTTATATCATAATGCAACACGTGCACATGCTCAACAAAATACAAACAGCCCTTAGGCTCACATCTGTCAATATGCTCAACGATACCATATACAATATCATAACCCATAATACTCATCAACCATCCGTCACCCTCTTTAGCATGGCAACACACGCCTAACCTGCCCGAATGTCATCGGCACAGTGATAACAATGCCCTCGCTCAAAGGTCGAGGGGACCAACACCTGTTATAATCCTCACTTGAGAAACATAAATACAATGCATGTATGATCATATGTAACTCACACCTCCATGTATATGCAAGAGTCTTTACACAGTTGTTATGGGAGTATTTATTCTGATTGTTCCGGGCAAAAGCCCATATGTTCCACGTTATGCAATCCACATCATTAAACTCATATTTGTATGTTTCCAACACATTTATGGCATAAGATATTAGCCCAATATTCACAAATCAACATGTTATTGTTTCATATGATTCCGGGGTCAGGATATTAACCCCTATACAACATAAGTATTTGTATCACCTTACTTTCAAGATTAAGGACACTGCCCGTAGTTACTCACATTATGAGCAGGTCCAGCATATTTGACATTATTGAAGATTAGATAGAGGCTGATCCGTTGACCCCCACAATCACATCGAGTCACCCCGACTCTCTAAGCACCTAACCCACATCGGTTCGACATCATTCCCAAAGAAATAGGGGCGATACAAGGCCTCGTGAAGGTTGGAAATAAACATCACCAAGAGTCACATATTTAGTTCAAGCTCTCCATTCACAGATTTGACAACAACTCACATATTATAAAATGGTTACCACACATATTTGCATTATTAATGCATAGTACCAAATCATGGTAAAAGAGAGACTAAAATATGAGAAACCATGGAGACTCTCACAGGAAATTAAGAACATGAGGATAAGGTTAGGAACTTGCCTGCAAATAGCCGATCCTAGCTTCTCTCATACTCTCGCTGCGAAGTAAAACGTTCTATATAAAATAACAAGTTAACAGCTTAAATTAATTAAATTTAACCGCATAATCAACATAATCTAGTCGTATAAATTCTATAACTTAAACATATAACATTTATGCAAATTTTACTCGCTTATCGGGATATTTTTGGATACCAAATAGCCTCAAAATCCCTTATTTTCTCCCATTTTTCTTCTCTTTTCTTCCATCCCTTCACTGCTCGCAGCCCCTCTCTTCTCCCTCCTATTTCCTCTCTGCTTCACAATGTAAGAAGTGGTCGAATTGGCCACTGGAATGGAAAAAAATGTCCTTTAAATGCTGCAAAATGAGCTAGCTTAGGCGGCTCGAAGGTTGCCACATGGTGCAGCCAGTGGCTGCAGCGCAACCACCTCTCTTTCCCTCAAAACGACGTCGTTTCGAGGGTCTCTTGTGCTGGAAAAGTTCTAGCAAAACCTCCATTGCGCGCGCACACGGCCGCAGATTGATCCCATAACCTCACCCAGCAGACGCGCACGCGTGACCAGCTAGGCTGGTAGCCTCTTTGCCTTATATACGCGCGCGATAATATTTAAGGGGGCCCTCAGTTCTTTTTTCAAAATTTGTACCAGCACCCAGAAACTTTCGAAATTCACACACACCCCACTCCTCATTTTCCTTTATTACACTTGTACCCTGAACATTCCCAAAAATTCACCAATTTAATTCCATAATTATTTTCATAAATACTCCCAAATAATTTAATTAATTACTTTAATTTCTCATTTCCTCAAAATATCATAAATAAATATTTTCTCTAAAATCTCCAAATATTCTAAAACATCCTCAAATACCAGAATTAATAATTATTACTTATCTCCAAATTTTTGGATGTTACAATGCGACACCCACGGTGTTTATAAGAATAATCTTCACATGCTTCACAATCCGCCAGAAAACCCCAGTCATGCTCGTTTGTCTAACAAGGTCAATAGACCTAAATCTAAACAAGGCACAATATTACATATTTGTTCATACATAACATTTTCTTAGCAAAATAAGGACTATATAAACTTTAAATGTAAACAATAATAACCATGCTTGAACTCTGTTGGCTCTCAACCGGCCACGTTCTCGCCCTTGCTGCTGTAACACCCCACATTTCTTGAGCGTGTTATAACTTAGGATTTCAGGATTATAAAAATTATTCATATCACAATCACTGCCATACATCACACAATATCCCAAAAACCCTAATTTTCACCTTCTCAACTTAACAAACCCAATAATCGAATAGCTAAAATAGGTGTTAAAATTTCGAAAGCGAAAGCTAGATCGAACCTGATATAGTTCACAACCATAATGCTTTATTTATCATAAATAAAATCGTTCAAGACGTCTACAAAATGTATTACATAGACATCATCTCTAGCAAGTGATAACTGAACATCTTAAACATATCCAGAATTACATAGGTTCGCACGTAAACAAAAATATGCGAAACATGCTACAGACAGTAAATTAAGCTTATTCTTCAGCTACCTCATTTTCCTTAGAGCTGCTCATCGAACCTAGAACGTTTGAATATTCCAGGGACATGGTCCAATTAGAAGATGAATCTTGTAGTGAGAAACTCCAAAAACAGTTTATATTGATGCATGATCAGGTATAAAATGTATGAGAAGACGACGAGAACTACTCCGAAGTGCCTCGTGAACACGTAAGCCTCCTCCAACGAGAGCTTTCTCAATAGCGCATGCATAACGCCTCTCGGGAGGTCCCTAACTGTCACTTCAGCCCGACCTCATAGAACTCATGCAAGCACCACATTCGTTGTTCCTTAGACTCACGGTCTTCCCCACGAGAGCTTTCTCGATGGCACAAGCATAGCGCCTCTCTGGGGATATCCGACTTTTGTCCTCGGCCAACAACAAATAGGTACAACAGTATAGCCACATGAATTTTATAAATGCAACAGTTAAAAAGCCAACAACATATATTTTCCAGAAAAATATATTTCATATATACAACATGATTTCATGTAAGAGAATAACAAGAGTTTATGTATAAGAACTTCACAAAACACATCTCATGCAATAGAAGTCTCTCATAAGAGAATAAAAAATAGGATTTTGAGTATAGGAGTCTCACCTTGTTGGTTTATCTCTTAGACAGTATAATTTTACACCAAACGGCCTGGGTTTCTGCAAAAAACACGCGTTTTGGTAAACCTAACCTCAAATATTTTTATATAGGATGGAAGATATTAAAGTAGGGGCATAACTGGAAAATTTTAAGAAAAATGGACCTCTCACGCGCCCTAGAAACGTGGCTCACACGCCTTCAAGCGCAGCCACTTCCAACGCGTGTATCTCACGCGCTGCTACCAGATTTTGGACAACATTGCATCATTTTCGTATTTCGGCCATATCTCCCTCGTTTTAACTCCGATTCGACCCCCGTTTGAACCTATGCGACCCTATCTTCCCCCTCTTCAGGATTATCAAAAAAAATGGACTTACCTCGCTTTTTTGATGACTAATTTTGGCAAACTCCAGCGAAGGCTCGTAACTCCGACGAGGCTCGGTCTTCCCCGGCTTCTCCTTCGATTTCTTCCCGCCTTCTTGCCGAACTTCCTCCTCTCTCTCTAGAGTAAGCTCCCCCTCTTAGAGTGCCTCAACTCTCAAAGTTTCTTGGAATGATTTGAGAACAACCCATGGTGCCTTTTTATAGATTTCTTCAACTAATCACATTATGCCACTTGTCACAATCTAAGCCATGGACTCCAATGACTCAAAGATATATTTGAATGGCTTTTGAAATCCAAAACTAGAATGGATTTAACTTTTGAAATCCAAGCTAATTCCCTAACTTCTTTCAAATGACATTTTGACCCTTATTTCAAGTCCTCAACTTTAATATTTTACCACATAAGCTCTTAATTTTATCCTTATTTCGTTTGGATAATTCTCTAATTACAATTACACCCTCAAACATCAAATTTATCGAGATATTTAAAATCTCAAAATTAATAACTAAAAATTACTCGATATGTACGATTTTTGGGAAGCCCTTACCATCATTCGGTCTTTTCAGGCTATAACTTAGCTTAACCGAAAACCGTCTCTTATTTTATTTCTTTTAGCACAATAAATATCGCCTCGAGACGCTCGTAAAAAAATATACCTTTGTCCTTAGGTATCTAAGCTCCAAGGCACTCCTTACGACCGATTCGGTCACTTATTGTCATTTCAAGCATATTTTTTGATATTTTAAACTACTTAAAATACGTGGCATCTTCACCAAAATATAGGGTATTATAGCTGCAATCCCCGTCTGGAACGTTGAATATTCCAGGGGCATAACCCATGTTAGATGCTAAAACATCTAAGTGATGGCATAAAAATAGTTTTACAGTATGTATGCATGATTATGAGCATGGCATGAACAAATCGACACAACACGTTAATCATGAGAAATCTCCTTGGCATACACAATTTTCGTGGAAAATATTCATCCCACATCACTGTAACGCCCCGCTCCCACTTACGGGTGTTACTCGTGAACAATCACCCGAATTGTCCACCTGCCCGGCCTTAGGCGAAGGGTGGATCGTGTTTCAAGATGAAACGCCCTAGGTGGGATCTAGGCTCGTCCTTCCCTTCGCTGAATCCCAGGATTCGTTAGAGGAAATGGGCTTTAGCCACACTGCATTGGCTATAGGGAAAATCTTCTTTAGGCGCCCAATCACCATTTTCTCGTTAATTCTTTTTCATCGAAGAATTTTATCGGGCTCCAAAAAAAATCACCATTTGAACCAATCCATTGATGGATCACCAATTTTTGGAGGAAAAACTCATCATTTTCAATTTTCCAAATTTTCAGTATTTTCTCCTAAATACCCGAAAAATCCATTTATTTTGAAAATTCCTCCGGGGCCCAAATTCAATTAAGAAATGCCCCAATTTCTCCCAAAAATTCCAATTTTTTTTAAAAAATTTGGCCGACGGGGCCCACTGGCCCGCTCGGGGCCCGCGCGGGGCCCCGCTAGGCGCTGGCCGCGCCCGCGCGCGCCTGCCCGCGCGCGCGCCCGCGCGCTGGCATGGCCGCCCGCGCGCGGCCACCTGCTGGCGCGCGCGGCTGCGCGCCTGCCCGCATGCGCGCCCCTGCGCGCGCGCCCGCGCGCGGCCGCCTGCCCGCGCGCGCGGCTGCGCGCCTGCCCGCGCGCGCGGGCTGCAGGCTGCTGCCTCCAGCAGCCTGCAGCTGCCCCCCCTTTCACTCCCTTTTTCTTTTTCTTTTTTTTTTTTTGGGCTATAAAACCCCAAATTTTCTTCCAGAATTTATATCAATAAATAAACTTCACTTATCATCAATATTAGCCTATTTTTCTCCAAAATTTAGGCTTAAACCACACTCTTAATGCTTCCAAACCCTCCAAATAACATTTCACCAAGACTTAGGCTTCCTCATGCCATAAGCTATAATCCAATAACCCACCTTCTAAATGAAACATACATTCCAAGATATAACAAACACACATGTTCTTGGGCTTTAACAAGCCATCATCAAACAAAAGAAATTACATCCCATAATTTTTAGGCTTAAAAGAAAAGCCATTACCAACCAAATACAATAATTAAATCAACACAACAACAATGCTTCCATAAGCCATAGCAAGCTCTTGGGTCTTCATTCCCATGCTTTCCCATGCCATTCTACCTTGTATTGATTTTTCCATGCTTCCACAACCTATATGTGAGGATAAAAACCTCATGAGCTATTAAGCTCAATAAGGGTGCAATGCCAAATAAATATGAACATAACAAGTTATATGATGCCAAATGCATGCAAGTGTGGCTAGGTTTCTTTGCCCTCACAACCCTCCAAGGTTAGAGGCATCAACCCACCATTTCATCAATGTTCTCGAACTGACCTATGGCCATAAGTCTCATGAACATAAAAGAACATGCCAAATGCAACATATACATTTATGAAACATATTTAAAACTCATTGCAAGGCCACCCTCCCATGGGGCCAACCCTTACCTCTTCTTGAATATTAAATCTCCATTTCAAGAGAGCTTCCATCTTCAATTTCTTCCATCTAAGATGGCATTCCAAAAGAATTTTATTTTGCATACAAGCATACTAAAATGGAGAAAAGAAAGAATAAGGCTTACCTTAACTTCTTCTTCTTTTCTTCTCCATTTCCTTCCTCCATGAGAGACTTTTTTCTATCTCTCTTCTTTCTTCCTTCTTCATTTCTACAAATGGCCAAAAGGGAGACAAGTCTCCTACACTTCCCCTTTTATACTAGCATTTTTCAAATTCAAGAATGCATCCTAGCCATTCTTTTGGTGAGAACAAATCCTCACTCTCCAAACTAACACAATCCATGGCCTTAAGTCTTGCTTGAAATCCACCATTGGATCACCTTTGCCTTTACAAGACTTCATCTCCACCATTAAAAGAAAGCACACTTTTAATAGGATGGCAATCCATGCCATTTCTTCTCTTTAAATCCCCACCATTGGATTTATTCTCTATTTCAAGAATACATCTCATCCATTAGATCTTGAATTTCCCATTTAATTCTCATTTATTTAATTGAGACCATTTTCACAACATCACATTTGAGAGACATAAATCCCTCATTTTCCATTTAAATAAATCCCACCATTTTCCAAGCATTAATGGGTGACCATTTTCCCATTTTCCATTTGATTTATTTAATTCTCATATTTTCCAAGGCATTAATGGTGACCATTTACCATTTTCTTTTGGATTTTCCTTTAATCCAAATAATCATGCCTCTGATTAAATGCTTGAAAGACAAATTATCATTTCTTTTTTGCATTTAATTTAATCATTCACCAACTCATAAATCCACACATATATATATATGCTCCCACATTTCTAATATATATATTTCTCTCTAATTTCCAAGATTATGCCAAGTGTCACTCTAAGATACTAACTTGGCTTCAATTCTTTATCTTGGACATCCATGTGGCATTACCACATTAATTCACCAACTTAGGGAAAATATAATTATTCTCCTCAAATAATTTAATATCCACCATTTTCCCTATTTCCAAAATTAATTTCCTTCATAGAATCACTCCAAAATTCCCAAATACTATTTGTGAATTTATTAATCCCACATATCTCCTCATAAATACCAAATTGGGATTTTTATTCACTTATACACCTAATTCCACATAGGAATTATTTTTAATTTATCAAAATACCCTTTATTGGATTTCTCTATCCAAATTACCGAAATACCCTTCTCATGGGCATTCTCAATCTCAAGGATCATCACTTCCTCAAGGGAATTTTTGGAAGTATACTTACTTCCTTTCCTATTTTCTTAACACCGGTTACACCGGGTATTACATTACCCAATTGGGATCGCCCTTGCTGCGACATTCTGGGTGCACATCAACGTCACTCGTAATCGAGACTAACCTTGTCCCGTTCTCAAGATGACCCCATCTCGTCCCACCAGACATCATAACAATGACATGAATTTAAAATGTAATAGTGTCATGAGAATCACTTGCCATGCAATTTCATTAAAACATTTCCCGTTGATGCATTTCAAAATAAATATCAAGATGCTCAATATGTATATGATTCAAAACTTTTAGAGTACCATTCACATAGTTTAAGGCTACTAGAAAACACTTGCAATAAACAAATCAAGTTTCGAATCAAACCACGCACCTTTAAGTTGTAACTTTTACCAGAAACTTCAAAATGTGTGCCGTCCTTGAATGTCGTGAAATGCCTAACTCTTACAATCGAGAACTTCTTGATCAATGACATAACCTAGGAAATTAATATCTTTGAGTTTCCCTTATTTTTGCTTATTTTGCATAACCCTTTCTTTCCTTAGAAATCTCATAATAAATATCTAACACCTAACTTTATCAAACATTTTTGCACAGATAATCCTAAAATAATTTTATAAAAAATATAAAATTAATTTTGAAATAAAATCGCACCTCACGCGCCAAGCAAGTGGGTGAGGGTGAGATCCGCGCATGCTGCTCATGCGCCTCATCTTCTCTGGCTTCAACCGCCTACAACCACCTCCGATGGTTGATCTTCCTCTGCCCCCTTGTAGTGATCCTGAAGCTGAACCTAGGGGTACCCTTTGATGGCTGAAATAGTCACCAGAAAATCCCCAAGTGACCGTTTATAGGCGCAGCTTCGAAAACGCCTGATTTTTCAATGAAGCCTCTGAAATCCCCTTAAAACCTACACCATTTGCTCCCAAATTCTCTAGATTTTATCTAAAAATTACAAGGAACCAAAGCCCCTTAACAAGAACTCTTGATTCTCTCTAAAACAACCCGAATTTGAAGCAAAAATCTTAATAACATTCTCGGCCTCAAACTAGGCAAAAACCCATCACTAAATGCTAATTTTCGAGCTTACTCACCCTCTAAGGTCTAGATCTATCCACTAAGTGGCTTGAGAAGCTCTATACGATGAGAAAAATGCCATGACTTTTGGCCAAAATTTCTGGTCACTTCTAGCATTAAATACGGCCAAGACGTGTCCGATTTCGGCTAATGGCCACCATGGGTCGGTGCATCATGACCTGGGGCTTCTTCTGAGCCCTATGGACGACCTTCCTAACGTCCATAGGTGGCTCCATAGGCGGTCAAGGGTAGTTGGTTGGAAAATTGCAGGTTTCACACTTGACTTTTGTTATTTTCACTTCAACCCCTACATTAATTTCTAACTACAATTTGGCCTCTACCATTACACCCCTAAACTTCCCATCAATTCCACTATGTCTTATGAGTTATGAACACTTCATTTCACCCCCGAGTTTCTAGAAAAATTGTCTTTTCGACCTCTCTCGGAAAGAATACAAATTCTGCACTGAGGCCTGTGTGTGCAAAAATTACGCTTTGGACCTCATTTCGAGAATCCTTTGGGACTATGACTTTCTTACTTCCTAGTCGCACTTATGCCCTTAACTTTGACCTTATTAGTAATCGTTCCCTCGCTTCGACAAGTTTTACAAATTACACCTTGGCCCCTAATGTACTGAAAATTACGTTTGACCCAAAATTCCACGAATTCCCAAAATATTATATATACAAAATCCTGGGTATTACATCATGAGCTTATTCAGTCATTTGGTAGAAAGAATACCTTGTGGTGGGCTGCCATTGAGCAAGGCAATGACGAGTTTGTTACTACGTGAGAGTTGTCCGGACTTCGGAAGAAGATCTCCCTTGTTGTCTCCTTATGAGAATAACTCAATCAGGTGAACATGTTGTGTCATTCCTATTATGTGAATGAGACTTGTCAAGGAGAACATCATTATCTTACAGTGCATTCACTTGTCCGACATAACGTTATTCATCTAGTAGAAAAACCATATTCGAGATAACATCTTTTCCATGGGACTCGACACTTGCTCTGGGAGGACATCTTCTCCCAGAGATCGACACTTCCTTCGGTAGAACGACGCATGCCGTAGACACACACAGACACACACACACACACACACACACACACATATATATATATGTAAATACATTAATATTATATGTACGTGTAATACCCAGTATTTACAGTATTTAATACCAAGAGTACTTTCAAAAATTACGGGTCAAAATGGAATTTACCATATTTTATCATAAGTTTCGGGCCATAGTGTAATATTTAAAACATAAATGAAAGGCAAGGGTCAATGTCAAAGAAGGAAAGATTACCCAAATAAGCGATATTTGATAAAACCAAGAGATTCACGAAGATTTGAGGTTAAAAACACTCGATTAGGGGTATCTGGGCAAAAGTGTAGATTTTGTAAACTGCTCGAGGGAGGTCGAAATGGCGAAGTTTTCAAAAATTCTTGAGGGAAATGAGAATTTTACAACTTGTGGGCAGTCAAGGAATTAACAAGAAGTTTAGGGGCATCAAGGATTGGGAGAAAATGCAATTGGAAGTTTCTTGGGGGCTAAAGTGCAAAAAAGGAAAATTACAAGGTGTGAATCCGACCGCCACACATGGTCGTCGGCAGCCGCCTCTGAGGCATCAGGAAGCCCACCTGGAGGATTGGGAGTAGCCTCCAGGTGATGATGAAGCAAGTGGAGCTTGCTATTGACCGAAAAATGCAGCTAAGTGACCAGTTTTAATGGCGGGGGTGACCGCTAATTTGGCTGAGATTTTTGAAGGCTACATCACATGATTTAGGGTTGTTTGATTGGTTTGGAGGCTAGATTTAAGGGATAAGAGCAACCGAGATTTGATGGGAATTCGGGTCGAGAAAGAGTATAAAAAGAGGTTTAAGGTCGAGGGTTTTGAAGCACAATCGGGCAAAATTTCTCTCATTTTGGTAAGAATCAAGCAAAGAGATTAGAGGGCTTTTGTTCCTTGTGTTGTGAGGATCATTTCTAGAGAGTTTCAAGGGGTTTCGAGTACGTTTGATAGGCTTTTAGATAAGTGGCCAGAAAATCGAAGGCCGCCGGATCGCGACCTGCAACTGGGTTTTAAACCCTTTTTTGATGATGTTTTCGGCCGTTTGAAGATTCTACCAAGGTCACCTTGATGAGAGCTTCAAGCCTCTGCAATCAGATCGGGCATCGGAGGTCATCACCGGTGATCGTGGCCGGAGAAGAAGACCAACCGCGTGTGTGCAGGCAGGGACTCCAGTCTCACCCACGTGCTAGCACGTGAGGCCTAGGTTTTCCCTGAAATTAGTTTTATAATTTTTGTAAAATTATTTTAGGAAGGATTATGTAAAAATATTTGGAAAAATTGGGTGTTTGGTATTTATTATGATTTTTCGAGAGGAAGAAATGTTTGAAAAATTGAGGAAATTATCGAAAAAATAGAAATATTGATTTCTAAGGTCTTAATGGTAAATAGGAGATGATTGCGTTGTTGGAAGGAAGGATTACACATTTTTCGAGACACGACACATTTTTCAAGGCGAAAATCAATCTTTTTCGAATTGAGGTGAGTGGTTTGATTCTAGTCTTACCTTGTCTTGAAAATGTGCTGGAGTGTGTGTAGTGGGCTCAGATGAGAGGTTTTACTCTCCCAAACTTAGGTTACACGTGATTGAACCAGTTCTAGTGAGCAGTTATGCCTTCTAGAACTTAGGTTGTTTGCAAAGGCATTTCTCTTATGTACTTGTGATATCATTTGCATATTGAACATGTGGTATATTGCATCAACTATTTTTAACTCATAAAGTAGTCGGTGCATGGCGTGTGATTTTCATATCATCGGGGTATTGGTTTTTGTGTCATTGTTATGTCCATGGGGGACGGGATGGACTTCTTGAGAATGGGACAAGGTTAATCCAGGTGAACGATTGACATGGTAGGACACTCAAGGATTAAGTATACCGCGGTAAGGTCAACCCCCAAAGGTGTGTGGAATGGATTTTCCACGGGAGGTTGAATATGCCAGGGAGATTTCTCAAGTTAGACCTGTTGCATGTGGTTGTTGTCTGTATATGTCGTTGTTGTCTGTATATGCCATGCTTGTATGTCTTTCATGCATTCAGTAAACTGTTTCATGCCATCACTTAGATGTTTTATAATCTAACCTGGGTTATACCCCTGGAACATTTAACGTTCCAGCCAGGGACTGCTGCGAGTGCAAGGATATGGCCAGTTGAGGGCCAATGGTGTTTAGTTTGATAGTCATTGTATCCTATTGGAGGCTTTAGTATGTATTTTGATTTATGTATGAACAGTTGTATGATGATGTTGTTATCATTTGGTAGTCTGTACTACGTATTTTGTTGTGGAAATACTATGTAAGAACCACGGTGTTTGACATTAATGTATCTAATGCGTTGTTCTATGTCTCGTTTAGTTTTTAAGATTATTGTTCTTATTAGTTAAACGAGCAAGACTGGGGTTTTTGGGATCTTATGTGCATGTGACGATTGTGTTAGTGTAGGTGCTCTAGACCCAATCAGATTGGGCATGTTGTACACTGACAATTGTAATCATGTTTATTATTTGAACAAGGAGTTGTTCAAATTCACAAGAAGTCATTCTATTAGTTTTTTGTTATTATTGTAATAACCGAATGAAACTAGATAGAAGTCCATATGATGTATACTATGATTAATCTATAAAGATGTGAGATGATGCATCACAGTTTCTAGATATCATTAAATGTCCCAAGTCGTAGCAATGTCAAGAATAGACATTGACAATTGCGGTAAGACTTGTATGTGCTATGTTTTTGTTATGTGATAGCAATGGGAGTCTCACACCCATAGGCATGGGGATGCCTAGACAAGTACATAAGTGACCAATGTTGGAGAACGTGTCACTGGACATGACTCGCAATGAGAATTCATTTTGATTATATGTTGATGGCATTCTCATACTAGATGGGTGTAACTAATCCTTGGACCTGAGGTTGTCACGGTCATCTCATAAGAAGACTTGTATGCTTTGACATCGTTTCGATGGGCCTAGACAAAGGCTGCACGTGGGCGATCATTGGGTATATCGTGAGGCTTATGGAGATGGGTGCATAACCAAGATGAGACTCGTCTATCCCTTGATAGAGGATGATGTATCTAAGGCGCGTTCGGTGGATATTCACTTTAAATCCATGGCCATGGTGAAAGAGATTAATAAGGAGTTATTGATTCACTTTCTATTAAGTGAAGATATCCGGATGATTGAAGAAAACTCATGTGATCGTAATCAAGCAACACATCGCCATACTTGAGATCACATAAGATACATTAACGAGAGGATCGAATTACATGGTAACCATGCTCGTGAAAGGTTATTTGCGGATTATGAATCCTTCTGAATAATTGGGTAGGGATGATGCCTTGCTAGAGGCCAATCTTGTCTTATGTGTTCGTACCGACACATTGCCAACATAATCAGAAGCCTAATGAGTCATACACAATAGGCACAGTTCCTGGCTTAAACTAGGAGAGTGGACGTATGGTTAAGTGGGACACTTCGACAAGAAGTTGTGTCATCGTAGGTTCTCACGGAAAAAGAACAAATAGACGTAATGACGTCGATATGACGAGGAGTCGTCATAATGGAAATAGTTTCCTAAAATGGCAATTGATTAAATTAGGAAGGAGTTTCTAATTTAATAATTTTCTATTTGTTGGAGTGGCAAATAGGAAATAAAATATATTTGAGCTTAAGTTAATATTTGGACTAAATTGGATTTGGGCCAAATATTAATTTAAATATTATATTTGGACTAAATTGGATTTGGGCCAAATATTAAATATTATATTTGGACCAAATTATATTTTGGCTAAATATTAAATATTATATTTGGGATTAAATTAGATTTGGGCTAAAATATTTTATTTAAACCTATAAAAGGATTTGGGCCATTTAATTATATTTCTAGTTAGACTAGAATAAGTTCACTTAAGATTCTAATTAAATTAGAATTAATGGGTTAGCCCAATCCATTAGGGTTTTAGAAACCCTAGGATATTTCTTTATAAATATCCCTTTATGGGTTGCCTAAAAGAGAGAGAGAGTTTTTGGTGTAGCTTTTCAAGAGTTGAAAAACGAATTGCCGTTCACTCTTTCCCGTTTCTTTTGGCATCAATATAAAATGAGGGCATTCTTTTTCCGTCCATACACAAGCCATGAAAATGAGAAGGAGCTAGCACCCCAATTCCGCCCTTCTTGCCAACGGACGTGTGCCGCGTATCACAAGTTAGAGGCCGAACACTTGGACGGCTCGAATCCGCGAACAACTCGATAATCTAAAGGTTAGATTTATTTTATTTGTATGTGAATGATTTGATTTCGACGTTGATCTAATCACCGGGATCGGGGTAAGGTTCAAATTTTTAAACTACGTTGTTTGCCCCGTAACGATCTTGCTTGACTTTCAGATTATTCTTAAAATCACCACGAATGCCGGCTATCGTATGTGTCGGGCATGTTTTATGTAATACCCCATATTTTCGTAAGGTTGCCCCGTATTTTAAGGTAGTTTAAAATACCGAAAAATGGGCTTGAAAAGGTAATTAGTTGCTGAATCAACTGCAGGGAGTGCCCTAGAGTCTAGATGTTTAAGGAAAATGATGTGATATCGTCAAGCATCTCGAGGTATGATTTATGGCACCGAAAGAAATTGGATCGGGAATGGTTCTCGGTACAGCTAAAAAGGCAATTGTGATTTAGGCTGAAATATCGAATTATCGTACGGGGCATCCAGAAAGTCAACGGAACCCCGAGAAAGTTCATATTTGGTATGTAGAGCAACCCTTCAGTAGTTTTTGGAAGAAACAAAAAGGTTTGTAGCCAAAACGAAGATTTGGGCCTAAGTGCAGTTTTTTTCGAAATTGACAGAGGGAGGTCGAAACGATGTTTTTTCGAAATTTTCAAGGGAATGTTTTACGATATTTCAAAGGGTTATGAAAGTCTTTAAAGAGAAGTTTAGTTTTTCAGCTAGGGGAAAAATCGTAAATATTGAGGTTCGGGTAAAAGTGTAATTTACCTAAAAACCAGGGGTATTAGCGTAATTAGTCATTTCTTCGGCGACTAAAATGCAATTAAAATTTGGCCTAGGGACCAAGTTGAAAAGGGTCTAAGTGCAATTATCGAAAAAGTTTGGGCCAAAGTGTAATTATTGAAACCTTTTTACTAAGGGTATTTGGGAGATTCAAGAAAAGCCTCATAAATGATTTTAGAGATAAGAATAAAGCCTCATGATGATGTTAGAGATAAGATGAAGGCTCATGATGACTTTAGAGATAAGATAAGTGTTAATGATGACTTTAGAGATAAAGATTAAGCCTCATGATGACTTTAAGGATAAGATTTGATTTGATTTGGATAAGATTTGATAAGATCTTATTTGGATGAGATTTGATTCAGATAAGATTTGATAAGAATGATTGCAGAATATCTTAGAAGATTTGGAATGATTAGAGAATATTTTAGAAGATTTGAAATGATTGGAATATCTTGAAAGATTTAGAAAAGATTTGAAATGGTTGTGGTGGCCAAGTTTTCAAGCCTATAAATAGGGCTCATGGCCAAGGGTTTCCTCATTCTAAGTTGGGATAAATTCGTGCTAGACGGGAGTGCTTCGAGCTTTTGTAAAGGTGAAGCCTTCAACATTCAAATCTCATCAAACCAAGTTAAGATAAGTACATTATGAACTATTTATGATGTTTAAGCATGACTATGAACTATGTTATGTGGTCCCTCATGTTATGTTATGTTCACGCAAGTTTCGGGATCGGAGCTCGATAGCGCTACGCACGAGGGTTCTTACCCTTGCAAGTTGGTGGAACCTCTCGTGTCTCCATATGATATGTTATGTTATGTCATGACCTGTTTAAATACATATGATGGTTCTCTTGTACTTACTTAGATTTGCATAATCTCACCCCCCTTATGTTTCCCCCTCCCTAGGTGAGTATGAATGAGGAGATCGGGACATGGACGTGGAGCATGGTGGCTTGTTTAAAAAGGATTTTCAAGAATTTAAGTTTAGTTTCCTTTTGAAACAATGTTTTTAGGGTTGAACTCTGATCTTTTCCTATATGTATGCCATAAAGCATGTCTTGAATTTTATTTGATTTAAAGGAAGTATGATTTTGGTTTTAAGCTCTGGATATTTTTATATGAATATTATTATCATTAAGCATGTAAGTAAGTTACGGGTGTCACATAGTTTTCTGCATGTGAAGATTGTTCTTGATGCACTGCGCATGATGGACTTGGAAAAAAAAAAGATTCTCGAAGATTCCCTTATAGTGAGACGCCCGTGTAAGGCGAAGTGTTACAATTGGTATCAGTGCCCTAAGTTAAAACCCTAGGATGGTTAGGCTAGGTTATCAAACTTAGCATGGTTAAAACTGTTGAGCGAGAACGTAGGATAGGATTATGGATTCTAAGAAACATATGGAAACTTTAGGAAACACATGTACGAGGTTTCTGAGTAAAACTTATGTGTTATTAGGAAGTAATGGAGGATCAAGTGCTATTGACACACTAAGCGCAGAGGTTCTAGGCCCGAGGGAACCACCCCGATGAGGATGTGATTGTGTTTTTGAACACGATGGAGGAAATTATTGAGGATGTACCTCCGAGCTACCGATAACTGATAGATTTGGCAAATTTTCAGATCAACTACCTAATTGGCATAATGGAAGGGAAATGGAAAATGTATGCCCAGTGGATATGGGAGCATGTGGATTTTCTAACCCTAAGCGAATTTTGCACTAGGATTCGGGATCAGCATGGGGAACTGCACGAGGAAGCCATGGATGAGGAGAATCAAGAGGATGGCGCCGCAGAATTCGACGCAGAAGATGATGTCATTAACATCAGTTCCGATGAGGAGTCCTAGGAGGATGACGAAGGACCCCCGATGGAGTCTGATGACAATGAGGGTCACAAGGAGTCGTGGATCTAGAGGTCGAAGGACTATATGGAAAAGGGCCAAAGGATAGCTGAAGGAAGAAGAACTATATAATATAATAAGATGTTATGCTTATCTTCTTTTTCTGTTGTAGTGTTATGTTTTGTAGGATGCTGTTAAGAAATAAAACTATCCCTCCTTGTAGAGAAATGATCTTGTCTTGTGCATAACTCATTTTCGTGATTCATTCTAGATGGTGAATACACGAAGACTCCGAGATGCAGCCCACGATGGAAATGGGAGAAGAAAGGAAAACAATCCTAGAGATCAGGGTGATCGCAAGAACCACATGGGAGGAAACAGGAGGTATGTAGGGGAATCGAGCTCTAGTGAGGATCAGTTCGAGCGAATGGAACGATTCCTAGAAAACATGCTAACTTATGTGAGTCAAGAGGAGTCTACTTGGCACACGACCATAGTATTGGAACGGTATTGACATTTAAGGCCCCCTATGTTCAAAGGTAGGACTTGCAATGATCCGAGCTCAGCCGAGTATTGGCTCGAGTAGACAGAAAAATTACTTCAGCACCTCCAGTACAGAGATGAGGAGAAAGTAAGGTGTACAACCTACACATTAGAGGAAGCAGGTCGGTGGTGACAGTCTACCGAGCGTTCTATAATAAGATCTCATCAAGAACGCAAGGATGAAGATGAAGATGCGTCAATCTATACTTGGGCAGGATTTAAAGAGGAATTTAATGACAAGTACTTTCCTTAGAGCTGGAAGGAGGAAAGGATCTGGGAGTTTGTGAGGCTCAAGTAAACTTATGAAATGTCTGTGAACCAATAGGACAACTGATTCACTCAGCTGATTAAATACGTCCCCATGTACGAGACTGATGAGAGTCAAAAGGCATAAAAGTTCATTTCAGGGTTGTAAGTGAGTCTCCAACAAGTCTTAAGTGGGTGGAACATTGATACCTACAAAGAAGCATTGCACCGAGCCCTAACCATTGAGAGGAACTTGATGCGGGTAAAGATAATCAAGACTGAGGAAGGGAGTAAGGGTGGTAGAACAGGAAGTGCAACGACTCAACCTAAGGATGAGGGGAAAAGCCCTCGATGCAAGAGGAAACACCCTGGGAAAAGATGTGTCGTAAAATGCTATGGATGCAACGAGGAAGGTCACATCGGGAGGAATTACCCGAAGAGCAAGAGAATGCCCCAAGTTGGGTTCCAGGGAAAGATTGTGTGCTACAATTGCAGCAACCGAGGCATATCTCATAGAATGCCCGAAAAGGTAGAATATGGAGCCACCAAGTGGAGGAGTGTAGAACGTTCGTCCAGGCCGAGTGTACAATCTAACTTGTGAGCATGCTGAGACTGATCCTGCAGTTATTGAAGGTACACTGTTCTTTTCGAATATTCAAGTTCATGCTTTAATAGATCCGGGTGCTACGCATTCGTTTGTTTCACATGCATCAATAGAAAGTCTAAAGTTAGAACCTAGAGAGTTGGGTTGTCAAATGGTAATAGCTACTCCTATGGTTTCAACCCTCAGAACTGCAATAGGTTGTCTGGGATGTATTTTTAATATGGGTGGAGAAAGTCTCAAGATAGACTTAGCAGTATTGGATATTCAAGATTTTGAGATAATCATAAGAATGGATTTCCTATCGTTGCATGAGGCTAAGGTAGATTGCAAGAATAAGACAGTGAGCTTACTCAAACCTAGTGGAGAATGGATTACATTTCTAGGCCAGAAAAATAAGAGTAAGAGAAAGCAAGGCATGACTTTGCAAGCATTACAATCAGCTAAATCTGAACCAAGTAAGAAAAGTTTCGAGTTAGAATCAGTGAGGGTCGTGAATGAGTACCCTGAGGTTTTTCTCAAATATTTACCAGGATTACCTCTTCATAGAAAGATCGAGTTCTCAATAGACCTTGTACCAGGTACGCAGCCTATATCTATACCTCCACACAAGATGGCCCCAGCTGAGATGAGAGAATTAAAGGAATAGTTATAGGGCTTGACTGACAAAGGATTCATTAGACCAAGTGTATCACCTTGGGGAGCTCCGATACTATTCGTAAAGAAGAAAGATGGTACCTTACTGATGTGTAATAATTACCAGCAGTTGAACAAGGTAACCATAAAGAATAAGTACCTGCTGCCTAGGATTAAGGAATTGTTTGACCAACTTCAAAGAGCTAGAGTATTTTCTAAGATAGACCTCCAGTCAAGATACTATCAAATGAAGATTAAGCCCGAAGATGTACCCAAGACTGCTTTTCGATCTCAGTATGGTCACTACGAATATTTGGTGATGCTGTTCGGACCGACAAATGCACCTGTTGCATTCATGGACTTGATAAACAGAACTTTTAGACCCTACTTGGACAAGTTCGTGATAGTATTCATAGATGATATCCTGATATACTCTGTAAGTGAGAGTGAGCACGAGGAACATCTAAGGATGGTGATGCAGACCTTAAAGAACCACAAGTTATACTCCAAGTTCTCAAAATGTGAATTTTGGCTTCCTGGGTAGCATTCCTCAGACATATAATTTCTGCAGAAGGTATAGCTGTCGATCTAGCAAAGATAGAGGCGATTCAGAATTGGCAAGCACCCAAGACCGTTGAGGAAATCTGAAGTTTTCCTAGACTAGCTGGATACTACAAGAGATTCGTGGAAGGATTCTCGAAGATATCTACTCCACTTAAACGATTGATGTAGAAGGAAGTCAAATTTGATTGGGACGAAAAGTGTGAGCAAGGATTTTAAGAGCTAAAGGCACGATTAACTAATACACCAATTCTAGCAATGCCAATGGAATCAAGAAAGTATGTGGTGTATAGTGATGCTTCCGGCATAGGTTTGGGATGTGTTCTAATGCAAGATGAGAAGGTAATCACTTACAGATCCCGAGAACTGAAGAGACACGAGCAAAACTACCCAACTCACAATTTGGAGTTAGCAGCCATAATCTACGCCTTGAAATTATGGAGACATTATTTATATGGAGCACAATGTGAGATTTTTACAGGTCACAAAAGTTTGAAGTACATATTCTATTAGAAGAAGTTAAATATGCGACAAAGAAAATGGATGGAGTACCTAAAAGATTATGATTGTACCATCTCCTACCATCCAGGAAAGGAAAATGTAGTTGCAGACGCTCTTAGCCGAAGAAGTTCAAAAATTGTACCATCTCCTACCATGAGGAATGCTACAACCCCTGGACATTCCCAAGTGGAAATGAGATCACGTTACCATGGACTTTGTAACCAATCTTCCTCGAAGTCCCAAAGGAAATGATGCTATTTGAGTAATAGTGGATCGATTGACCAAGTCAGCACATTTCTTGCCTATTAATATAGGGTAATCGACTCATGCTTTAGATCAGTTGTACATCGAATAAATAGTACGATTGCATGGAATTCCTGCAATCATAGTGTCATATCGAGACCCACAATTTATGTTAAGATTTTGGGAAAGTTTCCACAAGTGTATGGGAACACAATTGAAGCTCAGCACAGCTTATTACCCTCAGATTGATGGACAATCCGAGTGAACAATTCAGACGCTTGAGGACATGTTAAGGGTATGCATTTTAGATTTCTCAGGAAGTTGGGAGAAATATCTACCACTGGTAGAATTTGCTTACAATAATGGGCACCATAGTAGCATTGGAATGGCCCCATACGAGGCAGTGTACAGGTAAAAATGCAAAACACCACTCTGTTGGGTAGAAATAAGAGAAATGGGATTTATTGGACCCGAGATAGTTCAAACTACTACTGAAAAGATAAAGAGAATATAAGAGAAAATGAGAACAAGTCAAAGTCGCCAGAAGTCGTACGTCGACTAACGAAGACGAATTTTGGAATTCTCGATCAACAATAAGGTATATTTGAAAGTCTCTCCGTTCAAATCAGTGATTCGAGGAAAAAAGGAAAAGGAAACTAAGCCCAAGATATATAGGTCCCTACGAAATTTTGGAGAAAATTGGGTTAGTGGCTTACAAATTAGCTTTAGCTATGGCATTATCAAACGTCCACAACGTGTTTCACGTGTCTCAACTGCGAAAGCACGAGCTGGATCCTACTTGAGTACTTCAAAATGAGACCATTGAGATATGAGATGATCTAACTTACCCTGAAGAGCCAGTTCAAATTTTAGATCAAAGGGACCAGGTCTTAAGAAACAAGGTTATTCCATTGGTAAAAGTGTTGTGGAGCAACCATGACGAAGAGGAAGCCACCTGGGAACGCGAAGAAGAGATGAAAATTTCTTATCCGCATTTGTTTAATTTTTAGAGTTAGTGATTTCGAGGACGAAATTCCTTTTTAAAGGGGGAGGATGTAATACCCAATATTTAATATCAAGGGTACTTTCAAAAATTACGGGTCAAAATGGAATTTACCATAAGTTTCGGGCCATAGTGTAAAATTCAAAACATAAACGAAAGGCAAGGGTCGATGTCAAAGCAAGTCAAAGAAGAAAAGATTGCCCAAATAAGCGATATTTGATAAAACCAAGAGATTCGCGAAGATTTGAGATAAAAAAACACGCAATTAGGGGCATCCGGGCAAAAGTGTAGATTTTGTAAACTGCCCAAGAGAGGTGGGTATAGCCTGAGGTATGTGTGAGAAATGGATAGGCTATGAGATTCTCGAGTATGAGAATTTAGCATGTAGCCCGAGAATGTGATTATCTTGGGCAAGAGATTAAGGCAAAGTGAATTTCGAGAACGAAATTCTTTAAGGAGGGTGGAATGTAATACCCGATATTACATGGAATTGAAAAATAAATAAATTTGGATTATTTTTTCAGGACCTCGGGTGGTCTGGAAAGCCCAATGGTCAATCTCGATAAATTAATTAATAAAATTGTCGAATTGATGACAGGGAGTGTCTCGGGACTTGGATGTCCAGGGAAGAGGGCAAGAGATTGATAAGAGTCTCGAGATGAAGATAGTGATGCTGGAAGTGGTCCGACTGAGAATAATTTTCGAAATAAATTCAGTATAAGTCTTAATGGGTGACAGTACATAATGGTCGTAGGGGACCTCTAGGAAGCTGAGGGGACCCTAGGGGTGGTCCGATTTTGCGAGTAAGTCAACCCTTAAGCATTTTTGGATCGAATAAAGGTCTTGCCCAGGCGCAGGGACGAAATTAGCTTTATTGAGTAAAGTCGGTTATTAATTTTTGAAGAAATCAAGTCTTGGTGTGGTTTAAGGATAATTAAATTAGGCTTAGAGGGCCCAAACGATATTATTGAAAATCCTAAATGAAGTTAAGGGCTCACAAGTGAAATTAATGTGATTAGTGTAATATATATATATTTGTATTTGTGGGTGCGCACGCGAGAGGAAGCTTCCTTGAAGCTTCCTAAGTGCTTGCCTCTGGTATTTCAAAATCAGAGAGGGTCAAATGTGTAATTGTGTATATATATATATATATAAATATATGCGTGAGCTTGGGGAGCAAGCTTGATACAGTGCCCTCTTCTTTGAAGTTTAAACTCGCAGAGAGCGAGAGATAGAGGGAGCCAATAGAGAGAGAGCAGAAGAGAGTGAGAGCCTTCACGAGGGAGGGATCAGAGAGCTTGGCCGAGGCTCGCGAGATCGGAGAAGAGCGAGTGATGGAGCGCTGATGGACGATTGAGGGAGCTCGGAGGCTAGCCGTGACCAGCAGCAATGCTGGAAGCTGCCATGGCCGGTGAGGCAGCAGCTTCAGGGGAGCTGAAGCGTCAGCGAGGGCCGGCTTCGATGGCTGGTCGGGGTCGCGACGACATGGAGCGACCAAGGGTAGGGCTCACAATGACCAAGAGGCGGCGACGAAGGTCGGTTGCAGCGGCCATGGCGGACGTTGAGGTTGAAGCGCACAGGCAGTATGCGCTCAGGAGGAGGAACCAGCCTGGTGGCGGCGTTCGGCCGGTGGTGGCCTCCGAGGGCGGTGTTGGGAGCGGCAGTAAGCGTCGGACCAGGCGGAGGCGACTGGAAGAGCTGGTGCAGGCGTGCGCAGAGGAGGAAGAAGAGCCGCACGGGAGAAGGGAAAAGAAGGGGAGGAAGAAAAGAAGAGTAAAGAAAAAAGAAAAAAATATATATAAAAGAAAATAAAATAAAATAAATCTGAAAAAATAGGAGAAAAACTCAAAAAATTCCAGAAAATTAGGGAAAGTTCTGGAAATTAATTTGGGGCTTGAAGTGCGTGTCAGAAGTTCGAAATGGGATTTTGGGCCCAAATGGCAGCTCTGGAGGCAATGTCGGTGTAGGCGTTTTTCGAATTTTCTCTCCAGATGAATCGAGGTAAATTAATATTTCCTTTCAAAATTATTTGCATTAAGCGAGTTAATGTAGAATAATTATTTGTTGGATTAAACCCTTGGGTCGGGGTTGTTTGAAAATTATTGACGGCTGGTTTATGCCGTGGTTGGTTGTTTGGAGATAGTGTTGATGAGTGATTTTGCGGTGTAAGCAAAAGCAAAGACATCAGTTAATGTCTGATGTATGGTTGGTGTTTGTGTGTTGGCCTTTAGGTTCGGCCGAGAAGGCTGTGATCCTAGAGGAACTTGAGATTCAGGCTGGAATTTGTGCCGAGGTAGAGATTAGGCTTCGAGCCAGGTAAGGGATGGCCTTACGTGGAGGTGGCTTTGCAAGTTTGGTAAATATGTTTGATAATGTTTTTATGTTACATTGGCATGTAGTGGTTATATCTTGTGTAATGCAAGATCTAGTGGACCTATGGCCATATGGAGGACTAGTGTGGTGGGGGCTGATAGGTTGATGCCTTAAACCTTAGTGGGTTGTGAGGATGAGTGGGCCTAGCCTCATTTGCGTGCATTTGTCATACATAAACATGATTATATTCATATTTACATGCATTGCACCCTTACTGAGTCTTTATGACTCATGAGGTTTCACCTCATGTGTAGATGTTCCAAGTCCAGATGCAAGTAGGGATGGCGCCGGGAGACTGTTGTGGCAACTAACGGTGTTACCCAAGTTGTGTATTTTATTGTCTCTTGTATGTAGCCATGTGGTGTTGTGTATGTATACCCTTGTGAGTAAATGTATGTGTTGTTGAGCGTAAATGTATCTAATTGTTGTAATCATCAGTGTGATAGATGATTGTGAGTCTGCGTGATCTATATGTGGCTTGAGTTGTTGAAACCAAATTCGGACCGAGTAAAGACCAATGAGGTATGTTCTCATAAATCCTCAATACTCAGCGAAGTGTTTGTTTTTCTAGCTTTGTGCCTGGGTCACCTCTGGCTTCCTATGGGGCAAGCTGAAGATAGGTGAAGCTCACTCGGGTTTCGGGTCTCGGTCCGCTGAATTTTTCTTGTTTGAGTTAGGACTGATTCCTGAGTGGAGCGAAGGGAAGGACGAAGCCTAGTTCCCACCTAGGGCATTTCCTGTTGAAACATAGTCCAACCCTTTAGTTGTGATTCGTCGAGTGAGTAATCCGGTCGATTATTTACCGGTGACGCTCATAAGTGGGAGCGGGTCGTTACAGAAACATTCAGCGTTCCAATCAGGGACTACTGCGAGGGCGAGGACATGGCCAGTTGAGGGCCAATGGTGTTTAGTTTGATAGTCATTGTATCCTCTTAGAGGCTTTAGTATGTATTTTGATTTATGTATGAACGGTTGTATGATGATGTTATTATCATTTGATAGTTTGTATTATGTATTTTGTTGTGAAAATACTGTATAAGAACCACAGTATTTAACGTTAATGTATCCATTGCGTTGTTCTATGTCTCATTTAGTTTTTAAGATTATTATTCTTGTTAGTTAAACGGGCAAGATTAGAGTTTTCGGGATCTTGTCTGCATGTGATGATTGTTTTTAATCTTCACACGCATGTTTTCTGCGTGTGAAGATTGTTCTTGATGCACCGCACGTAATGGACTTGGAAAAAGAAAAGATTCCATTATGGTGACGTGCCCGTGTAAGTTGGGGTGTTACAGTAAGTGTATGTATAATATATAATGCATATACAAAAATATATATATAATATATCTATATATTGTAATATGCATACGTACATATATGAATATATAATAGGGAAATGCTATACTTATAAATATGCTTGACAAATAATTTTTACAAATTAACGTGATATATGTAAATTTATAATAATTCTACCTAAAATTAATAATAATTTATAGTATCAAGAAGATTTATCGTTAATTTTAAATAGAACAATTTGAATTAGAGAGAGTTATTATAAATTTATATTTATCACGTCACTTTGTAAAGATGATTTATAGATAACATTTCTCTATATAATCTGTAAATATATGTAAGCATAACACATATATATATATAAGTGCGTACCTTTATAAATATATGCATAATATATATAATATACGTGCTTATATATGTCTAAATATATCTGCATATGTACATATATAAACATATAGACGTTTACAGACATACATATTTATACGTATACACATGCACATGAATAGTTGACAATTAAAATTTAGTTTTTTAATTTTTTAAATAATATTCATATGAAGATGAATTTGGGTATAATAATATAATTAACTTCATGTTAAATTCAAAAGGTTATGAGCTTAAATTTTGCACCAGAAAATAAGTTTTTACTTTTTAAAAAAAACATTTAAAAAATATTATTAGAATTTAAAAAATATAACAAAGCTTAAAAAATGAACACCAAAGTGTTTCTTTGCTTAAATAAAAGAATAGATAAATATTGCACATATATGGATATACACAAATATAAACTATAAATTTATATATAAAAATATAAATATACATATATAAGTATTTATTACTAATTAATGAAAATAAAATATTTTATAATTAATATATAATTAAACATTAGTCCAAACAAAACCATGGTTTCATTTTTTAAGTTCAAATCCACAATGAATTCAAACCAAATCAATAAATACGTTGATTAAAATAGTGCAATTTTGTGCATCTCTGTTTAACGGGGTGAACTAACCCCCATTAGTTTGGAGGGTGTTGTGCCATAGAAAAAATAAATAAAAAGAAATGAAAGTAAAAATAAAAGCAAAAGCTGGCGGCAAATTGCCGCCAGCCTCGCGGTATGAGCTAGTCGCAAGGCTGGCCTTGCACAAGGGCTAGCCGCGAGGCCAGACTTGCGGCTGGCCTCGCGAGCAGTAGCCTCGCGGCTGCATGCCGCGAGGGCCGCAGCCCCTCTCAGGGGTTGGCCGCAAGGCTTGAGCCTTATGGCCCCACTTTGGCTTGCCGTAAGGCTCCACCTTGCGGCCATTTGGTGGCTGCCTTGCGGCCACTTGGCTGGGCCTCAAGGTTCAAGCCTTGCGGCCACTTCTTTTCCGCAAGGTTTAATCCCCCTTCGTTGAAGTCGCCTATTTAGCAAACGCAACGTGTCAACGCCAACCACCCTTGAAAATCGTGCCCTATAAATACCCAGCTACAGGACATTAATGGGGACCTCCAACTTCGGTAAATCTTATCACTTTGAATACACTTTGATTATTTTTTCGTGAATATTCATCGGGATTCAGGACTGACTTTGGCATCGGAGGGCCTTCGCGGGGAAGATTCCCGCGAGCCTTCTAACCTATTCTCTCAGCATTAACAGGGTCGAATCCTTGTGGCGAATCTAACGGCGAAGATAGCGGCAAAGCTTGTGGCGAAGCTAGCGGCGAAGCTTGTGGCGAAGCTAGCGGCAAGACCTTGTGGCAAAGCTAGTGAAAAGACCTTGTGGCAAAGCTAGTGGCGAAACTAGTGGCAAAGCTAGCGGCAAAACCTTGTGGCGAAGTTTGTGGCAAAGCTCGTAGCGAAGCTTGTAGCGAACCTCGTGGCGAAGCTAGCGGCAAGACCTTGTGGCGAAGCTAGTGGCAAGACCTTGTGGCAAAGCTAGTGGCAAAGCTAGCGGCAAGACCTTGTGGCGAAGCTTGTGGCGAAGCTAGCGGCAAGACCTTGTGGCAAAGCTAGTGGCAAGACCTTGTGGCAAAGCTAGTGGCAAAGCTAGCGGCAAGACCTTGTGGCGAAGCTTGTGATAAAGCTCATGGCGAAGCTTGTGGCGAACCTCGTGGTGAAGCTAGCGGAAAAGCTTGTGGCAAGACCTTGTGGCAAAGCTGTTGGAAATGTATGCCCTAAAGACACGTTTTGTTTAATTTATGGTAATGATGTTTCTTTTATTCAGTTTATGGAACATATATTAATTGCATTTAATTGTTGGAAAGGTGTCCATGCTATTAAGTAAGTGATTCATGTGATGGGTCGTTCTTCACAGTTAGGCATGAATCATGGATACTTAATAAGCAAGAAAATATAACTCTTGATCTTTTGATAGAACTGGGCATTCTATCATGATAAGATCATTGTGCAATAGATCCTAATGGAGGATGGCTTGCCTTAGCCAGTAAACAGTCCGTTTACTCTAATTGTACAAGCGCATTTGGAATGCGTAGAGTGGACCTGTGATAGAAGCTAATGACAAAGTACTAATTATCATGGAGCTAGTCTATCACTGCTACTACGTGGACGAGTACTCTAATACTTGAGTATTAGTTGGTGGTCTAGTGAACCTAGAGCTATATTCTTAGATTCATTGTAGGTGAGGTCTATCAAAGATCAATATCCTTTTGAGTTGGGAGTATGGTTTCTAATTAGCTAAGACAGACTAATACAAGATAGTTTCTGTGATTCACCCCCTTGTGATTGTCCAAGAATAATCGAATAATCCAGGGCCCTGGGAACGTAACTTAAGAGTGTGTGCTTCTGGGTAGCTCCCAGTGATAAGCAAGTACATTCGAGTAGTCACAGATTATTGGACTAGTGATCTAAGGATGGTAGAAGTCATTTAGAAAGGTGTTAGTACATTATTCCTTTCTAAATGATGGGTGTTACGCAGAGGGGTATTTTCGTCATTACACTAGTAGGTCAAAGACATGGCATATGCAAAATTATTCGTGGGGTCAGTGTTACCATATGGTGATAGTTGGAACACTTAGAATGACAAAATATAGCTACTAGGTAGCAGGGATATTTTGGTCATTTTAGTAGCCGTGAATAATTTGTCTTTTGGTCCCCGGGGTAGCTCGATGTAACTCATGTATTTTTTTTAATACATTTGGCTTGTTGGATGAATTACATTGAGAGAGAATTATTTTATTCAGAATGGTCCATTGGGCTAGAATAAAATAATAGTTCATTAGGATTTTTAATTAATTAATTGGGCTAACCCAATTAGAAAATTAATTAAAAGATCTTGGCCCATTAGGGTTTGGCCCACTAGGGTTTTAACCCTAG
Organism: Diospyros lotus; assembly: GCF_014633365.1. NCBI lineage: Eukaryota > Viridiplantae > Streptophyta > Magnoliopsida > Ericales > Ebenaceae > Diospyros > Diospyros lotus. The sequence goes on from NC_068345.1 coordinate 20,045,664, forward strand.
GGTTCTCCCTATATATATCTCTCTTTAGTTGTTTTTTCATCTAAGTCGTTTTTCATTCTTCTTCACCGAAGAGAGGCCACGAGTTCGAGTCATACTCCGGAAGATCGAAAGGGTACGTTTGAGTTCTGATGCGACGGAGCCGAAGGCTAGCAGGACAGCCGTCGTCTCCACAACGCGAAGAAGCTCCCATCGCTCCATTCCGTCCGGTAATCCGCCGCAAAAGTAAGTCTCCTAGATTCTTATCAATATGAGGAACGTTTTTTGATTTTAAAACGCTTCCGTTGCATGCTTTGTTTCCTCGTTCATGATCCTTCAAGTGGTATCAGAGCCACGGTTTTGTTGGTTTGAATCTAGGAGCATGCCTAGGATTAAAATCGGAAAAAGGGTGGTTCCTTTTACTGTTTAAATGCTGTTTTTCTGCGTTTATGGATCCCTCTAAGAATGGTTTTAGATGCCTTGTAAACCTCATGAGTGGAGGTATAGGATGTTGTAATCTGTTTTGTGTTTATTCAAATAGATTCGATGTAAACCTCGCGGTTGGGGTATAGGCGGATGTACAACCAGTTTTGATGGTTGATTTCATCAGTTCTATGTTTCTGTAATGCTGTTCATTCAAAAGGAACAAGATGCAGACGGAAAGAAGCCTGTTTTCCCTATTCGATCAGTGCTGTTCATGATGCAAAACAGGATGCGTTTTCGGCCAGATTGGGCAGCGCTGTTTTGGAACAGATTGCGGTTTCAAAAGCCAGCATTCAGCCATCGGTTGGACAGGCTGAACGTGATGGAAGAATCGGCCAGATCTGGCTTCGGTTAAGGGCTTGAATCGATCATCATGAGAGATCAGTTTTTGGATGTTCCATGGAGCAGGCGGCGGCTGAAGCGAGGAGCTCTTTCGGCTAGGGTTTTCTTTTGGATGATGCAGTTTTTGGCGAGCTGATCGGGCAGTTCGGCATGCAGAAAAATTTTGGATCGGGGCGCTGCCCCGCACCCCGCAAGGGGCGGCTTCACCTTGACCCCCGCCCGCTAACCGGCTAGCGGGACCGCCGAGCCTACGGCGGGCTTCGCCCGCCCCAACCTCAAAGTTAGCATCTAGGTGTTTTATTTGAAAACCATTCTTGGAGGTTAAATTATTTGCAATTAGATTATCTTTGTGATATGTTGCATGAAAATAATTAGTAAAAGGATGGAACCACCTTAGGATTAAACAAGACCACATTTAATGTTTATTTGATGTGATGTTTAATCAATTATATGGTCACTTAGGAATAATGAATAGAAAAGCATGTAACTCGTTTATTGTGCTTTTTCAATTGTGATCATATGTGGAGTTAATTCTTGAAAACGTTTTATTAAACCAAATGATGAAATTAGTTTACAAGTTTACTTTTTCAAAGGATTCATCCCTTGGTATAGAAAGTAAATGTAGACTTAGATATTTCATAATAAGGTTTAAATTTGGGTTAATTAATCAAAAGAAAAATTAACTTATGGTTTACTCTCTCAAAGTTTTTCTTATCCTTGGATTAGAGAGTGTTTTCAAGTTTAGATATTTTTCTAAGTATTAATGGAATCCAAAAGGAAAAACGTTTTTAATCAAAACCCTTATTTTAAAAGATTAAGTGGGAGAGGGGTTCCAACGACCCCATGGCTTCCTCCACACCTTTAATTAGAGATCGTGGATGCCCTCGTGTCATTCTGAGCATGACCCCCTATAGGATGGGTATTCCATAAGGATCTAGATCTAATGGTAAAGGTATAACTAAAACCTAGGATATGTGTTGTTATCGGCCGGCCTATCGTTGGAGGTAATAATGCAAGATTATCCGTAGGGAATGTGAGATAGTGGCCGCCCTATCGACGGAACTATTCTCTAGATCATCTCCTATTCAGGAAGTTTAGTTTGTGGTGGTTATACACTTAACTTAGAGAATTATCAACCTCCCTATCGGAGCTCTGTTAGTTCTTCTAAGAGCCAAATGACATATTATTGATAATAGTTTAAGGGAAATCTATTTTCAAGACATAATATGAGCTTATGTGCAAAAATATTTGTTTTATATGTGCCTTGTCTAAACGTCTTATTTTTCCATAAAATGTACAGGAATGTCTGGTGGAGGTTCTTTCAGTCCCCTTGCTATGATCCTCAAGGATTCTAAGCTGGATGGGGGTAATTATGTTGACTGGAAGAGGAAGTTGAACATAGTACTCACAGCTGAGGGGTACAAGTATGTTCTAACTGACCCCTGTCCTGTAATTGGGAGAAACTCCACTGACGAGGAGCGCCAGGCAGAGGCGGAATGGAAGAATGCCGACGAGATGGCATGATGCTACATGTTGGCTTCCATGTCCGATGTGCTTCAATCGAAGCATGAGCATACGCCCACTGCTTATGATATTGATCTGTCATTGCGCACCATGTTCGCTGATAAGAGCCGGCCCGCAAGGCAGGAAGCTCTTAAGGCGATCATGACTACCAGGATGGCTGAGGGGGCATCAGTTCGAGAGCACATGCTCAAGATGATTGCTCACTTCGAGGAAGCTGAGGTCTTGGGAGCGACGATAGATGATGAGAGTCAGGTAGACATGGTCTTGGAGACTTTGCCAGATTCATACTCGCAGTTCAAATTGAACTATAACATGAATAAATTAGAGATGAATCTAGTGGAGCTTATGAAAGAGCTCCAGGCGGCAGAGAAGATCATGAAGCCTACCTCAAAGGCTCTAGCTATTCATTCTGCATCTTCTCCTAGAGTTGGCCCTAAAGCCAAGAACTTCAAGAAGAAGAAGGGTCAGAACAAAGCAGGGGGCAAGCCCAAACCGCCCGGAGCTAGTCAGGCCGATGCCAAGCCCAAAGGCAAGTGCTTCAAATGTGGGCAGAAAGGACACTGGAAAAAGGATTGTCCTGCCCTCAAGGTGAAAGCACCAGGTATTGCTCTTTACTTAGAATCCATCAGTTTGGTAGGATCTTCATCCTCTTGGATAGTTGATTCAGGATCCACTGATCATGTCTGTAACTCTTTGCAGGGGTTCAGAAAGACAAGGACTCTACTTGAAGGAGAGCATGGAATGCTGGTAGCTAGTGGAGCTCGAGTATGGGCTGAAGCAGTGGGAGTTTTACATTTGTTTTTTGATTCTAATAGGATTTTAATTTTGAAAGATGTTTTATACGTTCCTGCCTTGAGACAGAATTTAATTTCAGTTTCTAAATTGATTTCTTATGGTTATTCTGTTTCGTTCCATTCTGGTGTCACTATCAGTAGAAATGGACAGGTTATTTGTTCAGGTAACGTATTTGGGAATCTTTATTATATTAATCCTATTAAAAGTCAAATAAACAACTCTGAGACTGAACCAGTTAATAAGAAGAGAACATTATCATCTAATGACTCTTATCTATGGCACTTAAGATTAGGGCACATCAATCCTAATCGGATTCAGAGGCTAATCCATGATGGGCCCTTGGGCTCATTGAGATTGGAAGAATGGCCTCAGTGTGAATCATGCCTAATGGGCAAAATGACCAAAAGGCCATTTACTCAAAAGGCAGGTAGAGCCAAAGACATATTAGAGTTAGTTCATAGTGATGTTTGTGGTCCAATGACTACACCTGCTAGAGGAGGTTACGAGTACTTCATCACATTTACGGATGACCACACTCGTTTTGGTTATATTTATCTGATGAGGCGCAAGTCTGATTCTTTTGATAAATTCAAAGAGTTTAAGGCTGAAGTGGAGTGTCAAACAGGTAAATTGATCAAAATTTTGAGGTCAGACTGTGGTGGAGAGTACCTTCTTGGAGAGTTTAAGGACTACTTAGTACATCACGGTATAGTCTCTCAATTGACTGCGCCTGGGACCCCCCAGCAGAACGGAGTCAGTGAGAGAAGGAACAGGACTCTAATGGAGATGGTCAGAAGCATGATGAGCCATGCATCTCTTCCTATTTCCTTTTGGGGATATGCCTTAGAAACGGCGGCATACATTCTGAACTTGGTACCTTCCAAGTCTGTACCTAGGACACCCTATGAGATGTGGACGGGACGAAAGCCCAGTCTAAACCATCTCAAGATATGGGGTTGTCCAGCTTATGTATTGACTAAGGGGAGTAAGTTGGAACCAAGGTCAGAATTATGCTACTTCATAGGATATCCAAAAGGCACTCGTGGTGGATATTTCTATTATCCTAAGGAGCAGAAAGTACTAATTAGTACTCATGCTAGATACTTGGAGGATGATCAGAGTATGTCCACTAAGGGTTCAAGCAGAGTAGAACTAGATGAGAAGTTATCTTTTGAACAAACTTCAGGTACATCTAGTGTCCCAATTGAGGAACCAAAAGAGACACAACCGAGTGTTTCTATACGCACGGAGCCTCGTCGTAGTGGGAGGGAAACTAAAGTTCCTGATAGATGGACAGGAGAAGCTTTCGAGCTAGTCTCTGACAATCAGGAACAAGATCCCACTAGATACGAGGAGGCTGTCCTTGATGTTGATGTAGACAAGTGGCGCCTTGCAATGGATGCCGAGATTGAGTCTATGCATCTCAATCAGGTTTGGGATCTTGTAGCTACACCTGAAGGGGTAAAACCCATAGGGTGTAAGTGGGTATACAAGAGGAAAAGGGGAGCGGATGGAAAGGTGCAAACCTTTAAAGCAAGGTTGGTTGCAAAAGGATTTACTCAGAAAGAAGGGATCGATTATGAGGAAACCTTTTCACCGGTAGCCATGCTTAAGTCCACTCGCATACTCCTTGCCATAGCATGTCATTATGACTATGAGATATGGCAAATGGATGTTAAGACGGCCTTTCTTAATGGCCATCTTAGTGAAGACATCTATATGTCCCAACCAGAAGGCTATGTTGTGAAAGGCCAAGATCACATGGTCTGCAAGCTTAAGAAGTCCATTTATGGACTTAAGCAGGCATCAAGGGTATGGAACAAACGTTTTGATGAGTCTATAAAGTCTTATGGATTTATTCCAAACGTAGATGAACCATGCGTGTATAAGAAAACAAATGGTGAAAAGGTGTCTTTTCTGGTGCTATATGTTGATGACATTCTCATCATAGGAAATGATGTAGGGATGTTGTCATCAATAAATATTTGGCTATCAAGTCAATTTAGCATGAAAGATATGGGAGAAGCTAGTTACATTCTCGGTATAAAGCTTCTTAGAGATAGGAAGCAGAGAATGTTAGGTTTATCCCAATCTTCTTATATTGACAAGATATTGGTCAGGTTCAGTATGGATCAGTGTAAAGGGGCATTAATTCCTTTTAGACACGGATTGGGCTTATCTTCCAGGGACTGTCCCAAGACAGAGGAAGAAAAGGCTCGCATGAGTAGGATTCCTTATGCTTCTGCTGTAGGAAGTCTCATGTATGCCATGCTGTGTACCAGGCCAGATATCTGCTTTATTGTAGGCATGATAAGCAGATTTCAGTCAAATCCAGGGGAAGCACATTGGCAGGCTGTAAAGCATATACTCAAGTACCTTAAGGCTACTAAGGATTATATGCTAGTCTACAGAGCTGATGACTTAGTTCCAGTAGGCTACACAGACTCAGATTTCCAGGCTGATAAGGATGAAAGAAAATCCACTAGTGGATATGTTTTCACCTTGTCTGGAGGAGCTATTTCATGGCGGAGTATCAAGCAATCTTGTATTGCTGATTCCACCATGGAAGCTGAGTATGTAGCAGCATCAGAGGCGTCCTAGGAAGCAGTTTGGCTCCGAAAGTTCCTTATGGAACTGGGAGTTGTACCACATGTGGAAAAGCCTATTATACTTTATTGTGACAACACCGGAGCAGTGTCACAATGCAAAGAACCAAGGAACCACAGAAAGGGCAAACATATTGAGAGGAAGTACCACCTCATTCGGGAGTTCATCCAGAAGAATGAGATAGTGGTGGACCAGATATCTACATCAAACAATCTAGCGGATCCTTTCACCAAGCCTTTGGCAGAGAAGGTCTTTCGAAGACACTTAGATGTCATAGGGGTGGGAACTTATGGATTTTGAACTTATGGATTTTCATAGTCTTTGAGTGCAAGTGGGAGATTGTTGGAAATGTATGCCCTAAAGACACGTTTTGTTTAATTTATGGTAATGATGTTTCTTTTATTCAGTTTATGGCACATATATTAATTGCATTTAATTGTTGGAAAGGTGTCCATGCTATTAAGTAAGTGATTCATGTGATGGGTCGTTCTTCACAGTTAGGCATGAATCATGGATACTTAATAAGCAAGAAAATATAACTCTTGATCTTTTAATAGAACTGGGCATTCTATCATGATAAGATCATTGTGCAATAGATCCTAATGGAGGATGGCTTGCCTTAGCCAGTAAACAGTCCGTTTACTCTAATTGTACAAGCGCATTTGGAATGCGTAGAGTGGACCTGTGATAGAAGCTAATGACAAAGTACTAATTATCATGGAGCTAGTCTATCACTGCTACTACGTGGACGAGTACTCTAATACTTGAGTATTAGTTGGTGGTCTAGTGAACCTAGAGCTATATTCTTAGATTCATTGTAGGTGAGGTCTATCAAAGATCAATATCCTTTTGAGTTGGGAGTATGGTTTCTAATTAGCTAAGACAGACTAATACAAGATAGTTTCTGTGATTCACCCCCTTGTGATTGTCCAAGAATAATCGAATAATCCAGGGCCCTGGGAACGTAACTTAAGAGTGTGTGCTTCTGGGTAGCTCCCAGTGATAAGCAAGTACATTCGAGTAGTCACGGATTATTGGACTAGTGATCTAAGGATGGTAGAAGTCATTTAGAAAGGTGTTAGTACATTATTCCTTTCTAAATGATGGGTGTTACGCAGAGGGGTATTTTCGTCATTACACTAGTAGGTCAAAGACATGGCATATGCAAAATTATTCGTGGGGTCAGTGTTACCATATGGTGATAGTTGGAACACTTAGAATAACAAAATATAGCTACTAGGTAGCAGGGATATTTTGGTCATTTTAGTAGCCGTGAATAATTTGTCTTTTGGTCCCCGGGGTAGCTCGATGTAACTCATGTATTTTTTTTAATACATTTGGCTTGTTGGATGAATTACATTGAGAGAGAATTATTTTATTCAGAATGATCCATTGGGCTAGAATAAAATAATAGTTCATTAGGGTTTTTAATTAATTAATTGGGCTAACCCAATTAGAAAATTAATTAAAAGATCTTGGCCCATTAGGGTTTGGCCCACTAGGGTTTTAACCTTAGGGTTCTCCCTATATATATCTCTCTTTAGTTGTTTTTTCATCTAAGTCGTTTTTCATTCTTCTCCACCGAAGAGAGGCCACGAGTTCGAGTCATACTCCGGAAGATCGAAAGGGTGCGTTTGAGTTCTGATGCGACGGAGCCGAAGGCTAGCAGGACAGCCGTCGTCTCCACAACGCGAAGAAGCTCCCATCGCTCCATTCCGTCCGGTAATTCGCCGCAAAAGTAAGTCTCCTAGATTCTTATCAATACGAGGAACGTTTTTTGATTTTAAAACGCTTCCGTTGCATGCTTTGTTTCCTCGTTCATGATCCTTCAAAAGCTAGTGGCGAAGCTAGTGGCAAAGCTAGCGGCAAGACCTTGTGGCGAAGCTTGTGGCAAAGCTCGTGGCGAAACTTGTGGCGAACCTCGTGGCGAAGCTAGCAGCAAAGCTTGTGGCGAAGCTAATGGTAAGACCTTGTGGCAAAGCTAGTGGCAAGACCTTGTGGCGAAGCTAGTGGCAAAGCTAGCGGCAAGACCTTATGGCAAAGCTTGTGGCAAAGCTCGTGGCGAAGCTTGTGGCGAACCTCGTGGCGAAGCTTGTGGCGAAGCTAGCGGCAAGACCTTGTGGCAAAGCTAGTGGCAAAGCTAGCGGCAAGACCTTGTGGCGAAGCATGTGGCGAAGCTAGCGGCAAGACCTTGTGGCAAAGCTAGTGGCGAAGCTAGTGGCAAGACCTTGTGGCGAAGCTTGTGGCAAACCTCGTGGCGAAGCTTGTGGCGAACCTCGTGGCGAAGCTTGTGGCGAACCTCGTGGCGAAGCTTGTGGCGAACCTCGTGGCGAAGCTTGTGGCGAACCTCGTGGCGAAGCTAGCGGCAAAGCTTGTGGCGAAGCTAGTGGCAAGACCTTGTGGCAAAGCTAGTGTCGAAGCTAGTGGCAAAGCTAGCGGCAAGAACTTGTGGCGAAGCTTGTGGCAAAGCTCGTGGCGAAGCTTGTGGCGAACCTCGTGGCGAAGCTAGCGGCAAAGCTTGTGGCGAAGCTAGCGGCAAGACCTTGTGGCAAAGCTAGTGGCAAGACCTTGTGGCGAAGCTAGTGGCAAAGCTAGCGGCAAGACCTTGTGGCGAAGCTTGTGGCAAAGCTCGTGGCGGGGCTTGTGGCGAACCTCTTGGCGAAGCTAGCGGCAAAGCTTGTGGCGAAGTTTGTGGCGAAGCCTTGTGGCGAACCTGGTGGCGAGACCTCGTGGTGAAAGCTAGTGACGAGAGCTAGTGGCGAAAGCTAGTGGCGAGAACTAGCGGCAAATCCTTGCGGCGAGCATCCTATTGGCAACCTCCCTTGAAGCAACATCTCTTACGGCAACCTAACTTCACCCGACACCGAGCTCGAGTGGACCCCACATCACAAAATTTTAATTGTTGTATTTTGGCAACAACAATTTGGCGCCGTCTGTGGAAAAGTGCAACAAAAAGCCAATTTCAACACAAAATGTCGAGAGGGACAAGATCAGCCAGTCGGGCGAGCCCGCCTGACCCCCCCCAAAGAAGCGCTCATACCAGGATGGGAGCCACGAAAAGCTCCCACCAGGCGAACTCTACAGTTCCAGAATTTCCAGTAGATTACCCTAACAATGAAGTGCATTCCGGGAACTTTCTTGTGCTCGAATGCAACCATACCGCCGGACTGGGGGGCATGGAGCGTTTGGAGCAAGAAGAAGCACACGTAGACGGATACGCGACAGGGCGAGGGGAACAAGTCCCACATACAGCGCCCGCTAACCAGGAACAACACTCATTTGGACAGTCTTCAATTCCAAATAGAAACCTCGTGGGAACTTCAAGAATAGCTCCACCCACAGTCTTACTCTCAGATTATGAACTATTGCGGAAGAACTTTGAGGAGCTGAAGCAACAGAATAATGAGCTCAGGGTGAACAATGAGGAGAATATGAGAAGACTACAGGAGGTCACTACTTTGTTACGTGAACTAGGGCCGGACATTCATATTCCCCGCGTGAGACAAATCAATACAAGGGTAGAACATCAGAGATTCCAGGACAACCCTTCAAGAACCCCTCGGCAGGGGATAAGAATCAGAACTCCAGGGCTGAATAGTAAAGTTTCGGAAGTAACGGACTCGAGAAGAAAAAAATGCAGGAGGGTGAGAAAAGCTCCCAAGTATAGAGAGACAGCAGAAAACACCTACTTGGGAGTGCCCCAAGACCCATCTATTTGCCAAAATAAAAAGAAGCAGGAAACACTCAGCGTGTCTGACATTAAACGCCTCATAGAAGAGGTGCTAGAACAGAAGCAGGTAATAATGATACCAAAGGTAAATCCCTCGAAAGGATTCCCTCTATCTGAGGAACTCCAGAGGTGACCGGTGCAACCAGGGTTTGAATTACCACAACTCTCGGTATACTCAGGAAGGGAGGACCCCGAAAAACACTTACAACATTTTGTCGCAGTAGCCGTGTTACATGGATGGAATGAGGTCACTAGGTGCAGGGCTTTCCCACTCTCCCTGGTAGGACAAGCTCAGCAGTGGTTCACTGAATTACCGACAGGACATATACGATCATTTGAACAGTTGAAGAAAGAATTTCTAAATGCATTCTTCGTCTATCTCCCAAAGAAGAAGAGTGCAATATGTCTAATGAGTTTACAGCAGAAGTCGGACGAATCCCTAAAGCAATACATCGAGCGGTTTAGGGTTGCGACACAGGAAGTAAGGGATCTCCCAATCGGATTGGCAGTGTCAGCCCTGCTAAACGGAACTACCTACGCCCCACTTAGAAGATCCTTAGCCTTCTCCGAGCCAAATTCAGTGACTGAGTTGTTTGACCGAGCAGAACAATTTGTCACCCAAATAGAAATTTTGGATGCAGGGGAAGGTAATAGAAGAGGAAGGGAAACACAGCCCGAAGTGCGAAGGACCTTACGAAATCTAGAAGATGGTAGACACCAACAGGTACACACTACCGACACCACAGAGCAAGGCGATAGGAAAAGCTTGGAACACTGTGCACCTCAAGAGGTACTTCCCGGCTTTAGCCCCAGGGGAAAGGACGAAGCACGAGACATAGAGTCAAGCCTATCGTCAGAAGCGTTCCTCGACCCGGTTAAAGGCCGGAATTATCTTTGAATTTTCCATTGTAATGACATCCCTCGATAAATAAAAGAATATATCCCATGTATTCCTGTGGAGTAGGCAAAACTATAAGCCGAACCACGTAAAATCTACAGGAGCCCAGATTATTTGTATGTGTCTTGTAGGTATAGCAGCCCAAGCACAGCTCGCTTCCAATAGGTCAAGTTGCCTAGCTACAATCTGGTGCCGATGACCATGGGATGGCTCAGGATTACCAGAACATCCGACGCCTATGCCCGCAGACTCACCCGGATCCCTCGTTTGAGTTTGGTGCTATGCCTTTTTGGCTAGACCCGACTCCTTGGTTGATCTAGCGCCTAGGTCTCCCGGCAAACTCGGATGTCTGGTAAGAATCCCGTGCTAGACCACTGGCTAAACCCAAATTCCCTGATCTAGACTGGCCCTAGGAAGGCGAAAAAGAAGTGAAGTGATCACCTGATAGTTCCAGCATAAGACCGCTCTCGAAGGTCAAGTCGCCTAGTGGCAATCTGGTGCCGATGACCACGAGCTAGCCTGGGATCAGTAAAGGATCCGATGCCTATGCCCGCAGACTCACCCGGATCCCTCGTTTGAGCTCGGTGCTATACCTTTTTGGCTAGACCCAACTCCTTGGTTGATCTGGCGCCTAGGTCTCCCGACAAACTCGGATACCTAGGAGGAATCCCGCGCTTAGCCACTGGCCAAACCCAAATCCCCTGAGGTAGACTGGCCCAAGGAAGGCATGAAAAGACAACAACCCTGTGACAACTCTGTCATGACCCCGCTTATCAGGGTTGAGCCACCCAGGTGGAATCTAGTGCCTATGACCACGAGTTAGCCCTGGATCACCAGAACATCCAATGCCTATGCCCGCAGACTCACCCAGATCCCTCGCTTGAGTTAGGTGCTATGCCTTTTTGGCTAGACCTAACTTCTTGGTAGATCTGGTGCCTAGGTCTCCCGGCAAACTTGGATGTCTGGCCGGAATCTCGTGCCGAATAACTGGCCAAACCCGGATTCCCTGAAATAAGCTAACCATGAAAGACGGACATGGAGAGCACAATAGCCAGAGCGTTATGACCCATCATGGTATCATCGGATGCTCCGGAGACTGTGCCCGTGGGCTCGTCGGGATCCATTGACTGAGTCCGGTGCTATGCTCCCGAGCTAGACCCGACTCCTTAGCTGATCCGATGCCTAGACCTCTTGGCAAGCTCGAACACCCGACTAGAATTCCATAGTGAAGTCTATCTACCAGGGGTATGATTGCCCAGAAATAATTTGGTACTTCAACCCCTGATCGAGGTAAAATCTTTTGGGCATTCTGAAACACTTGATTGAGTCAAGGTGCTAGAGCCGACTCCTTGGCTAAATATTTTACTCTTTAATTTTGTCTAAAGACAAAACAAAAGAGTAGGGGGCAATTGTTGTGCCATAGAAAAAATAAATAAAAAGAAATGAAAGTAAAAATAAAAGCAAGAGCTGGCGGCAAATTGCCGCCAGCCTTGCGGCAAAATTGCAGCCAGCCTCGCAGCATGAGCTAGCCGCGAGGCCAGACTTGCGGCTGGCCTCGCGAGTGGCAGCCTTGCGGCTGCCTGTCGCGAGCTCGCTTACGGCTAATTTCCGCAAGCAGCCTCGCGGCTGCATGACGTGAGGGCCGCGGCCCCCCTCAGGGGCTGGCCGCAAGGCTTGAGCCTTGCTGCCCCACTTTGGCTGGCCGCAAGGCTCCACCTTGCGGCCATTTGGTGGCTGCCTTGCAGCCACTTGGCTAGGCCGCAAGGTTCAAGCCTTGCGGCCACTTCTTTTCCGCAAGGTTTAATCCCCCTTCGTTGAAGTCGCCCCCATTTAGCAAACGCCACGTGTCAACACCAACCACCCTTGAAAATTGTGCCCTATAAATACCCAGCTACAGAACATTAATGGGGACCTCCAACTTCGGTAAATCTTATCACTTTGAATACACTTTGATTATTTTTTTGTGAATATTCATCGGGATTCGGGACTGACTTTGGCATCGAAGGGCCTTCGCGGGGAAGATTCCCTCGAGCCTTCTAACCTATTGTCTCAGCATTAACAGGGGCTAATCCTTGTGGCGAATCTAACGGCGAAGCTAGCGGCAAAGCTTGTGGCGAAGCTAGCGGCGAAGCTTGTGGCGAAGCTAGCGGCAAGACCTTGTGGCAAAGCTAGTGGCAAGACCTTGTGGCGAAGCTAGTGGCAAAGCTAGCGGCAAGACCTTGTGGCGAAGCTTTGGCAAAGCTCGTGGCGAAGCTTATGGCGAACCTCGTGGCGAAGCTAGCGGCAAAGCTTGTGGCGAAGCTAGTGACAAGACCTTGTGGCAAAGCTAGTGGCGAAAGTAGTTGCAAAGCTAGCGGCAAGACCTTGTGGCAAAGCTTGTGGCGAAGCTAGCGGCAAGACCTTGTGGCAAAGCTAGTGGCAAGACCTTGTGGCAAAGTTAGTAGCGAAGCTAGTGGAAAAGCTAGCGGCAAGACTTTGTGGCGAAGCTTGTGGCAAAGCTCGTGGCGAAGCATGTGGTGAACCTCATGACGAAGCTAGCGGCAAAGCTTGTGGCGAAGCTAGTGGTAAGACCTTGTGGCAAAGCTAGTGGCGAAGCTAGTGGAAAAGCTAGCGGCAAGACCTTGTGGCAAAGCTCGTGGCGAAGCTTGTGGCGAACCTCGTGGCGAAGCTGGTGGCAAAGCTTGTGGCGAAGATAGCTGCAAGACCTTGTGGCAAAGCTAGTGGCAAGACCTTGTGGCGAAGCTAGTGGCAAAGCTAGCGACAAGACCTTGTGGCGAAGCTTGTGGCAAAGTTCGTGGCGAAGCTTGTGGCGAACCTCGTGGCGAAACTAGCGGCAAAGCTTGTGGCGAAGCTAGCGGCAAAGCTTGTGGCAAAGCTAACGGCAAAGCTTATGGCGAAGTTTGTGGCGAAGCCTTGTGGCGAACCTAGTGGTGAGACCTCGTGGCGAAAGCTAGTAACGAGAGCTAGTGGCAAAAGCTAGTGGCGAGAACTAGCGGTAAATCCTTGCGGCGAGTATCCTAACGGCAACCTCCCTTGAATCAACATCTCTTACGGCAACCTAACTTCACCCGACACCGAGCTCGAGTGGACCCCACATCACAAAATTTTAATTGTTGTATTTTGGAAACAACAGAGGGGAGGGGAGTAAAAAAGTCATTTTGAGGGGGTTTCTTTCCCCCAAGAAACCCACCCCGTTTCTCTCTCTCCCATTTTTCCCCTTCCCTTACTCTTTCTGCATTACTCTCGTCGTTGACCCTCTCGCTATGTCATTGCATATTTCCACCTCGTCTTGCCTCACTGTAACATCTTCCCTCTCCGCTACAGTCAGCTAGGTAGCAAGGATGCAACAATAGTCGACGCACGAGAGGCAACGACGAGAGAAAGATGGTGAGAAGGTTGTTGGAGAAGAAGAGGAAAGAGAAGAAATGAAAGAGGAAAGGAGAGAGACATGAGCCCCACAAAATTGATAAAGATTACGTACACCTCCATTAAAGTGGGTGCACAAAATCATAGTCTGATTAAAACCTTACACATTAGGGTTTTTTTTTTCGTTTTTTATCAAACCATAGTTGTTGTAGCTGATACACACACAATCACCATCAACTGTTCTTCTGACCACCATTTTTTGCCATTATCTTTCTTCGTCTTTCTCGAATCTTGATCGCCCCCTTTTTCTCTTCAATCTTTCGATCACTATAGCACCACCACTGCTAGTTGTCACCATCCTAACTCTTCAATTCATCTTCATTTTGTGAAATCAAAGCCATCATCGTTCCTAAATGTTGCCACGCTGCCTTCTTCGGCCACCACAAACCCCACCCTCCCACCATTGTTCAACCGTGAAGAAAGGAAGAGAGAGAGAGCATAACGAAGTAGTTTGGGAAAGTGAGAAGTCTTATGGAATTCTGCTGAGACCCCATAAAATCTCGGTAATTTCATTATAACCCTAGTAAGCAAATCTTTACCAACAATGGAATTGCAGGGATTCAAAGGAGCAGATTCAACAACCCCAAAAAGTTTTAAAAAGTAGATTCAACAGCCCCAAAAAGTTTAAAAAAGTATAAGTATAAACTTCTTTTATTTATAAATCATTAGAAAGTAACATAAGCGCGAGGAGAAGATGACTAAGCAATGGGATGACAACAGTGCTTGCATTTTTTAAAAGAACTATAACAACCAGCAAATGGCTTGAATGAACAACACCAGCATGGTTTAAAAGTACATGAAGTTGGGTAGCAAATTTTATTTGGAGTTGCATCCACTTCCACTTGACGAACGCTCTCATCTAGAGCCACATTAATTTGTTTGTATTTGTGGTTTTCATCTTCGCCTGCACACATAAATAACAATAATTAAGAAAATATTTATATATATGTCTATATATATATATAATGATGATCGCATCTTCTCGAATGTTGATTCTTACAATCAACACCAACACACGGGTTGTTAAGGAAGAGTAAACTGCAAATGGCAATAAAATATGCTAAGCCGATGGTTGCCATTGATAGACTCTGATATGGCTTCTTCATTTGGAACGCAAGGCTAGCTTTTATAAGTTAAGGTAAGATCAAAATAGATTTCTTTCTAAGTATGTATATTACGTAATATTTTATCACATTTATGACTTGCAACAAACATTTTGTTCTTTTCTAAAACTTCACAATATCCCATTTAATACCCCTTCAATATCCAAACAAACATTTTTCTTTAAAGTGTCTACAATACCCTTAATTAATTTATTATACTTTACTTTATAATTTTAACTAGCAAGTAAAGTTGCATAATCTGCAAACTTAAAAATTACCCTGAATTATGTATCATGTTAGCTTTGTGTAATATTGATGTGGGGTGTTCTGAAAATTACCTAAGTCATAAGCAAGTCTCTCGATGAATCCAAAGTACCCAGAGAGGCTTCTAGACAGGAGTCACCCGGGCCCTCTGAGAAGGTCCCCCGAGATGGTCTGGCCTCATTTGCATAATTCTAAAGACTCTCTTAGAGTGTCTCAAATGAGAGATTCCCAAGGCCTCGAAGATGCCTTTAGATTACCTGGAGATAGCTCATCGGGCGATTCTGCCTCGAAGACATCTCTAAGCCCTTTAGCCTCACCTGATGCAATCCCCGGAAGAGTCTAAGGACTCGACCGTGGGCCCTACTTAGCGTCTATAAATGTCTACTTCTTTCAAGGCAACCAGACCCTTTAGGGAACATTCAAACATTACCCTTTCTCTCTCCAAGACTCATCTGAAAGACCTGTACCCTACTATTTAGGATATTAGAATACACCCGAAAACATATATTAAACATACATTCACATACTTTTGCACATATATCTCAGACTATTGCCTGACTTAGGCATAGGAGGGCCCACATAGGGGAGTCTTCCACATACCTTTCTGTTACCCAAAAAAATACCCAAGAGGGGGTGAATTGAGTTTTTAAAAATTAATTAATAATTTTTAACTTTTTTAAAAAATCTTAAATTTTATAATTTTAATATGTGGTGATTGCAGTAGGATTAATAACAATAAAATCACACAATCACAAAGAACAAGAGAAATTTATAGTGGTTCGATGTCTTCACACACACCTAGTGCACTCTTCCAAGGTCTAACCACCCTTGGGGTTCCAATAAAATAATTTCACTAAGATTTTCACACTAGCTCACATTGGGAACTAGATACACACCTAGATTACAACAGCTTCTAGGCAACCACTACACCAAGGTTTTCTTCCTAATTTACCTTGAAAACTAGATTCACCTAAATTTTAATGGTTTTAGGAAACCTATACAATCCACAATAGTAATTTAAATGTTACAAATAATTTATCCACACTTAGACACAAATAAGCAATTAAGAACAAATTATACAAGGTAATAATATTTAAATAAATAAATAAATTTGTAATCTCAAATGGAGAAATTTGGATTTGTCGTAGAAGACTTGCAGTAGGATTAATAACAATAAAATCACACAAACACAAAGAACAAGAGAAATTTATAGAGGTTCGGCTCTAAAGAGCCTAATCCTCTTTCTCAAGACTTAACTTGAGGTTCCACTAGGGAGAATTAACACTAGCTTTTAATTAGAGTTAGAACCAACATACAATCCATTGCCTAAGCAAGAACCACTAGCAAATATTATCCTCTCACACAACAAGTGAGTAAAAATAACAAATTTACAACTAGAGACAATTACAAACAAGTCACCAACAGTTGAGAATTCCACCAGCCAACACACTTCTAGCACTTCGAAGCTTCTCACTCTTGTTTGAATGCTTTATCAAGTTTTTTCTTCCTTGAGCCTCCATACTTACCCTATATATATACATCTTCCAAACACACTAGCCATTAAAGAAAAGGTTAATATGAAGTTTTAAATTTAAAAAATGTTTAGGCTTTCTCAAACAATAAGAAAACATGTATCACCTTTAATTCAAAATAAATTTACTTTTTGCATGAGAAATCAAGATTTGAAAATTCAAATATAAGCTTTTGAGACATAAATGATTAAAACAAGAAAACATGTCTAAAAGCAATTTCCTTTAATTCAAAATAAATTTACTTTTTGTATGAGAAAGAGAAACACGTTTAAAAATAATTCTCCTTTAATTCAAAATTTAAAAATTAAAATATAATCTTTTGAGACATAAATGATTAAAATAAAAAATATGTCTAAAAGCAATCTCTTTTAATTCAAAATAAATTTACTTTTTGAATGAGTAAGAGAAAACATTTATATCATAATTTTTTTTTGTTAATCATCAAAATTTAATTAATATGAGCAAGTTGGCTTAACACTTTCTATCTTCCTTTGTGCTTGCAAACTAAGGTAGGAGCAATCCCCGAAGACCCTTTCGGGCCAGCCGACAACCTTTGATCCATGAGGACCCTATCTGGGTTCCTGAAACCTGCATTATGAGATTGTGGATCTGGTTCAGACCCAGTTGACCTTGCTCGTGACATCTCAGACCCTCTATCGCGTTGTGAAGGACTCTGCTTTGGTTGATCCTAAGATAAATAAATTTAATTTTTGTAGTTTGGAAACAACAATTTGGCATCGTTTGTGAGAAACTAACAAAAAGTCATTTCCCTTGGCAGCCATTGTGAGGGTAGTTCGTGTGAAGATGCTACCTCGGCGCTCCTATTTTAGCCCCTTGTGCCTCCTGATGAATCATGCTCTGAATCCTCTAGGAAGCACCAAGGATTTCTCCTGCTATTATGAGCCTTAAAAGGATTTTGTCCCGTTGTTACACCGACCCTTGAGAGAAAAGTGCACCTCCCTACCCTGTATCTGGGCTAACTATCCATGTTATTCTTTAAAGTAGGGAACCAGCCAAGGAAAGTGGGAAGTGTGGAGATTGAGCCCTATGTTGATGAAGACCAAGTGTAGGAACTTATTGCTTCCCAAACTTGTATTTGATGATGGAGTCTTCTACCTAAGCCAACCCTTGCGAGAAAAACGCTGCCCTAAAAAGTGGAATTATGAGAGCCACCCTTGTAGGAGATCTTCTCATGGGATGTGTTTGCCAGAGGGTTCTATGAACCTAGGAGGGAGTACATTGGCTTCCTAGCTTCCTTGGATATATTTTTCCAAGCCTGGGAGATCCAAGAGCAAGAGGGTTCCTACACCTTCAAGTGGAGGCAAGAGTTGGGAAGTTGCGCGAAGTATTGACCAAATGAGATTAATTATTAGCATTTTCTGTAGCAGCTAGCTCTAGGGCATCTGAGTTGTTGATCCTATTAGTGATAGTGCTCTAGATGCTAGATTTACATTACATGAGATGTACGTGAATGACACTGATGATTATACTTGATATTAATAAAATATCATATTTTCATTCATATCTCACCCTCTCATCTTTATGAATAAGTCCCTAGACTTTTTAGTAGACTTCCCACTCTTAAATGGTTGAGATTGTGTGACTTGGATATCTAGTCTAGGATTTCTTAAAGATATTCGAAGTCCTTAGACTTATCAGAAGGAGAATATGATTAGTCGATTAGTGGACTGACACATGGACTACTACCATTGTTTAGCATGGATATGCTAATGAGATGGGTGGTGAGTCACACACTACATTTCATGGGATGCATATAGTAAACATGTGGGTGGGTGTTGGAAGAACATCCATTGAATGTGACGCTTGCGACAAATTACATGGCTTGAGGATTAATGATTTGTCACTAATTCTCAATTGTGTATCTAGTCCTTTGATTAGAGCCGATATAGTGTCTTGTGTGACTAAAATGTGCATAATCACCATCAATTATTCTTTTGACCACCATCTCTGCCATCATCTTTCTTTGTCTTTCCTGAATCTTGATCGCCCATTTTTTCCCTCCAATCTATCGGTCATTGTAGCACCACCACTACCACCATCCCAACTCTTTGATTCATCTTCCTTTTTGTGAAATCGAAGCCACCATCATTCCTAAATGTTGCCACATTGCCTTCTTCAGCTACCATAAACCCTACCCTACAACCGTTGTTCAACTGTGAAGAAAGGAGAAGAGAGAGAGAGAGAGAACATAGCAAAATAATTAGGAAAGTGAGAAGTCTTATGGAATTCTGTTGAAACCCCATAAAGGGGAGGAGACAGGATTTTCATTTAGTGGGGCGAACTTAAATACAAAAAATATAATTTCAAAAACAAGATAATAATGATAATGTTAAAATGCAAAAACTTTTTATAATTGTTCCCTACGGTTTTTTATATTTTAATAACTCTGTATAATGACTTCATTATCAATTTTATTAAATACATAATTTTCAGCATACACAACTAAGTTATCATTCTTTCATTGGTCTTTGATCCTATTACGTTATCAATTCTTTTTAATATTTATTATAGAAAATACTCTTTCCATTGTTGCAGTAGCAACTGAAAGAAAGAGAATTGGGTGAGTATTGGGAAAGAAAGTAAGAAATATGATAAATTTGAAAATGAAAAGGATTAAGACTTAGGATTTAGTGGATTTGGACCATTTGACCTCTTTAGGCTAAGATTTAATATAATAATTTTTAATTAATTTTGGGAGTTAGACTTAATTAAAAATAATATAAAATAAAAAAAAATTAAAATCTGGCCCACTGTGCCTCACTTGGCTCCGCCCTTGATTATAGCCCTAGTAAGCAAATCTTTACCAACAATCGAACTGCAGAGATTAGAAGGAGCATATTCAACAACCCAAAAAGTTTAAAAATGTATTAAGTATAAACTTCTTTTATTTATAAATCATTAGAAAGTAACATAAGCACCTGGAGAAGATGACTAAGAAATAGGACGACAACAGTGCTTACATTTTTCAAAAGAACTATAACAGCCTGCAAGTGGCTTGAATGAACAACACTAGCATGGTTCAAAATTACATAAAGTTGGGTAGCAAATTTTATTTGGAGTTGCATCCACTTGACGAGCACTTTCATCTAGAGCCACATTAATTTGTTTGTATTTGTGGTTTTCATCGCCGCCTGCACACATATATAATAATAATTAACAAAATATTTATATGTATGTCTATGTGTATATATATATATATATAATGATGATGGCATCTTCTCGAATATTGATTCTTACAATCAACACCACCACACGGGTTGCTGAGGAAGAGTAAACTGCAGATGGCAATGAAATATGCTAAGCCGATGGTCGCCATTGATAGACTTTGATATGATTTCTTCATTTGGAACACAAGGCTAGCTTTTATAAGTTAAGGCAAGATCACAATATATTTCTTTCTAAGTATGTATATTACGTAATATTTTTAACCCATTTATGACTTGCAACAAACATTTTGTTCTTTCTAAAACTTCCCAATATCCCATTTAATACCCTTCTCAACAAATACCATTTAATACCCCTTTAATATCCAAGAAAACATTTTTCTTTAAAGTGTCTAAAATGCCCTTAATTAATTTATTATACTTTACTTTATAATTTTAACTAGTAAGTAAACTTGCATAACCTGCAAACTTAAAAATTACACTGAATTATGTATTCTATTAACTTTGTCTAATATTGTTGTGGGGTGCACTAAAAATTCCCTAAATCATAAGCAAGTCTCCTAATGAATCCAAAGTACCCGGAGAGTCTTTGAGACAGTAGTTACCTAGGCTCTCTGAGAAGGTCCCCCGGGATGGTCTAGCCTCATTTGCATAATTTCGAAGACCCTCTTAAAGTCTCCCGGATGAGAGATTCCTAGGGCCTCTAAGATCCCTTTAGACTACTTGGAGATAGCTTATCAGGGCGCTTCTGCCTCAAAGACATCTTCAAGCCCTCTAGTCTCACCCGATGCATTCCCCGAAAGAGTTTGAGGACTCAATTGTGGGCCCCACTTAGCGTCTATAAATGTCTGCCTCTTTCAAGGCAAACAAACCCTTTTGGGAACATTCAGACATTACCCTTTCTCTCTCCAAGACTCATCAAAAAGACCTCTACCTTACTATTTGGGATACTAGAATATGCCCTAAAACCTATATTAAACATACATTCGCATACTTTTGCACATATATCTCAGACTCTTGTCTGACTTAGGCATTAGAAGGCCTACGTAGAGGAGTCTCCGATGTGCCTTTCTAACTTCTGTTGTACACACAAACTATGGCAGAAGCAATCCCCCGAAGACCCTTTCGGGCCAACCGACAACCTCTGATCCACGAAGACCCTATATGGGTTCCTGAAGCCTACATTTCGAGATTGTGGATCTGGTTCAAACCCAGTTGACCTCGCCCGTGACCTCTCAGACCCTCTACTGTTGTGAAGGACTCTGTTTCGGTTGATCCTAAGACAAATAAATTTAATTGTTGTAGTTTGGAAACAATAATTTGGTGCCATTTGTGGGAAACTAACAAAATTCATTTCCCTCAGTAGCCATTGCGAGGGTCGTTCGTGTGAAGATGCTGCCTCGGCGCTCCCATTTTAGCCCCCAATGC
Source organism: Diospyros lotus (assembly GCF_014633365.1). NCBI lineage: Eukaryota > Viridiplantae > Streptophyta > Magnoliopsida > Ericales > Ebenaceae > Diospyros > Diospyros lotus. Next base: position 20,066,957 of record NC_068345.1, read on the forward strand.
CTCCTAATGAATCATGCTTTGAATCAATTAGGAAGCACCGAAGAGCTTTTTGTGAGGCTTTTATCCTACTATTATGAGCCTTAGAAGGATTTTATCCCATTATTACGTCGACCCTCAAGAGAAAAGTACACCTTCGTACCCTATATCCAGGTTGTGTATCCATGTTATTTTGTAAAGCAAGGAACCAACCAAGGAAAGTGGGAAGTGTGGAGATTGGGCCTCATGTTAATGAAGACCAAGTTTAGGAACTTATCGCTTCCTAAACATGAATTTGATGATGGGGTCTTCTACTTATGCTGGCCCTCGCAGGGAAAGCGCTGCCCTAAAAAGTGGAATTATGAGGGCCACCCTTGCAGGAGATCTCCTCATGAGATGTGTCTACCAGAGGGTTTTATGAATCCAGGAAGGAGTACCTTGGGCTTCCCAGCTTCCTTGGATATATCTTTTCCAAGCTTGGGGAGATCCAAGCGCAAGAGAGTTCCTACACCTTCAAGTGGAGGCAAGAGTTGGGAAGTTACACGAAGTACTGACCAAAGGAAATTAATTATCAGCACTTTCTACACCAACTAGTCTAGGGCATCTAAGTTGTTAATCCTATTAGTGATAGTGCTCTAGATGCTATATTTACATTACATGAGATGTACGTGAATGACACTGATGATTATTTTTTATATTAATAAAACGTCATATTTTCATTCATATCTCTCCCTTTCATCTCCATGAATGAGTCCTTAGACTTTTTAGTAGACTTCCTATTCTCAAATGGTTGAGATAGTGATACGCGCTCCGGAATTCTGATACCAATTGATGTGAACCCGTGATGGAATGAAGCCAAAGGAACCCACAAAAGATTGAAACGAACCCCAGAAAAGCCAAAATCAGATATAAGGCAAATAATTCTCTACCCGTTGATTCACGAACCAAGAACCAAGAATTGTGTTGTTGAACGCCACAAAGACTGCCCAGATCTTTAATAAGTTCGAAACTATGTTCATTGAAGAACAATATAGAAAAGATAAATATCTCAAATTCAATTCATAATCTTCTCTCCCCTTTTTCACAATGGTAAAGCCTTTAAATAGGCCAAAATAATTAAATCCTAATTCTACTTGAAAACTAATAAAAATCCAAATCCTAAATATAATGGGTTTTAGTTAGCCCACTCCAAATAGGAGTAGGAATAACAATAGTAACCCAATCCAACTACAAGTTGGATTAATAAAACTAAGCTAATCCAAATCCAACTATAAGTTGGAATAATAAAACTAACTCAATCATAAACTATATAGGAAATAAGTAAATATCTTATTAAATAAGAATCTTAGTAAAAAAGGAATTAGTATTCATCCAATTCCAACACGGTTGATTGGATTGACTGATTTGATTGCATCATTGTTAGTTGGCCCTCCATGATTCTCATCAGATAGTGTGACTTGGATATCTAGTCTATGATTTCTTAAAGGTATTCCTAACCACCATCTTCTTCCATCATCTTTCTCCATCTTTCCTGAATCTCGATCAACTATTTTTTCCTTACAATTTGTCGGTCACTATAGCACCACCACTGCCATCATCCTAACTCTTTGATTCATCTTTTTTCTGTGAAATCGTAGCCACCATCTTCCTAAATGTTGCCACATTGCCTTTTTCAGCCACCACAAACCCCACCCCACCAACATTGTTCATCTGTGAAGAAAGGAGAAGTGAGAGAGAGAATAGAGCAAAATAGTTGGGAAATTGAGAAGTCTTATGAAATTCTGTTGAGATCCCATAAAATTTGGGTAATTTCATTATACCCAAAGCAGAGCTAGGATTTTGATTCAGTGGGGTGAATTTAAATACAAAAAAATATAATTTCAAAAATAAGACAATAATGACAATGTTAAAATGAAAAAAGTTTTTATAATTGTTCCCTACGATTTTTTATATTTTAATAACTCCGTATAATGACTTCTTATCAATTTTATTAAATACATTATTTTCAGCATACACAACTAAGTTATCATTCTTCCATTGGTCTTTGATCCTATTACGTAATCAATTCTTTGTAATATTTATTGCAGAAAATACTCTTTCCATTGTTGCAGTAGCAATTGAAAGAAAGAGAATTGGGTGAGTATTGGGAAAGAAAGTAAGAAATATGATAAATTTGAAAATGAAAAGGATTAAGACTTAGGATTTAGTGGATTTGGACCATTTGACCTCTTTAGGCTAAGATTTAATATAATAATTTTTAATTAATTTTGGGAGTTAGACTTAATTAAATATAATATAAAATAAAAAAAAATTAAAATCTGGCCCACTGTGCCTCACTTGGCTCCGCCCTTGATTATAGCCCTAGTAAGCAAATCTTTACCAACAATCGAACTGCAGAGATTAGAAGGAGCAGATTCAACAACCCAAAAAGTTTAAAAATGTATTAAGTATAAACTTCTTTTATTTATAAATCATTAGAAAGTAACATAAGCACCTGGAGAAGATGACTAAGCAATAGGACGACAACAGTGCTTACATTTTTTAAAAGAACTATAACAGCCAGCAAATGGCTTGAATGAACAACACCAGCATGGATCAAAATTACATAAAGTTGGGTAGCAAATTTTATTTGGAGTTGCATCCACTTGACGAGCACTTTCATTTAGAGCCACATTAATTTGTTTGTATTTGTGGTTTTCATCGCCGCCTGCACACATATATAATAATAATTAACAAAATATTTATATGTATGTCTATGTGTATATATATATATAATGATGATGGCATCTTCTCGAATGTTGATTCTTACAATCAATACCAACACACGAGTTGCTGAGGAAGAGTAAACTGCAGATGGCAATGAAATATGCTAAGCCGATGGTCGCCATTGATAGACTTTGATATGATTTCTTCATTTGGAACACAAGGCTAGCTTTTATAAGTTAAGGCAAGATCAAAATATATTTCTTTCTAAGTATGTATATTAGGTAATATATTTAACACATTTATGACTTGCAACAAACATTTTGTTCTTTCTAAAACTTCCCAATATCCCATTTAATACCTTTCTCAACAAATACCATTTAATACCCCTTTAATATCCAAACAAACATTTTTCTTTAAAGTGTCTAAAATGCCCTTAATTAATTTATTGTACTTTACTTTATAATTTTAACTAGCAAGTAAACTTGCATAATCTGCAAACTTAATAATTATACTGAATTATGTATTTTGTTAGCTTTGTGTAATATTGTTGTGGACACCCTAAAAATTCCCTAAGTCATAAGCAAGTCTCCTGATGAATCCAAAGTACTCGGAGAGTCTTCTGGACAGTAGTCACTCAAGCCCTCTGAGAAGGCCCCCGGAATGGTTTAGCCTCATTTACATAATTCTAAAGACTCCTTTAGAGTTTCCTAGACGAGAGATTCCCAAGGCCTTAAAAAACCTTTTGAATTACCTGGAGACAGCTCATTGGGGCGCTTCCGCCTCGAAAACATCTCCAGCCCCTTTGGCCTCACCCGATGCATTCCCTGTAAGAGTCTGAGGACTCAACCATGGGCCCCACCTAGCTTCTATAAATGTTTGCCTCTTTCAAGGCAAATAGACCCTTTTGGGAACATTCAGACATTACCATTTCTCTCTCGAAAACTCATTTGAAAGACCTTTACCCTACTATTAAGGACATTGGAATACGCCATAAAACATATTTTAAACATACATTCGCATACTTTTACACATATATCTTGGACTCTTATTTGACTTGGGCATTGGAGGTCCCGTATGGGGGAGTCTCCTGCGTGCCTTTCTAACTTCCTTTGTGCTTGCAGACTAAGGTAGGGGCAGTCCCTCGAAAACCCTTTCAAGCTAACTGGTAACCTCTGATCCACGAGGACCCTGTCTAGGTTCTTAAAGCCTCTATATTCTGAGATTATGGATCTGGTTCAGACCTAGTTAACCTCACCCATTACATCTCAAACCTTCTACTGTTGTGAAGGACTTTGCTTTGGCTGATCCCAAGACAAATAAATTTAATTGTTATAGTTTGGAAACAATAATTTGGCATTGTATGTGGGAAACCAACAAAAAGTCATTTCCCTCGGTAGCTGTTGTGAGGGTTGTTTGTGTGAAGATGCTGCCTCAATGCTTCTATTTTAGCCCGCAATGTCTCCCAATGAATCATGCTCTTAATCCTTCAAGAAGCACTAGGGAGCCTTTTGCAAGGCTTTTCCCCTGATATTAGGAGACTTAAAAGGATTTTGTCTTGCTATTACGCCAACCCTGAGGAGAAAAATGCACCTCCCACCCTGTATCCAAGCTGGGTATCCATGCTGTCTTTTAAAGTAGGGAACCAACCAAGGAAAGTGGGAAGTGTGGAGATTGGGCCCCATGTTGATGAAGACCAAGTTTACGAGCTTGTTGCTTCTCGAACTTGTATTTGATGATGGGTCTTCTCGCTAAGCTGGCCCCCACGGGAAAAATGCTGCCCCAAATAGTGGAATTATGAGGGCCACCCCTATGAGAGTACCCCGGGCTTCCCAACTTCATTGGATATATTTTTTCCAAGCCTGTGGAGATCCAAGAGTAAGGGGGTTCCTACACCTTTAAGTGGAGGCAGGAGTTTGAAGCTGCGCGAAGTACTAACCACATGAGATTAATTATCAGCACTTTCTGCAGTAGTTACCTCTGCAGCATTTGAGCTGTCGATCCTATTAGTGATAGTGCCCTAGATGGTAGATTTATATTATATGAGATGTATATGAATGACACTGATGATTATTTTTGATATTAATAAAATGTCATATCTTCATTTATATCTCTCATTCTCATCTTTATGAATGAGTCCTTACACTTTCTAGTAGACTTCCCACTCTCATAGGGTTGAGATTGCGTGACTTGGATATCTAGTCTAGGATTTCTTAAAAGTATTCCTAATCCTTAAACTTATTAGAAGGGGACTATGATTAGTTGATTAATGGACTAGCACATGGGCTACTACCATTGTTTAGCATGGAGATGCAAATGATATGGGTGGTCAGTCACACGCCACATTGCATGGGATGCATATAGTAGACAAATGGGTAGGTGTTGAAAAAACATCCATTGAATGTGACACCTATGACAGATCACATGGCTCGAAGATTAATGATTTGTCACTGGCTCTCGATTGTGTATCTAGTCATTTGACTAGAGGCGAAATGGTGTCTTATGCACTGCCGTTAGTGATTTGTTGTTGAGCAGAACCATCATGTGTAGGAGGTGGGAATGTTGTAATGACCTGCCCCTCCCCAGCGTGCTGCTATTCTCGGGAAATCCCCATATATAAATATATTCAACATTCCATATGGTAAGCTAAAGAAGGGTAACTTAAACACTTGCAGAAACTAGAATCGAAACTTGAAGGATATCGTAATTTCATACAAACACAAACGTACACTACTGTTCTCAATAGCCAATAAATTATAATATCTAATAGGTGAGATAACATATAAAACTGTGTTTCAAACATAGGGAATATCATGAATTGAAATTAAATTACACTTTGGCCACTCATTTTCCCTTCTTATTGCTCGATTCACCTAGAATGTGGAATATTCCAGGGATAAAAGTCCAAATTAGAAGATGAATCTTCTAAGTGAGGGTTAAAATATATTTCATGAATGAATGATACATGGACATGAATAAATCGACACCCTAGTGTACCTTTCACCAATATTCTAGCCCCAGCACGAAACCTTAGGCAGTCATCCTGATAATTCTCACTTTGGGGAAGATCCATCCCCGGCACAGGAGACTTCTGCGATTTTTTGACAAAACTCACTTGGAGAAATACGGTTACGTTACCAGGGCAACTTCCCACCCCATCATGGATGACACAAGTATCGATATGCCAATAATATCATATCAAATGAAATATCACAATTATCGAGGCAACATAACATGTAAAAATATGACAAGATGTACATAAATCGCATATAATTTGGCAACTCTCGTGAAAATCACGCTCAATTTAGGTAAAACATTTCGCGTGTGAATTTTTGGGATAAACCACTTACATTGATTTAGCTTTTTGAGCCCTCTCGAAATACATGTTTGGCCTCGAAATTCGCGCCCTGATAATTTTCTGGCCAATTTTTTTAAAAAATTAATAAAACTAAATTTCTCAATTTTTTAGATTTTTTTCCCAATTTTCTCTATTTTTTTCCTTTTTCCCCCCCTATTTTTCCTATTTTTTTCTTAATTTTCCTTGCCTCCACATGCCTGCACACGCCCACACACCCACACACCTCGCGCATGCGCTTCACACACCTTCTCTGGTTGTCTTCTCTAATTGCTTATTCACCGCCGGTGATCTACTTTGTCTCGATTACTCCTGATTTCTTCCTTTTTCCTGCCTTATTCGACCTTTCGAACATGATGAAACAACTTTTGGCTCCAAATAACCGGTCGAACACCCTCAATTTTATCGTTTATTCCTTAGCTCCGATGAGACATGATTTTCTGGCCAAGCTTTGTAACACCTTTAAATCACTTCCAAAATCCCTCAAACTCTCTAAAAATTCTCCCCTCACCTTGGAGATCAAAAGCCCTCTATCAAAACCCTTAAATTTCTTCTCAAACACTCGGATTTCTTGGATGAAATTTGATGAAACCCTCGACCTCAACCTTAGCTATTTATAGCCAATTTAGACCGTCTTTCTGGCCAATCCTGGCCTTGCCTTGCACCGCAAGGCCTACCCTAGGCCATGATGGCCCTATCCCTGCTCTGAACGATGATGGGACACTGATGGTCTATAGCCAATAGTGCTGTTGTTAATCCCTTTTAGTGTTCACATTACTTTTTTCTATTTTTCCCTTCTTCTTTTGCTCTCATGCACTTTCACCCCCTTCCCCTCAAGTCCTCAAGTTTCTAGAATTTTGCCTTGTTCCCACAAATTTGGAAAATTACACTTATCCCCCATAATTTTGAAAATTTTCACTTATGCCCCAAAATAATTTCACTTGAGTCCTTAAGGAATTTTTGGATATTACAAATGTTCTCTGTGCGGTCTCTGTGTAGTGGTGTATAGAGACATATATTTTTTGACAGGATCCATTGACCTCCATTTGTTGGAGATGAACATCCTATTTAATCCATGTAGGTGATTGTGATTGGAAATCCCTAGGCCAGGGTGAGCATGGGATTGAAAAAAGTTCCAATGATAGATTGGATCTGACATGTTATTTATATCACACACTATACTGGATCAATCAAAGTTACCAAGTCCTATGAGTTTAATCAATCCATAACTCTCACTCGGTTAGGATGTTAGTCAGTGGAAAGACTATAGTGCATGATAATAGGTTCATGTGAAGTTGGACTTCGTTTCCATTAGGATTATCTTGAGTCCTGACTAGAGAATACTTAGGATCTTTTAGGGTGCTTTGGGGATTTGGAGAGATCATTTTAATAGATCGATGGGATCAGTCAATGTCAAGGAGTTAACATGTCCTGATTGCTACATGGTTGTGAACCTAGAAAGTCACATGCATACCGAGTAATGTAGTGGATTAATGATCCATTGCTATTATTGTGTTTCTCGTCACTATTAATGATCCATCACTCACACATTGTTATTACCCCCAAAGGGCCTGAGTTATCCGGAGCTCCGGAAGACTCCTCGCCATCCCAAAGACTTTTACCCAGCCTGGAGAGTTTTTTGCTTCTTCGGAAGACTCATTTTTGTTGAAAAATACAACTCTTAGAGGTAAAATGGATTTTGAACAACCTCATACTAATATTATCATCTCCCCATGAATGAGGCCCTCAGTTGTGAGGGGTAAACACGCTAAACACCTTGCGCGATCATTCCATATCCCCAAGTCATGGAAACTAAGGGGTCCCAGGAGAGGAGAACTTATTGCTACTGTTAGGAGAGGAGATGTGGAGATACATTTAGATAGCTTGCGATCAGGACTTAGGATTCCCTTACACCCATTTGGGATGCAATTTTTAAGGGAGGAAATATTAGTGTCAGCCCAGTTGCATCCGAATGGCTGGGTAGTGCTGGCAGAATTTTTTATTTTATGCAAGAAATAGGGGTGGAACCTACAATGTCCTTATTGCATTGCTTTTATCATGCTCCTACTATAAGAGAGGAGAAGGAATTCGTGTCCCTCCAGTGAACGCATTTTAGAATTAAATTGTTTAGGGGTGGACCTCAAAAGATATATGATTTTAAGACCAGATGGATAATGGTCACATCGCTTGTGGGATACTAGGAGTTGTCACAATATTAGCTCGCTGAAAGATTGAAGAGCGCGAGGTGCGATTAGGCGGGAGTAGATTCATTAGTGAAGGATCACCAAGATGATATCAATAAACTGACCGAATGAGGCTCAATAGTTTTATCAGATTTAATAGATGATACACGTCTTATTAAGGAATGATGGATGGTTGTTAAAAGGCGTTGGTTCTTTAGAATCTATTCAAACTCAGATGGTTGTGTCCTCCTGTCCTCTTATTTAAATGATAATGAGAGAAGGAGAAGAGAGGAATGTGAGGGAGATGATGAGGAGGTGGATATTATAGGAGACTCGGATGCGATTGAAGAGGAGGAAGAAAGGATTGAAGGGGCATCAAACCCTAGGGGTGCTCACCCTGACCCGTACCTTTTTACTTAGCGCTTTAAAACTTTTTAAATATTGATGTTCAATGGTTGCACTAATGATTTGATTGAATGCTCAAAGATGAGGTAACTTTAGAAAGTGTTACAGGCCAAACAGTAGGAATCAAAACAATGGGCGCAAGAGGCCCTTCAAAGGACACAATTGCCGGCCACCTAAGCCCTTTCTTTGGGAGAGGCTAAGGGAAAGGAATATTTACAAGCCTGGAGGAATAAAAGGGCCTGGATAGATGGAGAGGGTTCTAGCTCAGCAGGAATTTCTTTGGACCCATTTTCAAAGGATTTTTTCAATTTCTCTACGGCGAACACTCCATCATCCCCCCCTCCACGCTAACAGGGCTATTGAGAAGGGAGAGATTCTAGAGCCATCATCATTGAGCTCAAGGGCCCAAGAAACTATAAAGGCCACACAAGATGAAAGGGAGGCTAAGGAAAATACCAAGGCTCAAGCAGAGTTAGAAAAGGCATCATGGCTAAAATCGGGCAATCAACAATTTACCTTTTCCACAGCTGACGGAACAACTGGGAAGGAGAATGCTAGCTTCAGAGACTAGGGCACATCTTCCCTTATTTCCCAACCTAGGCCCCATCTACTCGGGAGTGGAGCTATAATACCCAAGAAATTAGGATTATTTGAAAGTAAGCGTTTTATTAGAAAAACAAAATTTCAGGGAAAATTGGTAACTAAATAGTCCAAAAATTAACCAAATCGACTGTAAGGAGTGCCCTGGAGCCGATATGCCTAAGGAAAATGATATGGCCATGATGAGTCTTTTGAGACATGATTTATGACATCGAAAGAAATGAAATCGGGAATAGTTTTCGGTATAGCTAAAATGCAGCTACTAATTAGGCTTTAATACCAAATTGTTATAGACGACTTCCGAGAAGTCAACGGAAGCTTGAGGGGGCTTCCATTTTTCATAGGGAATAACCCTTCAGTGGTTTGAGGAAGAAACGAAGAGGTTTAGGGCCAAAACAAAGATTCGGGCCTAAGTGCAGTTTTTCAAAATTGCCGGAGGGAGGTCGAAATGACATTTTTTTAGATTTTTTGGGGATGCAATGGAAATTATAGAACTTTTAGGTCACAATAGCACTATTGGGAAGCTCAGGGGCTTCAAGGAAATGACCAAAAGTTCAAAATGAGAAGAGGTTGGGGTTAAAGTACAATTTTTCAAATTTGCACAAAAAGCAATTCTGCCATGGCCAACCAAGCTTCCTCCACCACCTCCCATCACCGAATTCGATGGTGAAATACTTGAGGAAAGTAGCCTAAGATGCTCTTGGGTCGAGCCTAGGCCTTGTTGTTGGCAGAAATGGCCAAATTTTTATCCGAAAGTGGTCGAAAAATTGGGTCACTGAAATTGACTTTTAAGGGTTGTCTTTGAGGATTTTGGATCAATATGGGGCAAGTAGAGGCCTTAGGGAGGTTGGATCGACCAACCATGGGCATGTTGTGCGCAAGCCGCAGGGGCGTCGGCTAGTGGTGCGACTGCGAGGCCGATTAAGTCAACCAGAGGCAGACACGGTGGAGGCGACCGGTGGCGGTTCGCACGCAGGGTCTGCAAAGGAAGGAAGGAAGGAAGAAGAAGAAGAAGAAGAAGAAGAAGAAGAAGAAGAAAAAGAAGAAGAAGAAATAAGGAAGAAAAAAGGGAAGAAAAGAAAAGGAAAAAAAAAAGAGAAGAAAAATAAAATGTGTTTTTCTTCTCGATGGGAAAAAAAATGTGTTTTATTATTCCGGAGATTTTGGCAAAAAGAAAAAAATTATCCGAACATGCGAAAGTTGAGTTCAGGGCTTTTCAGGTATTTATAGTCCCGACTTTATATTTTGAAACATGGAGTAACGTAGGGTTCGAAATAATTTTTTGGGGAATTAGATTTCGAAACAAAATGCTAAGATATTTCGAAATAAGATGTTTTAACAAGCTGTTGTCAGAAGGTCGTGATAGGACACTTCGAAATAATTGTGCCTATAATAGGACTCGTGAGAAGAGTCTAATGAGAATGATCTGCCAGATGCAGTGAGAGCTTATGATAACTCCAATTATCAGGTTGTGTGTTTGCGCAACATAAACAAAAGATACGTGTGGATTACACCAAGGCACAAAGAGAACTAACCGATGTATGATTTGGAGCTGACAGTTGGGATATGTGCTCTTGAGGTTATGGAGACACTACTGAAAAGGTGGGACATTTGATGTGCTCACAAACCACGAGGAGCCTAAAGTATGGGTTCTCGCAGAAAGAGTTAAACAAGAGGTAGCGATGGTGGATGGAATTCCTTGAGGACTACGACTACACTACTTCGTATCACACGGGGTGTGGCAAAGAGGTGCCTGACGCATGACCTGGGTGGATAGCTGTGAGTGTCAGATGTTGAAGGCTTGTTGGCTTACTGACTATGGGTATAGTGCCAAAAGGATCGTCTGTTTTTAGCGCTAGCCTAGTTGTTTAGCTGGATCTGGTGAACAAGATACAGAAGGCATGTGTGGTTGACAAGTGTACTTGTCTATGATTAATGATCATGGCCAGCCCAAGGGTTCTGATTGTTAAGATACGAGTTAGCATCCTCAAGTGTCGGGTAGGATGTACGTGCCTAAAAGTTTGGGAGACGTGTTATTGTCTATAGATCCACAAAATGCTATGAAAAACACAACATGCTCATGGACATGGGATACGAACTCAGGGTGTTCATTAAGGATCGAATCCATATGTGATCAATGTGTTTAGGAAATAAGCTGAGTTTTGTCTTACCTATTGGATCGGTCGAATAAAAATTTCAAGGATGAAATTTCTTTAAGGAGGGGTGAATGTAATACCCAAGAAATTAGGATTATTTGAAAGTAAGCATTTTATTAGAAAAAACGAAATTTTGGAGAAGATTTGTATCTAAATAGCCCAAAAAATTAACCAAATCAACTGTAGGGAGTGCCCTAGAACCGAGATGCCTAAGAAAAATGATATGGTTGTGATGAGTATTTCGAGACATGATTTATGACATCAAAAGAAATGAAATCGAGAACAGTTTTCGGTATAGCTAAAATGCAGCTGCCAATTAGGCTGCAATACCGAATTGTTATTGTAACGACCCGTTAGAGGGCCTAGTATTTATTTAGAATTAGTTAATTAATTATTGAAGTAATTAATTAAGAGGATTTGCCATTTAATTATTTAATATGGCAATTTAGAGATTTTAATTGAGAAAATAGCATTTAATTATATTTAATTATTGTGAAAATTAAATGCAAGGACGTGTTGGTCATTTAAGGATTGATATTAGAATTTAATTGTTAAATAGAATTATTGTGATTAAAGGATTAATGAATCCATCCGTGAGAGGATTGGATTAGAAGACTCCTAGTTAGAATAGGAGAATGAGTTATGGCGTTAGGGCTTCTTAGATCGGTGTATATATATATTTTCATAAGCCATAGTTTCTTAACGCCGCTGAAAGAGAGAAAATCGTGAAGAACAGAGAGTTTGAGAAGCATTGCAGTGTTTAGATTTCCCATTCAATTGTTCGATTCGATCGATCAAAAGGCAAGTTCTTCTCCCTGTAATCCTTTCTTGCGGGAGTTAGTATAGCATTTGTTATCAGTTCATTCAAGTCTTTTCGGTTAACTCTTCAGATTTATGTTACAGTCAGTGCGTATATATATATAGGCACGAGCAGTGAGTTCAAGCTTTGCTCTCGGGAGATTATTGAGTCAATTAAGAAGATCGTAAGGCAAGTATCCTTCCCCTGTAATCCTTTCTTACAGGTCTTGATTGAGTTGATATCATATTTCAGAATTTATATCAGTTCCAGTGCATGTATATATTCAAATATGTGCGTTACAGTGAGTTATATCAGATCAGTGCATGTTTATATATGTATTTACATGCTTACAGTGAGTATCAATCAGTTCAGGCATGTTTCTTGCAATGTTTTTCATTAGCTATGATCAGTAAATCATCCCTCAAGTTGTTTATATATCAATTGGGATTGTTCTCCCAAGATTTCTTTTGGAATGGTGTAGTGAAGATAAGTTTTGAATGAAAGATTTGCTCTCTGTTATCGTAAGCTGTATACCTGATAAGAATCCAGTCATTCGAATAAGCCTTGAGTCATTCGAATGAGTTTCAAAGCATTCGAATAAGTTTCAGTGTTATCGTAGGCTTTTCCCCTATAATATTCCAGTCATTCGAATGAGTTTTTGGGTCATTCGAATGAGTCATGTGATTATCATATCATTCGTATGTATTTTTGAGGTTTTTGACTGTCATTCGAATGAGCCTTGTTGTCATTCGAATGAGCCCTTGAAGATGTGAGTAAGTTGTTGCTTTGTATAGCTTAGCATTCGAATGAGCCTTCTTGTCATTCGAATGACTTTCAAATTGATTCGAATAAGGTTACTGTTGCATTCGAATGAGTCAAGTTTTTCCAGTTCAAAAGTTGAAAATTTTCAAAATTCATTCGAATGAATTTGAGAGTCATTCGAATGAGTCCCAGATCAGATCCGAATAGCCTTGAAATATCATCAGTCATTCGAATGAGCCTTCTGTCATTCGAATGAGTCTCTGTCATTCGAATGAGTTTTTCTGCCATTCGAATGAGCTTGCTGAAATCCATTTTTTTCATTCGAATGAGCTGTTTTTCATTCAAATTTCCTCCTTAGACTTTCTCAATCATCCAAATAGTATCAAATGGCATCCAAATAGCTTCCAATAAATTCTTGATTCAAGTATTAAATTTAATATAAATATTCAATTATTCAAATATTGAATTTTTATGCCAAGATAAGACTAAATCCAATATGCCATGCCTATACTTAGAAATTTCAGAATATTTGAATCTCAATATTTCTAGTAAAAATCATATACCATGTTTAGCAGTTTATTATGACATGGTCAGCATTATTTTGTGAGATTATGTGCATACACATCGTATGAGCATTGAGCATGACTTATGTGGAACACTACATATCGTGTGCTAGCATTTATATGAGCATTGCATTATGCGCGCCAGGCGGCTTGTCCGCGGGGATCCCACTAGTATCAGTACAATTATATCTCAGTTATGAGTTGCTCGCCTGATGTCGACCAGGGAGCTAGGGGCATATTGCCCAAAGTATGTGCTTACAGTTTTTATGTTTGCAGGACTCAGATCAGTCAGGTATGTGTTACAGTTATGTGGGCCTATGGGCCAAAGTTGCATACCTGCATTTAGTTTACAGCTTATGTGCATTACATCTTATAAATGCCATCCAGTGATTATTATATCTCTCAGTACAAGTTCAGTAAGTATTTTTATCAGTATCGATATTCTTCGATTCAGCTTCAGTTATTCTTTCCAGTTTATTACTTGCTGAGCTTTGTAGCTCACCTTGTACTCTTCACCATTCCAGGTCCTAGTGGGGGAGTACCAGACGTGGGGCCTAGCAGCAGTGTCCAGTAGTGTGTGTACGTGGAGCCGCTCAAGACCAAAGATGTCTGGGAGTTATTAGTTATTAGTTGTTAGTTAGTGCTTGATCAGTTTAGATTCATTTCAATTTCGAGTTTAGGGAATTTCCCTTAGATGCAATTATGATTTCAGTTTTTGTTGACTCAGAGTCTTATTATAGTTAATTGATATATACAGTATTGGTATCAGAATTCAGTTATCAGTTGGTTTATTTTATTATCCCCAGTAACACCTCTTCTCGGGCAGTTCTAGGAGAGGGGGTGTTACAGTTATAGATGACTTCTAGGAAGTCAACGGAAGCTTGATGAGGCTTCAGTTTTTCATAGGGAATAACCCTTCAGTGGTTTGAGGAAGAAACGAAGAGGTTTAGGTCCCAAACGAAGATTCGGGCCTAAGTGCAGTTTTTCAAAATTATCGGAGGGAGGTCGAAATGACATTTTTTTCAGAATTTTTGGGGATGCAATGGAAATTATAGAACTTGTAGGTCGCAATAGCACTATTGAGAAGCTCAGGGGCTTCAAGGAAAGGACCAAAAGTTTAAAATGATAACAAATTGGGGTCAAAGTGCAATTTTTCAAAATTACACAAAGAGCAATTTTGCCATGGCCGACCAAGCTTCCTTCACCACCTCCCATCACCGAATTCGATGGTGAAATACTCGATGAAAGTAGCCTAGGATGCTCTTGGGTCGAGCCTAGGCCTTGTTTTTTGTGAAAATGGCCAAATTTTTAGCCGAAAATGGCCAAAAAATTGGGCCACTGAAATCAACTTTTGTGGGTTGTCTTCAAGGATTTTGGATCAATATAGGGCAGGTAGAGGCCTCAGGGAGGTTGGATCGACCAATCATGGGCATTTGGAGGCTCGGGGTTGCCTATAAATAGAGGTTTTTAAATTGGCTGAATGAAGTAAAAAATTAAACTCTTAGATTCGAGAGTTTGGGAAAAAATTGAGAGCAACGGATAAAGGGCTTTTGTTCCCCATGTCCAGAGGATCATTCCTGTAAAATTTGAGCAATTTTCGTTGAGAGATGAAGGAGATATGGAGCTTCGATGAAAAAATGAGCTTTACTAGAAAATTGACTTGAGCAGTCAAAATATGACTCCAATCGATCAATTTTAAGCTATTATCTGGTAGAGGGCGAAAAGAGGAAGCCATAGGTTCAAACCGAAGGCAAAACGGAGCTCAAACGAATAAGATATGGCCAAAAAACCAGAACTACTAGGAATCTCGCCGAAGAAGACGACCGGAGTGTGCAGTGCAAGCGCCAACTGGGCCCCGTGAGTGGGCGCGCGTGAGCCAACTTCTAGGGGCACATCCAAGCTCCAAAAATTCTGAAAAAAATTGCTGAAATCCTCTAAAATCAAGCTCTAGATACGTGTGCAAAAATATTTGGATTTGGAAATCTCGGTGTCTTGGTTTTCGCACCAAAAAGCCTCATTTTGCATGAAAACGCAACATTCGGATAATTTCAGTATTTTTCCTTTGAATTTCATTGGATATTATGAATTAATGTGAAAAGAGATTCAAGAAAATAGTCTCGAGGGTATTTATTGGGATTTTTAGAAGGCAAAATGGAAGAAAATGAAGGGAAAATGAAAGAAATTGGAATATTGAGATATTTAGTGATTAAATATGCTTCTTATGATTTATGTTCTCGAGGAAAAGTGATTGGTGCAACTTTCGAGAGTTGGCACGAAAATTGAGGTCGAGCACGCATATCGAGGCAATGCATACTTTTTGAGAAATTCGAGTTTATCTCTAAAGGTGAGTTATCCTATCCTAAGTATGGTTTTGTGAGTTGTTTTTTCCTGAGAACCTATATATGACATGTTTGCTTCATTATGCATGATATTTATTGAAGTTATGATCATTTTGTCATATTGCATGGAAAGTCATGATTTCTGCATGGCACGATATTATTGGCATATTGATACTCGTGCATGGGATTGGGATGTCACCCTGATAGTGTAGCTGAAATTCCCCAAGAGAAAATGATGGAATAACATTAGGATTATCCTGAAAGTAGGTTAGGATTCTGCCTAGGGTTCTGTGCCGGGCTAGTGGGCCAGGGAAGTTACACTAGAGCATATGATTTTTTATGTTATTGCATCATGTATTCATGTATCATGTTTCTAAACCCTCACTAGAAGATTCATCTTCTAATCAGGTTATGCCCCCAGAACATTCAAATGTTCCAGTTAAGATTTGCAGCTATGACAAGGAGATGATTGATGACGTGGCCGATGGGTTCAGTGAGTTGTTCTGGTATATGCTCATTCATGTGGATTTAGGATATGTCTTTATCCATGGCTAGAAGATTATACTATATTGAAGATCATGTATAATTATGTATTTCTGAGGAATCGTCAGAGTGTACAAATAAGTCTCCTTGTATTTAAGTATTTAATGATATGATAGTACAGATTCTTATGTTATGATTAAGTGAATTCAGTTATGTACCATATCAGGTTTCGATTTTAAGCTTCTGCATTTATGATGATTACCTGTCTTAGCTTATTGATTCTTATTTAGTATGCTGGGAAGGTAAAACGGGATTGTCGGGAAATGGTTTATATTAAAAATATATATATTCCCGAAATTCCCAATCTATTTAATGCTCGAAAAAAGCGGGGCGTTACAGGAGCAATCAGGGCGCTAGCAAGTAGAGGGGTGTGAGTTTTTGACTCGCCCGACTCTTAGATACAGATGCTATTTTAGAGCCAGGCGTTACGATGAGGCTGATATATACTTCGATAATGTCACGGGATAAGGTGAGGTATTCAGGGGATACATTAAGCCAGCTCAACATAGTGGAACAATATTTAACCAAGGTATGGAAAACTTTGAATTTCTTTTTTTAGCATCTCCTAGATGTTTATTATAGCTTATGATATTGGGACTTTTGTTTAATAGGGAATTCAATGCCAAGCGATGGCCATGATGAAGACTCGGGCTTACCTACTCAAGCAGACAAAGATTAGATGGTCTGTCGAACTCTAAGCCTATGGGATAAAGTAAGGGACATGGAGCACGAAGTCAGAAACCTCAAGGAACACAAGAGACGGGCCTCTTGGCTCGAGCGTGAGGTGAAGGAGGTAAGGAGAACGACTCCATAAAGGGAGATATGGAGCATCTTAGGAAAACTGAGGTGTCATTGTCAAGGGCCAATTTTGATCTATCTATTGAGCTAAAATGAGCCTTATAAGAAAGAGATGATGCCCGCTTCTAATTTTTGAAAGAGAAAAGGTAGGTTGATGAGCTATTCGATCAGCTCGGGGGAATGAGTATTAAGGCCATCAAGGCTGAAATAGCTAAGGACTATTGATCGTCCCGAGTGTGTTATAAAGGGAAAGAAAGATATGCTTTAGGCTTCATGAAATGTGGATTTTACTTGGCTCGGGAGTATTTATAGAAGACATGCCTGGACACTAACTTTTTTGATGTCATCTTCATGGGCGATAAGATTAAGGATATCTTTTACTAGCAGTTATTCGGGGACCTTGATCATATATTGCCTAAGGAATTTTTGAATGAAGAGGCGAATGATCCCGATAACCTTATCGGTCCATGGAGCCCATATGCACCAGAGTTGGACACGCCAGCTGACATAGGGACTTCTCAAGGAATGGAGGCAATAAATGCCCTAGGACATTGAATTCATTGGTTTTGACTTTAGAGAGGGAGCTCTTGGTCAGGAGGACAGATTTCTAGGGGTTTTGATTTAGGAAAGATTCATTGATGCCCCTTTACCCTCTTTTGTCTTTTTGGGATCATTATTCTTTTTATATTTTAAGAACTTAAATGAATATGAATACAATGAGTAGTCTTTTGGGATCAGTTTAGATGACTAATTGGGAGCATCTCATGTGCATGGGTTATATGAATGCATAGAGCATGAATAAAGACGTAAGAAAATAATTTAATTGTTACCATCGAAAACATGTCCTCTCCTAGAGCAAGGTCCTAATACCTATGTGCATTGTTGTTAACATTGCAATCATACTCGTATGATTTTACGTGCCAAATACCTTTAAACAATTCAACTTGGTTATAAAATTGGAATTAAAGTAAAATCGATGTGAATTGCTATTTAACTTACTAAAATCACAAGTAGAATCGCGATTCTATTGATTTCATTTTTTTGCTCGCTAGAAGATTAGAGACAGAATTCACTAAGCTTCTTAGAGACGAAAATCGATTCCGTCTCTAAGCTTCTTACATCTGTGACATCCTCAGCAAAGTGCGAACCCTAGCTCCCTCGTGTCAAACTATCTTTTGTCGTTGTTTCCCTTTACCACATAATCGCTTGGTGGTTAAGGCCACCATTAATTGACTCGATTCAACTTCTGCCATTGTTGATTGACTCTATTCATTTTTTACTTTCGTCATTGACTCAATTCATACATGAATCAACGTAGTGTCACTATGAGTCCAAGACATTATGTCGCCATCAGTGCTCAGTGCTGTCATTTCCCTCCATACAACGTGAACATCGTGCCTTGCCATTCCCCTTAGTGCATTTTTAATTTGACAACAACACCATTGGTGCTCAGTGCCGCAGGTGTTGCTGTCAAATTAATAATAAAGAATATTAATAATAAGGAATATTAAAAACTAATAAGGTTGTAATAATAAGGTTATTAAATGACATTAATTTATTTTTTAACAAATTATTTCATTACAAACATATATTTAAATAAATTAAAGAATGTTTTTATTTTTTACTAAAATCTTAAGATTTTACAATTCGATTTTATGGACCCTCATTCAATCCCACTTAAAATCTTGATTTTAACAACCTTGTGTGTGTGCTTGTCAACATATAAAGCTAATCTAGCTCCCCAAATGAGAGATGTTGCTCTTTTCCAACTCATAAAGGATTAATCAATCAATTATATAGAAATTTATGGAAATGACAAAGAGATGATAAAGTACTTTTAGGAGGTAATGGTATACTTGTTAGGGCAATTGGTAATATCTAGTCCTAAGACATATATAAAATTTGAGATAAATATTCGTAGGTCCAGAATGAGGCATGAGATATCCCGCATCTGACATCATTAAGCCAAAGTACTACTGTCACCACTTGCAACTAGGGGTGAGACGTGCGCCTGAGTCCACCGACCACCTTTTACCGACCAGTCTCGTCTGTAGCCGATATGTCGCCACTATGCCCCGGGGCTATTTGGGAAGGAAGACACCGACCCATAAAATCCATTTGTGGAAAGGTCTAGTTGCGAGGAGCGGTACACAATTAGACGCCCTAGGGTAGTAGAAGAGGTAAGTACCACCTGCACAGAGGAAAAACAATTTCTTATGACTTTGTTTCTTCCACCAATTGGCGCGTCAATGCACAAGGGCAGTGGAGCAGTCATTTAAGGGAGATACCTTGGTTTTTGCATCCAAAGACGATGGGACTGTTCTAAGATACAAAAAAGTTCGACTCGTAAGAGAGTTTTGGATAGAGAGGATAAGGACCCTATGTTCCCGAGAAATTTTAAAGGATTTGAGTGTAATTTATCTTGGGTTGTAGGTGAAATTTTTAGAAGATTTGGGGACTATAATGTAATTTTTACAGTTTTGAGTAAGCGAATCAACTGTAGGGAGTGCCCCCAAACTTAGATATCAAAGAAAAATGATATAGTATTAACGAGCATCTCAAGGCATGATTTTTAGCACTAAAAAAAAATCGCATCAAAGACAGTTTTCAGTACAACTACGATTTAGGCTAAAAAAGTGAATTGTTATAAGAGACTTCTAAAAATTCAACAAAACCCTTAAAGTAATCAAGTTTTGCATGAGAAACAACCCTTAAGTGGTTTCGAGTTGAAACGAAAGGATTAGTGGCCAAATCGTTCATTCGGGCCTAAGTGTAATTTCTTAAAATTGACTGAGGAGGTTGAAATGATGTTATTTATGAATTCTCAGGGATGAAATGAGAAGCTTAGAACTTGTAGACCATAATGGAATTTTTGGAAAATCAAAGGGCTTCTTGGAAAGGGCCAAAAAGTAATTTCAAAAGTTGGAGGAGACGAAAAGGTAATTTTGGAAAGATTAGCAGTGTGAACACTGCCAGCCAGCAACCGCCTCTTCCATCATCGGTTATGGCTGGTGGGAGATTCAAGGGAGGCTCCAGATGGGTCAGGGCTAGGGTTTGACTTGTCAGGGCCCGTTCAGGGCCAAGAATCAGCCACGTTGGTGGCTGATTTGATCGAAAATTGGATCCTGTCTTAGCTAAAAAGTTGAGGTTTTGAAGGTCAATTTTTGGGGTTTTAATGAGGGATATGGGTCAATATAGGGAAGGTAAGAGCATTAATGGCTTTGGGTTAGACGTGAATGGACGTTTAGAGGCTCGGATTTGGCTATAAATAAAGGTCGAAGAAGCTGAGAGTTTTCAAAATTCCAAGCTCGAATTGCTTTCATTTTGGGTTGAATTGAAGGCAAGGGATAAGGGACTTTTGATCCTTGTGAATTGTATAGTGTTTCTAGAAAGTTTGGTGAGCAAAGGTGTAGGTTTGAGTGGATTTCAAAGGGTCACCATTTTCTGGTGCAGTAGCTTTGGCCGAGAGTTTAAACAGCCAGTTGGGCCACCTCCGGTGCTTGTTTCAAGGCAAGGTGTGTAACATTGTGATTGACTAAGGAAGTAGAGCAAGTTAGCATCTTTGGTGTACTGGAGCCGGGAAAGACGACCGACGCGTGAAGCACACACGTTAACCTTCACTCTCAGTTCACGTGCCAGTACGTGAGAGCACATGGCCAATGGGTATTTTCTAAATTTTTTTTAATATTTTCCTAGAATTATTTTGGAATTTATGGTGTTGAAAAATTTGAGAAAATGTTTGAGGAGATTTATTTTGGAATTTTCAAGGATAAAATAGGTGGAAATTTTGGAAAAATTGGGAAAAATAGACGTTTATGTTTCTTTGAATAAATATGATGTTTAGGGTGCTTTGAAGCTCGAGGTTGAGTGATTGTGTGATTTTTTAGGCTTGACACAAAAATCGAGGTTGTGCATGCTTTTCGAGGTGTACTGAGTTTTTGTTCGAGGTGAGTAGTTCTATCCTAAACTTGGTTTTTTATTCTTGCTAAACTTGATTTGATTACATACTAAAGGGTTTTGTTGCATGTGAACGATTTAACCTGTGGTTGTTGTTTCCATGTGGGAGGTTCGTCCCAAAATGTTTTCTACATATGCATTGAATTTTGTGCGATAAAATTATGTACAGAAAATGTTGTTTTATATAATGCATTAAATCATGGCATGTGGCATTAGCATGTTTTTGTGTTGTCCATGTGGGATGTCAACCTGGGATGTTACTCAGATAGTGTAGCCATAATTCCCCAAGGGTGTTTACCGGAATAACGTACAGGGGTATCCTATGCCGGTTGTGTTTGCCGAGATGACTACCTGGGGTTCCATGCTAGACAGGTTTGCCAAAGAAGTTACACTAGAGTGACTGGTTGTACATGTGGGATTGAGATATCAACTTATAACGTGGCACTTGAGTGATAGCATTAGGGAAGCATGCCAAGGGAAAATGCCCACTTGTGACGAGGGCTGAGAATAGACACCACCCCAAATCGACTTAAGTGACGGGGCTACGAGTGGACACCACCCCAGGTGCCTTTGAGTGATAGCATTGTTTTTTAGGTGGACATGGATTCCCAGGGATAGTGTTAATCATCTTGTGGCCAGGATTTGTGTTGATGTGATCAGATATGTTTTTGAGTGGAAACGTAATCCCTGACATGATTGTGGGAGTGATTCCTCAGGTTCCTGAATTGATGTTGACCATTCCGTGTCAGAAGTGGTAATGATGGACTTCCGTTGTGTCAGGGAGAGGCGTTGATATTGCTCTCTTAAGTTAGGATTGAGTTATGCTAATGTGTCGATGTGGTTGTGTTGCCTTTAGAGAGATTGCATTTTTCCTAATTATGGTTAAATATTGTGTGGGATTCTCTTGGGCAGGGTCATATCAAGGATATGTTAGTTTTGTTTCATGTCTTGCATACATTCATGATAATGTTTTTGAACTCTCACTTAGATGATTCAGCATCTTATTTGGACTTTGTCCTTGAAATATTCAAACGTTCCAAGTGAAAGCAGTGGTGCCAAGGGAAAGGAATTGTCGAGGAGTGACGACGATTTGTAGGTGGTTCGTAGCATGACTTTTGGTTATGATGTATTTTATTTAAATGATGTTATATTAAACAATGGTACAATCTTTATGTTATGAATAAAGTGGCTTCAGTTATATACCGTTTGAGGTTTCGATCTAGCTTCCACATTGATGATGATGTTACATGTCTTAGCTTATTGATTTTAAGTTTGATATGCTGAGAAGGTACAATAGGATTGTCGGGAATTCATTTATGTATGTTGGAATGATATATGTTATGTATTTTTGGAAAAAAATATATATTTCTGAAATCCTAAGTTATTTAAAATGCCCCAGAAAAGTAGGTTGTTACACCCTAATGGCACGGAGTGCACCAAGGGGCGCTCTATTTTGGCGATGTGGTTCGGTGGAAATTTTTCTAAGCCAGTTACGTCCCCAATCAGAATACCAATATTTTGTGGAAGCAGTTCAGCGAAGTGCCTACTTCCGCAATCATAAAGTTTTATCAAAGCGGTTTGGCGGGAAACTACTTCCTCAATCATAAAGTTTTGTCAAAGCGATTTGGCGGGATGCCTACTTCCGCTATGATAAAGTTTTGTCGAAATGGTTTGGCGAGATTCCTACTTTCTTTATGATAAAGTTTTGTAACAGCATGCCTCTTGGAGCCTCCACTAGTATAGAGGATCCATGAGAGGGTCATTAATAGAATAATATAAAAAGCAACATTAACAAAACTACCATTAACACTGTAACATCCCCTCTCCTAGAATTACCCAAGAAAAGGTGCTATGGGAAAAATAAATAAAATAAAATAAAACTCTCTGATAAACTGAAATTTGATACCATAACTGAATATCTCAATCAACTGAAATAAAAACTCTAAGTCATTATAAACTGAAAATCATAAACTTTGTCTAAGGGACAATCCCTTAACTGAAATATAAAATAAACCTAAACTGACAAGACACTATAAACTAACAAACTCCTATACATCTTTTATCTTAAGCGGCTCCACGTACACACACTACTGACCATTGTTGTTAGGCCCCACTTTTGGTACTCCCCTACTAGAACCTGGAATGGTGAAGAGTACAAGGTGAGTTACAAAGTTCAACAAGTAATAAGCTTGAAAGAATAACTAAAGTTAAATCGAAGAATATCGATACTGATAAATTACTTACTGAACTTGTACTGAGCATAATCACTATCTGTTTGCATTCACAAAAATGTAATACACATAAACTGTAAACTAAATGCAGATATGCAACTTTGGCTCATAGGCCCACATAACAGTAATACATACCTAACTAATCTGAATCCTGCAAACATAAAAACTGTAAGCACATACTGTGGGCAATAAGCCCCTAGCCCCCTGGTTGTCACCAGGCAAGCAACTCATAACTGAGTTGAAACTGATACTATGGGATCCCCACAGACTAAGCTACCTAGCGTGCATAATGCAATGCAATGCTCGCATACATGCTAGCACACGATATGAAGTGTTCCATATAAAGTCATGCTCTATACTTATACTAAGATGTATGCACATAATCTCATGAAATAATGCTGATCATGTCATAATAAATGCTAAACATGTAATCTGATCTTCAATATATTGGAATACAAAGATTCTATGAATTATGTATTATGGTATGGGCATGTTAGATTTATCATACTTAGCATGAGAATTCAATATTTGGAGGTATTGAATATTTTTATTTGAATAAAACTTGAATTATGCTCTACTGGAAGTTTAATTGGATTTCTGGAAAAGCCATCTGAATATGAAGAAGGCTCATCCAGATACACTAACGCTTAATTCAGAAGCTATTTCGATATGCTGGGATATATTCGGATATGAACTAAGACATCCAGATACGATTCTTGTCATCCAGATATCATATGCAAAATACTAAACACTCATCCGAATATGAAAGAATACATATGGATATGATGGACTCATCCGGATAGAGGGAAAGGGCATCTGAATATGTTGGACTTATTTAGAACTGAAGAAGGCATCTAAATATCATACGCAAAACACTTAAGACTCATCCAGATATGAAGCAAGATATCTGAATATCACTCACAAAGAATAACAAACGCATCTGAAAATGACTCAAGGCATCCGGATACTACTTACAATCGATACTGGACTCATTCGGATGTGATACAAACCATATGGATATATTAGTAAAGCCATCCGGATATGCCTAAGGGCCATCCAGATGTCACTCACAGAAAACTTTTCACTCATTCGGATAGCCTCAAGTCCATCCGAATGCTACTCACATACTTGGAAAAATCCATCCGAATATCTGCAATTAAACTTGACAAACATAAACGCTAACCGAGACTGAAATCTGTAACAAAACTTAATGATTCTACACCATTCTAAATAAAATCTTGGGAAAACGAATCACAATCGATATGAAACAACTTTAAGGATGATTCAAAGATAATATTTGATTGAATCGCTATAAAGATCATTCATATATGAGAACTTGCCTCCAAAAGAAATAAAAGGATGAAGAAACTTGCAACTCAAAAGAAAGAAGAAATAATAGGACTTGCATTCCAAATGGGAAAAGGAGTAATAAAACTCACAATCCAAAATGGAGAAAGAGTAATAGAACTTGCAATCCAAAATGGAGAAGGAGTAATAGTACTTGCAATCCAAAATGGAGAAGGAGTAATAGAACTTGCAATCCAAAATGGATAAGGAGTAATAGAACTTGCAATGCAAAATGGAGAATGAGTAATAGAACTTGTAATCCAAAATGGATAAGGAGTAATAGAACTGGCTCATAACTTCACTACTATACACACACACACACATATATATATATACGTCTTTGCTTACTGATATAAATCTGAAAACTACAACGAAGAACTAGAATAATCTAAAAACAAAATTAATATGAACCTGTAATGGAAGTGATTACAGGGAAGATACTTGCCTCAATAAATCTTGATCAACCCATACGATCTCAACTAGAAATCTCCTATGCAAAGCAACTTCTGCAACTCACAGACTTTTTAGCTCTCTACTCCTCACGCAGTGTGAAGAAAACTGTAGCTTATGTGCCTTTATATAGAGAAAGAAATAACCTTAGAAGCTCATCTCCTTTTACTTTTATAATTTGGAGTCCTTATTCTTAATTAACTTGGAGACTTCAAACCTAAACCTTCTCACGTATGGATTCCCCTATTTACATAATATCTCTAATTAAATAGTTCATAATAATAGGAAATTATTATTTAAAACTCTAGAATTACCTTCATACCTTTGCATTTAATTTTCACATAATTTAAATGCCTTTAAAAGCTATTCCTCTCATTTAAAAAAAATTCTAAATTGCCACATTAAATAATTAATTGGCAAATTCTCTTAACCAAGAATTAAATAAATAATTAAATAATTCTTAAATAACTTCTAAGCCCTCTAACGGGTCGTTACAAACACACCGCATAAACTCTCACTTGAAAACATCATAACACAATAATACCACATTTTCTTTTTACATTAAGCATATACATTTTATTGGGACAAATGATACATCCACTAAATGTAATACATCAAGTTATAATCACAAAACATACATATACTCTCAAGGCACAAAAACCGAACTAGCTCTAGCATTTCCAACACAAAAGTCCCCAAGACCTTTTCTTTTTTTAAGCTTTATACACATCAACCCCTACTAGACTCGCCCCCAGCCTTATCTTTGTCTTTACCTGGAATGATGTAAAGTAAGAATGAGCCACAAGGCCCAATAAGTATAATAATGAATAACAAAAGACATGGATCAATATGAATAAGCCACAAAAACCCAACACAGGCAACCCAACCGAAAAGAAAAGAATCAAGCCCATGTCATGCAAGCAAGACCCATGAGTAGATATATTCACGACACAACATGTTGAATTTCCATGTATTTCACCCACAAAACTGACACTTAGGGCCAAACAGCTTAACTCCTAGGGGCTATACTCCCTCACCATACAACCCTCGAGGACAGTCATCTCCCACCCAAGGTCATATCCATAACGCAAGCCACAAGATCATTGGGGCCAAATAGCTCCACTCCTAGGGCTATGCTCATGAGTACATACAACCCTTGAGGACAATCAGCTCCCACCAATGCCTTGGTCCACCCATATAACATACATAAGATAATATAAACATATAAGAACATACTCATGGTATGCGCTTCAACCCTACCTCACATGGACCCAAACTTGCTCAATCCCATGCCAATGAATGCATAAACACTTCCCAAGATTAGACATGCTTTGAAACTGAGAAGAAAATAATCAAAACTTAATTTAAACCCACTTTAAAAGAAATAGTAGAAGCGGTCAACAGTTGCCTTGCTCAAAGGAAACGATCGACAGCTTTGGGCCTCTGGTCAACTGACTCTAAAAACAATCGACATCTTCCTCCAAATGGTCAACAGACAGTAGAACAAAACCCCTCCCAATTCCTACCAAATGCAAGCTAAACTCAAGGATACTCATACAACCAACCCCTAACCCAAAAGCATAATTCCTTTCGGGATTATAGGGTGAAACTAGCCCTACTTTGAAACTCAAAGGAGACCAACAAGATCAAACCAACAATAAGAGATATTTACAAAGGTTTCTACATAACCTTCAACAAGAACACCCTTTTAGGAAAACATGGGATTTTATGCTTGAATCCCCACTTACCATGTTCAAAAGCTTTAAAGAGATAGGAGGGATTGGAACTTGCCTTAAGAAACTCTTCCTGATGCCCTTACTTGAGGAGATATGCTTCCAAGAACCTTTTACTTGTCACACTCATAAGAGAAACTAGCAAAAAGAGAAGAGAAAGAAGATGAAGAAATCTCTAGCTTCCACAATCCTCTTTGGAGCACAAACAATCAAGGAAGAAGAAAGAGAAGAGAACCCTAACATTTCTTGCTCTCTACTGATTAGCCACTCCCTTCTTCTCTTTTCCTTTGCCTTTTAGTCTTTTTCTCTCATGAAAAATGGGCCTCCACCTATATATATATCCACATATCTCCCTATTTACTCAAGTGCCCTTATTGCATCAGAATTCAAATGAGAATTATTTATACCCAAGTAACAATTTAGACATTAATTGAGCTCCACAACTCTAAATAATATTTCCTTACATACCACAATTTATTTTGGGTCCCATTACCACTTAAGTTAAATATTTGACTTTTTCACTTCCTTTGCACGTCACCTATAAATATCACATATAATTCCTAAAAAATTATTACCCTAGTAAAATAAATGTTTCATTCTAAGATATATCACCCGAACCCACTAACGGGTCATTACAGGTTTCGTCAAAGCAATTCAACGGGATGCTTACTTCCTCCATGATAAGGTTTTTTTTTTGAAGCAATTCGGTGGGATGCCTACTTCCACTATGTAGGAGAATATTTTTTGTTTTCAATAGTTTGGTAAAGTGCCTACGTCCAAGAGATGTATCAGGGCACGACTATTGTGGCCCGACGTATGAAAGACAAGGTGTAACGCCCCATTTTCCCGGGCGCGTTAATTCTTGGGATAATCCTGGGACGACAAATTTTTTTCTTTCAAATTAACACTTAAATAACATCATTCCTCGCATCCGTCCCAGAATTTTCTTACATTTATTTTATCTCTAAAGAGAGAATCATCATATACATATCTCAATTGCGGAAGCTAGAATCGAACCTGACATCTTACCTTAACATTTAATCATAAATCAATTCTTTACATCACTGTCTCTCGATCTTAATCCTCAATACAAGGCTTATGCATCAATAACTTAAAACATAACATAAGTTGTCAACTAATATCAATACATAACATACGTCCTCAATTAACATTAACACATAGCATACGTTCTCATCTAACATTAACCCTAAATAGGGTTTATACATCGTCATTAACCAAAGGGTTATACATTATCGTTCATCAAACATCAATCATAACTCATCTCTTACGTCATGGACTTCCAAAACGTTCAGATTTCAACGTAGCAGGACTTAAACACATGAGCTACATTACATACATTCATCTCATAGTTCATTCATCGTGCACTTAGCTAAGTGCCATTTTATGCCTCATTCATCCTCGTACCTGCTACAATCTCCATCTGGAATGTTTGAATATTCCAGGGGCAAAGCCCAATTAGATGATGAACCATCTAAGTAAGCGGTACAAAATCATTTTCGTGCATGAATGCAATATGCAAAATGTCCTCGTAGTTTTCGACTTGAGTCAACCGCACCCAACTGCTACTCCCCATTTTTACAGCCCCTTTCCTAGACCGATGTGTATGGGTGCACACTTGGTAGAGCAGCGGTGCCAGTTCATAATCCCAAGCCCTTTATGCAATGCATGATCAATAATATCATCGTGAATGTATGCACATTTCAACATCAATACATGTAAATGCAATCTACATGATATAATCACATCAAGACATGACAACATGATAAATTGTTTTCATCAAATCAAGTTTTGGAAGAAACCACTTTCAAATCAAGCATTTTTCATAAATTTAAATTCAGTTTGGTAAGTACCACTTACACATCAAGCATTTTTTCGTAAACTAAAACCATTTGAGTAGTATCACTTACCTTATACGCATCTCATAACATCTTGATCTACGTGCCAGGCTTTTAGTACTCACTTCGAAACATCAACATACCCTGGCCATCATATTCATTCAATAAATCAATATTCTATTTCTTTCCTAATTTCCTCATAACTTTCCTTTATTTCTTTCTATTTTCCTCAATAATTCCTTAAACATTTTTCTCAGTATATAATTCCTAAATAAATAATTCCTCAATAATCCAAACTAGGCATTACTCACTTATTTCCTCGAATAATTCTCTATCACGATTCATAACATAATATTCCTAGTTTATTGGAATTTTTTAAGAAATTTTGCTTACCTTAGCTTAGCCTCTCGGGTTTTCTCGATATGCGTGCGTTGACCTCGAAGCACGTGACCAACCTCGATTATCGTGTAAATCCTTGATTTTTGCACACTACCTCAATTCTTGCGCACTACCTTGATTCCAATGCATTTACCTCTATTTTCGTGCGACATCTCACTTTTCGCGCATCGCCTCAATTTTCGTGCACAACCTTGATCCCCGGGTTTTGCCTCGACTCTCACGCCCGACCTTGATTCTCACACCATACTTCGCTATTTGCACGCCACATTAATTTTTGTGCAATATCTCGATTTTTGTGCATCGCCTCGATTTTCGCGCACCGTCTCAAAACGTGTGCCCAAACTATTTTTCTCGCCAAAATCTCCGAAATATTAATACACGTCATTTCCTATTTTTCGGGAGCTCCCTCACATTTTTTTCCCATTTTCTTCCTTTTCTTTTTTTTCTTTTTTTTTTCTTTTCTTTTCTATTTTTCTTTCTTCCTCCTACTGTTTCACCTTCTTCTCCACTTCCTTCACCCGCGCACAGCCATGCCCTCCTTCATTCTTTTCTTCTTTCCTTCCTTTTCTTTTTTTTTCTTTTCTTCTTCTTCTTCTTCTTCTTCTTCTTCTTCTTCTTCTTCCTCACCCGACCCCGGCTCCTGCAACGCGCACTGCCATGCGCGCTCACGGCCCAACTTGGCCAGCTCCGCCGCGGCCAGCCTTCGCGTCGCCATCGCACACCATCGCAGCCACCGAAACCGGCCACCGCTACAAGCTTCACAAGCCGACCAGCCCGCTCGCACGCCACCGTCGCGGCTCCGCCTCTGCTCCGCTCGAGCTGCCATTCCCACTGCCGCGACCCTGCTCGCTGCAACTTCATTGGCAGCCATGGCAGCTTCCAACGCTGCCTCTGATCAACACCTCACGCTCGGCCTCTCCCTCTCGCGCCCTCGATCTTGCTCTCTCTCGGCCTCACTTCCTCACTGCTCTCGGCCATGGCAACATCATCTTGAAACAGTCACAGCCATGGCCGAATTCGGCCATGTCTCCCTCCTCCGATGGCTCCTCCTATTTATAGCTAAAGGCAACTTGGCCACTACTCCTCTCCCTCTCGACAACTCCCTCAATTCCTCTGCCATCCAATTCCAACATGTTGGCTTGCTCCTTCATGCGCCCAGACAAAATCCTCTGGAGCTTCCCCTGCCTCCCGCGCGAACTACCTATACATAATACATATATATATAATATATATTACACTAGTAAAAATATAGAAAATACATTTTTAATCCCTTATTTATCCTTAATACACTTGGAATATTCTCTAATTGCAAATAACTCCCCTAATGCTCAAATTAATTTGCATAACGATGCTTAAATCCAAAATTAATAACTTCGGGTTTACTCGATAAAATCAATTTCGCCACCAAGTCCTTACCGGGCCCTCGATTCATCCTGCAACCACCAAAAGGTTGATCGTCACGAAAAACCAGAGCCCCCTAGGATTCCGTTGAATTCCCAGACGTCTCATACAATAATTCGGTATTTTATCCTGATCTGAAACTGCATTTTAGCTGTACCGAAAACCATCTCAATTCCGATTTCTTTTACTTCCATAAATCTTATCTTAGAACGCTCATCGAGACCATGTCATTTTCCATAGCCAATTACACTCTGAGGCATTCCCTCCAGTCGATTCGGCGATTTATTTTGCTAACAAGCCCATTTTCGGTATTCTAATCTCACTTAAATCATGTGGCAAGCTTATGCCGAAACGGGGTATTACACAAGGGTGTCATTTTTTAATATTTGAAGTTTCATTGTTTTTATTTTAAAGGTTCAAATCCTTTCTTACGTTCGCTCTTAGAGGTTAACTTTGATAGATGGTTGTTTGGATAATTCGTGATGTTACGAGAATTCCTCTGCTCGAAAATCTTGTTTATTCATATTTATATGATTTTGAACTTGGGATTACATGAGATGTATAATGGGTCGAGCCTAAGAGTTTCTATCCCCTTAACTCCCCAGTCCGATTCTTAATTTTTCCCTAAAATGCTGCAAAATAGAGGATACAAACATATACGTGTTACCCTATATCCTTTACATCACAGGATCATTTTGTTTACGTGGTTTGGTACAGACAACTATGTTTGTGATTTACAAGAAATTAGTTAGTAATGTCTTTACTTGGTAGCTTTTGCTTGCAAGCTGGCGACATTTAATCTATGATTTGGAACAACTTGGTTCTGTGTTTTCAAATATGGTATTCATGAAGTAATCAACATAATGCTGCAGGCGCTTACAACAATCCCTTGCCTTTGGAATATGGCGAAGGGTCATGAGAAATTCTTGTCGCAACTGATCCCGAGGCTTGAGTGAGCTAGGGTGGAATGCCAAACACCTTCTAACAAAGGGGGAGGAGACTGGTCTAGGAGTGGTCATAGAAAAATTCCACTGTAGAGTTGTCTTCTTAGATCGACAGTTCAGCTTCTGAGGGGATGCTGCAGAAGGTATTGATAATTAATCTCCCATTCTTGGCACTTCGTGCAGCTTTACCAATGCTTACCCTATTACGTTGGAATCTACTCAAACTTGGAAAAAAATATCCGAGAAAGTTGGGAATTTCAAGGATACGCTTCATCTGGCATGGAAGGAATATATCTGAGGGAACTGGCATGCCAGTGGGGCTATCTCCTAGGTTCATAGAATGCTCTTACAGACGCATCCCGGGAGTTCTTTTCAAGTGGAAGAGGCATTCACGATCTTCATTCTTCACAATAATACTCCTTCGTGGGTGCCGGCATTACTAGGGAGAACGATCCCTGACCATCAAATACAAGTTTGGGAATTGATGTGCTTCTAAACTTGGCCTTTGATGAACATCATGGACGCCTAACAAAGATATAGGGTAGGGAGGTGCGTTCTTCTCCCGAGGGCTAGTGTAACAGTAGGAGAAAAACCTTGGAAGACTCATAGTAACAAGAGAAAAACCTCGCAAAAAGCTCTCTAGCATCTTCTTCAGGGATTTGGAGTATGATTCATTAGAAGGCATTATAGGATGAAGCGTGGGCACGACATCTTCACACAACTTGACCCTTATAGTGGCAGCTCATAGACGACACCAAATTGTTGTTACCTAACTACAACAATTAAATTTATTTACCTTGGGATCAATAAAGCAGAGTCCTGCACCTTGGCAGAAGGTTCGAGATGCCACGAGCGAGGCCAAACGGATTCGAAACGGGTCAGAACTGGAACTCAATGAGTCAGGGACCCAAATGGGTCCTCGAGGGCTTCCAGATGTGTTACCCGAATAGGCCTTCGGGGAGTTAGGAGAAAGGGATCTCGATGAGTCTTCGGGAGGTTAAGGTGCAGGTCCTTCGTGTTGAGTCAAATTGCTCCAATCAACCTATTGTGTATTTTGATGTTTAACAAAATATAATTTTAGTAAAACTATTTTTAATATATTTAAATCCCCTAATGGATTTTTGATATGTCTTATGGTGGTAAACATACTTTAAGTATTATAGTATTTTGTGTATCAAAATGAATCAAGAAATACTATTTTTCTAAGTCTGGAAGATTAGTGCATTATAAGGAGTCATATAAGAAAATATTTTCATTTTGAAAAACTATTTTCCGGTATTTTGATAGCTAATATTCATTATTTTTAAAATGATTTTTAATGAATTTTTCAAAAAATAGAATGTGTGCATTTTGGGGTGGTACAATCGTCAAATCTCGAATTTGTACTAAATCTAAAATTTTATTTTCTTATTGTTATAGATTTATATTTTTTAGATCTTTGTATTGAATCCAAATTAGGGGTACTTTCTTATTTACATTTATGTATTAAAGTAAATGGAAGGTAAAATATAAATTAAAAAAATATGGACATTGTAAATATGTTATAATGTATACATGTTATGGATTGTATCATCAATCAAATCTATTTTTTCTGAAAATCTGGACTAAGAGTCGACTCCCGGTAAGAGACAGTCAATTGTGGTTTATGCAGAGTTGAGGTAGCCGAGAGCAGGTCTTGGCCAGTCGACTAGGAGTCAACTGTAGGCCAATGAGAGTTGACTGTTGACTTTGAGAGTCGGCTGTGGGTATCACGAAGTCGACTGTCAATTAGAACAGTCGACTGTCAGACTCTAACGGTCGGATTTTTCTAGTCGTTACAGATCCGTTAGAAGCTCAAGTATATATATTAAGAAGAGTTTTTTGGAAAAAGGCTAATGCACTCTCAAGATCTATCATTCTAAAATACACCCAAGCTCTCAAGATCTCATTTCAAGCAATCCAATGCTCAAACTTAAAATCAAATCTTTGGAGCCCAAGGCAAAGGAGATATTCTCTCCAAGTGTGGTAAAAATTGTATCATTATATTTGTTCATTTGCCTTATAATATTTGTTCTTGTATTCATATCCATATTAGTCCAAGTTTATTAGACATAGGATTGTTTATCTGTATTAATTGTGGATTGTGAGTGGCCTCCTAGAGCCCAAGTAATCTAGGTGTTTTGTTGTAATAGTTTTCGAGGTGAACTAAGGGGAAAACTTCGGTGTTGTGTAAAAGTTTTCTGGGTGAACTTGCTGGAAAACCTAGGTGTGGTTATAGTGGAACCTCAAGTGTCGGGTTGATCTTAAGAAAGTGGACGTAGGTGTTGGAGATACCAAACTACTATATATCTTGTGCTAATATTGAGATTGTTTGTGTATTTATATTGCTATCACTCCCAAACAACATATATATTTATAACAAGTATTTTCTTTATATGAAAAGCTCAAGAGTTTTTAAAAGGGGAAAAAATTAGTTTAATAAGTTTTTATCACTCAATTCACCCATCTCTTGAGTGGCTATTGTGTGTCAAGGGACTAACACTTCGGGTGAGCTAGGCTCAAATTTGGCTTGTGGTCACAAATAAAATTCAAAAAAGCACACAGGAGACTCCCCCAAGCAGTCCCTTTGATGCCAAAGTTAGATAATAGTTCGAAGTGTGTCCAAAGTATGATGTATGATGCAAGTGTATGTCTATCTATGTCCCGAAGGGATATTTGTGTTCCCGAATGGGTTTTAGAGATAAATTGAGTGTTACGATAGAGGTATGAAGAGAGTTTAGGGGATCGATGAAGAAGATCAAAAAGGACTTTTTACCTTCGAAGACGCGAGTATTCGTAAACGAAATGATGGGACCCATGGTTGAGCTGGAAGACTCTTCCGGGGAGTGCCTTAGGGAGGCTATAGGGCCTGAAGAAGTCTTCAGGGTGGGACACCCCGATAGTTATCTCTGAGTGGCTCAAAATAGAGCTTTGGGCCATCGGATGGCTTAGGTTCGAAAGGCCTTGATGGGTGTTCTTGGACTTGAGCAAAAATGATGCATGCCAGGCTGATCCCGAGGGCTATCTCCGGGTGGTCTCAAAGAGGGCTTCGAGCCACCGGATGGCTTAGGTTCGAGAGACCCCGATGGGTGTTCTTGGATTTGAGCAAAAATGATTCATGCTAGGTCAATCTCGAGGGACACATCGGGGATTCAGGAGGCTTCTGTCTCAGAGACTATCTGAGGAAGAATGAACTTAGAAATTTCTTTGAAACTTAGGAGAATTTTAGGGCACCCCACAATAGCTTTCCATTGTATTCGTTAAATTTATCTAGCGACTTGTGATGCCCCGGCCCTACTATCGGGGGTCATTGTAACCCACGGTTACAATCCCGACCTATTTCGATCTTCTTGCCAACATAAAGTATTAAAATAATATGGGTGCCTTGGGTGGGATGCAGGCTTCTCCATCTTCGACTGTCGAGAACTCAGGTTTAAAATACATGGATAACGAAAAATCACTCGATTCTCGTGCTTAATTAGGCCTTTAAAATATAAATCCCATTTCTGAAAACAAATCAAATTAAGTACCAACATGCTCAATAAAATACTCCAACAGTCAAGCATGTTTTATAATCCCGACCACAATCAACCGGTTCACACCCAACAAACACACACACTAAGTTACTTATAGCGGGAACCTTAATTTGATCTTAATCAAATTTTATTTAAACTGAACCCATTTCTCGTAGTCAAATATAGAGTACATATATATTACATAAACGACATAGAAACACGACCCGTATTTTCACTATATGCAATCACTGTTAACCATCGATTCTCCTACCAATACCCATTTTCATTTCTCAAACCCCAATTTATCTGTTAGGTTAGTAGGGGTAAAGGGGTGAGTATGAGAATTCAGTAAAGACAATATGCAATGCAATAAATTAATGAGCATGACATCTTAGATAAAAATAAAGTGCAGTGTGCATGCAAACCTGTCCACTACACCTATCTTAGGCTCTATGTAGACCCTAGTGATTCCTTCTATGACCCCATCTTAAAACTCTTATGGTCAGAAATCTACCGTCCCATGCCTAGACACTTCCTCAACATTTTATGTAAATTATGACAAAAGTAATTTACACACAAAACATATTAAACTCTTATCGGTTCAGCATTAATCGCATATTCTCTTTAAGCGTACCGACTTTTTGCCTTGATAGTTTCTTTAACAAAATTTCTCCATAAATTTTTTCAATATTCCTTTAACATAAATTATAATAAATTAATGCAATAAGATACACGGTAATTCTATTAAATACCACTAAATTAATCTTATATATCACTTACCTATTCATTCCTTTATATATCACTTACCTATTCATTCCTTTATTCCTTGCACGCATAAGCTGACAGGTTTCTGTGTAATTTAATTTCTCACAACATGGTAAAATCAATCAGCTGAATGCCTTAACAGTGGGGCGAAATTGGCCTTTTCTATGGGTGAAATCAGGCCTTGATTGGAGTAAAAATGAAGAGGCTTAGCGGCCAAGGCAGGAGGACAGCCCAACACGCGCCACGTGGTGCCAGAAGGCAACCTTGCATGGCTACCACATGCCTCTGAAAACGACGTCGTTTGGTGTCTTACTGTGCTGGGAAAAATCCCAGCAAAATTCGGCTAGCTTCCCGAGCAAAATTATTATTACTGTGTGCGCCTACTGTCTCACCTAGCCATTCCCTAACCTAATATGGTGCACATTTTATATTTAAGGGGATCCAACCTCCACTTTGCATTATTTCCCTTTTGCCCCAAATCTTTTGAAGATTTGCGAATACCCCCCTTATTCATAAATCCAATTAAATTTATATTTCTTGTTAAATCCTTGGGGGCATAAATACTCAATAAATCATAAATAATTTATCATAAATTTAGAAATTCCATACAATTAAATATTTTCTATTAATTTTTCTCAAGACCACAAATTTTCAATAAATCATCATAAACCCACAAATTATTTTAAACCCAAGATATATTCCACAAAGGCTAAACATCTTTAATAAATAAATTATCTTAAATGCAGAATTAATTGTTATTATTCTTCCAAGGTCAGAGATGTTATAGACCCTTGAAAAAAAAAATCACGTGACTTCTTATCTAGATTTTTTCAGATAAATTTATTTCACCCCTATTCAGATAAATTATCTTGATATTTATAGATAAGAAAAAATGACGTATGTGTTCTTCGATACATTCTAAAAAATTTAACAAATAGTTTGATAAAATTCTTAAAATATTTATCAATTTTATCTTAATTATTTCATATGTTGATTTGAAAAGCATCTAATCTTAATTTACTCATTTTAACAAATGCTATCTAAACATAGTAGAGTATTATTTTAGTGCATTGCTATCTTATCTTTTTATTATCTAATTCAAATACTAAACTTGCAATCAAAGTAATAAAAAAAAAAAAATGACAACATAAACGTGTACTTACAAAGATATGTATTAACATAAGAATAGAAATATGAATCCCACCGTCACCATTTTTTAATGGAAAATGAGCGATGGGACATTCAGGGTGGATGCATGTAAGTGTTTACGACAGTTTATAATTAAAAATAATTTTTTAAAATAAAAAATAATAATTTTTAATAATAATTCAATTAAAAAAATTACAGTTGATTTCAAAATCTATTATGTACAATTTTATATTTTAAAAAAAAGTTTAACCTCCCCGACATAAATTTTGAACCTGCTGGAACGATTGAGTTACTACTTTTTCATTCATTATTATGCTGAAGAATTATATACAAAGTAATTCTTCCTTTAAAGGAAAACAAAACTAGAAAAATCAAAGACACACGCATCGTCCTCGTTATATGTATGCATATATATATATATATATTGAAAAGAAAGGGGAATTATTCAATTCAACCGTATATCGATTTTCCACGCAAGACCTGACAAAAGGCGACAATCCTCTCCAACAAAACCGCAAATTTTATCCTACGCCCGTTTCCTCGCATCACACATCTATCATTGTATCGCCTACGCCCCATCAGCACCAACCAGAACGACCCACGTGGCGACGAGAGGGTCTTTCGGCGACATCGCGAAATATCGGAGGGCATTTTAGTACTTGCAATCCGACGGCGGAATCCACGAGCGCACGTGGCATCCATCCCATGGCTGTTGTTTGGGGATTGCCAGCCTAATGATCGTGCGGAAACAGACAAATTCACCCAGAGCGTATGGCGCTCCACATCATCGTCGTCATCGTCTTTATCATTCTTCTATATATATATATATATCTCTGTGTGTGTGTGTGTCTGTGTCTGTGTCTGTGCGCGCGCGCGCGTGTGAATTGCGCTGCAAAGAGTGTTGTCTCATCGATCAGTTTCCCCAAGTTAACTCCTGAAGTTGAATCGAATTCTCTGCAATTCCTGAGAAATCTGCCGAGAAAATACTATTTTGGCTGAGAAAATTGCGGGAGAAGATGTGGGGATCAGGGGGGAGGTTTTATTGGGGAAGAAGAGAACCAAGTGTGGGGAAAGTGGAAGGGATTGTGGTGGTGTTCGCATGGATGTCGAGTCAAGACAGGCATTTGAAGAATTACGTCGATCTCTACTCTTCTCTCGGCTGGAATTCCCTTGTCTGCCATTCCCAGTTCCTCAATCTGTGAGTCCACTCCCTCTCAATTTAGCGTTTTCCGATTCCGTTTCTCTTTCGATTGTCAGTGAACGATTTTTCCTTTCTTTTTAATGTTATCTTTTGATTTTGAAAGTTCCACTGGTTTATGTTTCCCTATCGTGTTTGACCTAGTTTGGGAAAGAAATGCTAATTTGGCAGGTTCTGGGATTTGCGAATTTTTTGGCCTGTGATATTGAGGACAACTGGATATATGATTGGAGAAGCTGGTTTTTGATATGTAGCGTCCACTTATATAGACTGTTAATAGTTTTCAGCAATTCATTTATGTAAGGCTGAGACATCAATTAGGCGGTGGGGTTGTTGAGAATCATGATTGGGTGTGATAATTGATGGATAAGTAGCAAGGGATGGGAATTTACTCACATCCTTCAACTTTATCAACCGAATGTCTAAAATATAACCAGAAGTTTGATAGCTGGGATTTTGACGCCTCTTCGGTGGCTAGGACTTTTCTTGGAATGCAATATGGTATCTAGAAGCCTGCATCTGCAATTAAATTTTTAGATTTCAAAAGTTAATTTTCCATTTGCTATGGATATACTATGTTGAAATAGGAAGTTCTCAGTTTGTGGCGGGTGCAAAATCTTGCTCCAGTTAATCAACATATGAGAAGAAAAGGGATGTTCCTTTGCATGTGTACGCCAGGAAATAATAGACATGGTGACTGGTGTTTAATTTGTGCTTGAATTCTTAGTTTTTTTTTTTTTTTAATTAGGGGAAAAAAATAGTTGTGTTTTCATGTTGTACAGGTTGATTTCACAATAACAACTATGTGATGGAACATGACCAAATCAACTATCTTCATTCACTGCCATCTCATGCAACTTTTCTATGTGAAGTTGGTGTTGAAACTTTATCCCATCATTCCCTCACTAGAGGATTGTGTCAGGAAGGGCATCCAGCAGAAAAGTTTGCCACATTATTCTTTTGCGTGGATTTGTATTGTCAATTGACATTATGAATGCCATGCAACCAACTTTAACTTGGCCAGGATAAGGTGTAGTTGATGATGATGAGGGGAAAAAACCAACTTAGGATGCAGTTCCACCAATGCTGTTGTGTTGAAATTTTAAAACAGATGGTATCTAGAGGTAAATCTGAAGCATGGAAACTGTACTGTTGTTACTGTTAGTGGATTTAGAGTAGCTCAGCTTTACAAAGTAGAATACAGTAATCTTTACCTTTTAGAAATTAGAAGGTGGAACCAGTGTTTATGGCCTCATTAAGAATCCCCCCATCTCTGCTAGGTAAGGACATCAATATAGACATGAATAGATGCTAGAACCCCAACTTCTTCATGTCCTTGCAGGTGGTGTTTCCAACTGTGAGATCATTAAGAGAACTTCATGTGGAAGGAAAGATGGGATTTTGGGATTGACACTAGTTCGAATTTTTAAAATCTTCCTGGAGGATTTGTTCTCATACATCATGTGTGCGTAACTTCAATGCAAACACTGCCTGCAAAGATGGTAAATGTATGCTGATGAGACCATATATGAGTAGATGGACAGCATGTCCCTATTATGCACATATGTTACTTCAATACAAGGTGTTAAAGGAATTGCCTGGGGTGGAAGATGTTAAATGCTGTATAGTCTGGCTGATAAGGATACATGCAAATGGACAGACTTGCGTGCCTAATATGGTAGCATAGTGGACAAAGTGGAAGCACAAGCTGTTTGAGATAAGAAAAGCTGCTAATATGCGCTGCTGAAAATTTCATAATTATGAATATGCAAAGAAAAAGCCACATGGCTTAAAAGTATTCTGAACTGATATGAAAATTGCAGTTGTATGAAAGCAGGAATTTTTTGAGTAAAAGTTTCAATCTTCAAATTGACTGTACTTACCAACAGAAAAAAAAGAATATATATATATATATCAAATTGATTGTCAGATTTTTCTCTTTATTTATTGAAATTTTAGTGTGGACTTGTTGCATTTGAGGAAAGTTTACCTTTTTTAAATTAAAGTTTCTAGTAGTTCAATTTTCTTTTTTTCTTGAATTTCTAGTAGTTTAATTAATCCACAAATTGATGTCATGAGATTAACATTGATGGTATTTGCAGATTCTTCCCTGGCAAAGCCACTGCATTAGCGTTTGGAATTCTTAATGAGCTTGTTGAGGTGAGCCTATGACTGTTTTTCATTTATTTCCTTATTTAAACGTGGAACTAATATGAAAATCTATCAGTATGCTTAAGTAGCTCCTAGAGCCTGTTTGGTGTTGCCGTGCTATTTAATCAGAACAACTTTTTATTAGCTTTTTTGGAAAAGCAACGTTTGGTGAAGTGCAACTTTGCATTTTAAACCACAACTACTTCTGAAAAAGCAAATTAATCTGTTTTTTATAAAAAGCAAAATAGCTTTTAGTGGGACCCACGTTCATTAAAAGGCTATTTACTTTTGTAACCATGCTCTCTCTTCATAATTATTCCACTTTCCATAATAGCTAATAAATAAGTTAGTATCTTCTTAGTCATTTTACATATACACAACACAACAGTAAAATATTAACTAAACACTTGTTACTTGCTTCTGACATTAATAAGCACAACACTACTCTTTGTTACCAAACACTACTTTATCAACATTGCTTTCACAGCTCAACACAATAAAACACCGCACAACAATACCAAACAAGCCTTAGTTCATCACTATACTCTGGAAGTAGTTATATATATATATATATATAACTTTGGGTTGTAAGTCTATTGATTCTTATATATGCCTTGCTTAGGGTTAAACACATTGGAGCTGGAAAATAGGCCCTGAAATAATATGCAAAAACTTAGAGCTTAGTATAATTGTCATTTTATTTTTCTCCAATTTTTCTTGGCTCCATATGGCCGTGTTTCATGTTTGGAAGTTAGATTTATGGACACAAAAGAAAATGGAAATAACAATTGTATGAAGAGAAAATGAATGGATTGAAGGCATGTTTATTTATTTATTTTAGTTGGGTTAGAAATGAGAAGAAAATGAGTTGAAAAAAGCCAAAAAAGAAGTTTAGTTTTTGGTTTGGTTACCCGCTAAAATGCACACACATAGTTCTTTCTTTTTCATTTTTATATCCAATGAGAAATCCTACTTCCAAGCACTTTACAAAAAAGCAACTACCATGCTTTTGTTCAATGCAGTCTTGAATGCAGAACAAAATCCTTTGCTTTCTTTTTGGTTAGTTGGAACTCAGCAATCATCAATATAGAACTTTTGTTTTTATTTTTCTGAGATTAGAATTGGTTTAAGATAACTAATTACGCTTCATGTTCATTTGGTATGCAAAGGCGCTGAAAATTAGGCCATGTTCCGTTGTCTTTGCGTCTTTTTCTGGTGGTCCAAAAGGTTGCATGTACAAAGTTCTCCAGGTAAGTTCCTAGGTTGGCTGCTTGCATGTAATATGCCTATAAGTGAACATTGACATTTGTCTTTGAAGCATTAAATTTTGTTTTCTCTTTTGTTTTAGATAATTGAAGGGAAGTGTGAAGCACAAGTCAATCAGGTATAGTTCACTTCTGATTCTTTGAATGCTAGGGACCCTCTAGCCTGTGCCAAAGAAAAAAAAAAAGAGGATGCCATTCTTTCTTTTCAGATAAGAAAAAAGGGGGGTTGCCATTCTTTCTTTTCAGAGACTATGTTTTCTTGCAAAAACATTTTACTTTCTATCATGTGTTTTTATGTGCTTTATCCACTTCATCATGCTGGGTTGATGGTTGCTAGGGTGTTGGGCATATGATAGGTAGTGACCAGTTAGCATGTCAATCATTTGTTTAGTGATTCTCTTATTAGATTTGTAGAACTTTACTACATCTGGTTTTGTAACTTTTATGCATCTTATAATCTTTTTCATGTGAAGGATGAGTATCGATTGGTTAGGGACTGTGTTTCCGGCCACATTTATGATTCAAGTCCAGTTGATTTCACCAGTAATACGGGCACTCAATTTGTTCTACACCCAACAGTTATTAAAATGTCCAATCCTCCACGACTAGCATCATGGATTGCCCATGGCATTGCTTCCAGTTTGGACACCCTCTTCCTTAGCAGATTTGAATCACAACGTGCTGAATATTGGCAAACTTTGTACTCCTCTGTGGTTAGTAGTGGTACAATTTAGTGGTATTTTTAGTTCTTGCTATCTGCTTCATGTTATTCACTACTATTCCTATGCAGAGCATGGGCGCTCCATATCTCATTTTATGTTCAGAAGATGATGATCTTGCACCCTATCCAATAATCTACAATTTTTCCAAGCGTCTACAAGACCTTGGTGCAGATGTAAAGCTGGTGAAATGGAATAGTTCTCCTCACGTAGGTCTGCTCCTTAACTTTCTTGTCATTAATTTTGTTGTAATTTTTTCTTTTTTTCAGTTTTCTGCTAGTCTATTACCTTACTACCCATTTTTGTGATTGCTAAATGTGGTCTTGAGCTCTATGGTAGCATGGAATGTATTGGAAGATGGTAAAATTTTAGGGTGTCAATTTGTTGCGATGCAATTTGTTTGCCAAAGAAAAAATATTATGAAAAAAGGAGTCTGTCAGGGTATGATTTTCATTTATATTGCCCTTGGTCTAGAGGTGGCAGTTTAATAACTGGATAATAAGGAAGGCCATGATGTACAAGGAGAAAGAAGTCAAAAGAATATTTTTTTTCTTGACATTGGTAATAACTGTAGTCGTGCTGCTATTGCATTGCTGGCCAGCAGGCAATGCAATATGAAAACTGCTATTGAAACTGGTCAAGTATTTTTCAGTGCTTCAACTACTCACTAAAGCATACAAATTTGATGGGCATTTATTACTTTTTGGTGTCTAGACTTTATATTTCAACAGATGGTGGCATCTCATTTCCTTATTTCTTTGTTTGTGGATGTGTTGACTGTACCAAGCTTTAGTGAGTAATCCTAAGGTTTCAGCCTTCTCAAGCTTGATATTGGTTCCTCCCTCCCTTCTTTCTCTTCCTCTTTCTTGGTGAATAATGCAGCTCACCAATTATATGGAAACCTTGAATATGTATGGAGTCAATTCATTTGCTTACTTCGTCCTAATTCCTATATAACACTGCTTGGGAAGCGAACAGATATATGTTCATGTTA
The DNA here is from genome assembly GCF_014633365.1 of Diospyros lotus. Classification (NCBI taxonomy): domain Eukaryota; kingdom Viridiplantae; phylum Streptophyta; class Magnoliopsida; order Ericales; family Ebenaceae; genus Diospyros; species Diospyros lotus. The sequence continues at coordinate 20,110,231 of NC_068345.1, forward strand.
TTAATTCATAGGATTTTCTTTGAATCACCAAATTTGCACTATGAGCAAAAAATTACTTTTATCAATTTGGTAAAAGTTTCCGTATATCACTCCAGTGTTTATTTACAGTCTACTTGCTTTGCTGTAATCAACCAGGTCATTATCGGCATTATCCAATTGACTACAAGGCTGCTGTGACTGAGCTACTTGGGAAGGCTGCTGTAATATATTCTCATAGAATTAGACAACTTGAAGGAGAGGGAATGGGCTTTGAGGGTACACAAAATGAGATCACAGAACCATTTTTCAAGCTGAAGAGAGCAGCAACAAATTCAAATAAAATTCAGAGAGTTGCACTTGAGGTAAATGACCCTTTCCTGGCCCCCAGTTCACAGGAGTATCACGAGGACAGAGCTATTGGATCGGTGCAGGATGAAAATAAAGAAGGCTTAATACATATGCCCAGCTCACCTGGTATAAACGCTCATGGAGTTCTTGGCCAAATCCTTTTTGATGTGTGCGTGCCCAAGAATGTCGAGGACTGGGATATAAGGTCATCCCCCTCATTGAAAGGGCCACCATTTGGTGCTTCAAGGTGGCATTTTCCTCCCAATCCTATCAAATGCAGGAACGCTATTAAATGCATACGTCGTTCAAGGTTATAGAATCTTTATGTGAACATTGAACAGAGCTGTTTCAATGTGAGAAACAGGCGAGCGGGTGTCACTTTGATGGGTTTATTTTGATATAGAAGAGATCTGATGTAGCTTGAACTAAGCTGACAAAGATGTACAGAATTTACTAGCAGAACTTCTAACTTACATGAGATTTTCACCGTAGAATCTGAGTCATTTGTTGTCTAAATTTTGTCATTCCTCCGAACTTGACTGTCATGTATGGTGCCAATACAGTATCAGGTTTGCATGTTTAATGAGACTAGAAACACTTGGGTAGTATTTAACACAGAGACAAGAGAATGTAAAGGCTTCACCGACCCACTTTATTCATAGAGATCTCAGTCTTAAATATACCCTAAAACTAATACACAAATAACAGAAATGTCCTTGAGACAAAAATACAGAAATGCCCTTCTACAAAACATAAAAATACAACCATGTCAATGTTAACATGTAAGCTATTACAATACAAAATAGAATATAACAAAATTACAACTCTGTTACTCCCCGTCAAGATGAGCCATGAATATTGATGATGGCCATCTTGGACAATAGTGAAAAAAGTTGAGAACTTGGGAGAGTTTTAGTAAAAACATCTGTCAGTTGGTGTTGTGATCGAATAGGTAGGAGCTTGATGTGTCCAACAATAATTTTGTCACAAACAAAATGGTAATCTAGCTCAATATGTTTGGAACGCTCATGAAAAATTGGATTAGTTGCAATATAAATAGCAGCTTGATTATCACAAAAAAGTAAGGCAGGAAGGGAAAGAAGAACCTGAAAATCCGATAAAAGTTGAGTAAGCCATGTAAGTTCGCTGGTAGTAGAAGCCAAAGCACGATACTTAGCTTTAGCGGAGGAACGGGAAATAGTAGCCTGCTTCTTAGAATGCTAAGAAATTAGCGATGCTTTAAGAAAAACACAATATCCAGTTACAGAACGACGAGTATCTAAGCACGAGCCCCAGTTAGCATTAGAAAAAGCCCGAAGCTGTAAAGAAGAAGTGGTAGAAAAAAATAATCCCTGACCAGGAGCAGCCTTTAGATACTGCAATAGGTGATAAACATCATCTAGGTGAGGTTTCTGAGAATTAGAAACAAATTGGCTGAGTTTGTGGACCACATAAGTGATATTCGGCCGAGAGATGGTAAGATATAGTAAGCGACCAATAAACCGACGATAGAAGGAAGCATCCTCAACTAAATCCCCTTCATTAGCACTAAACTTCATATTAGGAATCATTGGGACAGAAGTAGGTTTGCTGGCTAAGAGACCAGAATCTTCCAAAAGTTGCAAGGTGTAGTGCCTTTGAGAGAAGAAAATCCCCTTTGCAGATTGTGCAATCTCAAGACCAAGAAAATAACGAAAACAACCAAGATCCTTAAGCTTGAAATGACTATGTAGAAAAGATTTTAGATCATTGATGACTGAAAGATTGGGACTCGTAAGAATGGTGTCATCTACATAGACCAAAAGAGCTATAAATGAAGAACCACTACCCTTGGTGAAGAGAGAATAATCCGATTTGGACTATGTAAAACCAAATTGAAGAATAGCTTGAGAAAATTTTGAGAACCACTGCCTTGAAGCTTGTTTCAGACCATATATAGACTTATGTAACCGACAAACTAATTTCTCCCCTTTATTACCAATCGAGTAGGAAGGCTTGTAACCGAGTGGTAAGTCCATAAATACTTCCTCAAAAAGATCCTCATTAAGAAAAGCATTGTTCACATCCAATTGAGTAAGAACCCATTTATGGCTAGCTGCTAGGGCAAGTAAAACTTTAACAGTGACCGATTTCGCTACAAGAGAAAATGTATCAAGAAAATCCAACCCCTTTTGTTGTGTATATCCCTTAGCTACCAAACATGCCTTGTACCTTTCTATAGACCTATTAGATTTGTATTTAATTTTATAAACCCATTTACACCCAATTGTATGCTTGTGAGAAGGAAAGGAAGTAACACTCCAAGTGTTATTAAGGTGCATGGCATCTAATTCAGCTTTCATTGCATTTCTCCAATGAGCATGCTTTACGGCTTGATGATAGTATTTATAATATCCCATATTTTCATGAAGTTGCCACGTATTTTAAGTGAGTTTAAAATACCGAAAAATATGCTTGAAATGGCAATAAGTGACCGAATCGATCGCAAGAAGTGCCTTGGAGCTTAGATACCTAAGGACGAAAGCATATTTTTGACGAGCGAGATTTATGACACTAAAAGAAATAAAATAAGAAACGATTTTCGATTAAGCTAAGTTGTAGCCTAAAAAGACCGAATGATGGTGGGAGCTTCCCGAAAATCGTACATATCGAGTAATTTTGAGTTATTAATTTTGAGATTTTAAGTATCTCAATAAATTTGATGTTTGAGAGTGTAATTAGAGAATTATTCAAATGAAATAAGGATGAAATTAAGAGCTCATGTGGTAAAATATTAAAGTTGAGAACTTGAAATAAGGGCCAAAGTGTCATTTGAAAGAAGTTTGGGGTATTAGCTTGGATTTCAAAAAGTAAATCCATTCTAGCTTTGGATTTCAAAAGCCATTCAATTATATCTTTGAGTCTTTGGAGTCCATGGCTTAGATTGTGACAAGTGGCATAAGGTGATTGGTTCAAGTAATCTATAAATAAGCACTATGGGTTGTTATTAAATCATTCAAAGGAGTTTAGAGGAGTGAGGCACTCTAAGTGGAGAAGCTTGCTCTAGAGAGAGGGGAGGAAGTTTTGCAAGGAGGCAGGAAGAAAGCGGCGGAGAACGAGCCTTGTCGGAGTTGCGGGTTTTCGCCAGAATTCGCCAAAATCAGTCAGAAAAAAAGTGAGGTAAGTTCCTCTTTTTTTTTATAATCCTGTAGAGGGGGAAGAGAGGGTCGCGTAGGTTCAAATGGGAGTCGAATGGGAGTTAAAATGAGGAAGTTATGGCCGAAAAATCAAACCGAGACGAAGCTGTCCGAAATTGCTATGCAGCGCGTGAGTTACATGCGCTAGAAAGTGGCTGCGTGTGAAGGCGCGTGGCCCACCTTTCTAGGGTGCGTGAGGGCACGTGAGGGACCCATTTTTCTTCAAAATTTCCAGTTTTGTCCCTACTTTAATGCCCCTCAACCCTATGTAAAAATATTTGAGGTTAGGTTTATCAAAATGCGTGTTTTCTGTAGAAACCTAGGCCGTTTGCAGTGAAATCGTACCGTCTAAGAGATAAACCAACAAGGTGAGACTCCTATACTCCAAATCTTATTTTTTATTCTCTTATGAAAGAATTCTATTGCATGAGACGTGTTTCGTGAAATTCTTATACGTAAACTCTTGTTATTCTCTTACGTGAAATTATGTTACATATATGAAATGTATTTTTCTGAAAAATATATGCTATTGGCTTTTTAATTGTTGCATTTATAAAATTCGCATGGCCATACTGTTGTACCTATTTGTTGTTGGCCGAGGACAAAAGTCGGATATCCCCCGAGAGGCGCTATGCGTGCGCCATTGAGAAAGCTCTCGTGGGGAAGACTGAGAGCTTAAAGGATAACGGATGTGGTGCTTACATGAGTTCTATGAGGTCGGGCTGAGGTGACATGGTTAGGGACCTCCCGAGAGGCGTTGTGCGTGTGCCATTGAGAAAGCTCTCGTTGGAGGAGGCTGACATGTTCACGAGGCACTTCGGAGTAGTTCTTGTTATTTTCCTCATACTTTTTATACTTGCTCATGCATTGATATAAACTATTTTTTTTGGAGTTTCTCACTAGAAGATTCATCTTCTAATTGGACTATGTCCCTGGAATATTCAAATGTTCCAGGTTCGATAAGTGGCTCAAAGGGAAAGGAGATAGCGAAAGAATAAGCTTAATTTACTGTCTGTAGCATGTTTAGAATATCTTTATGTGTGAACCTATGTATGTCTTGGATATGTTTAAGGCTTTCAGTTATCACTTACGAGAGATGATGTCCTTGTAATACATTTTGTCGACGTCTTGAACGATTTTATTTATGATAAATAAAGTATTATGGTTATGAACCATATCAGGTTCGATCTAGCTTCCGCATTTGAAATTTTAACACTTGTCTTAGCTGTTTAATATTGGGTTTGTTAAGCTGAGAAGGTGAAAATTAGGATTTTTGAGAATTTGTGTGATGTATGACAGTGATTGTGGTATGAAAAAATTTTATATTCCCGAAATCCTAAGTTATAACACGCTCGAAAAATTTGGGGTGTTATAGTATTGAGGTTCAAAATCAGTGGAGACTTGAAGAAGAAAAGAACTACAAGTAGGAGAAAGTTTAGAATAAGAGACATAATGATGTAAAGGATAGTAGGTGTTGGTTAAAAGAGGTGGGTGATGAGATAAAAGACTATAATGAAAGTCTTGTAGATAAGTAGGTGGTCGAGTAGCCCGAGAAGACCTACGGATGAGAATAGGGGAAATGGATGGAGATGAAGATGAATCAACAGCAGGTTCATGTACAGGAAGTGGTAAAACCAGATCAACAAATGGGTCTAATATCTCATCAGAAGAGGTTATAGAATGAAAGGGAAATATGTGCTCATGAAATCGAACATCCTGAGAGATGAAAATGGATTTTTCTGTGAGATCATACAACTTGTAGCCTTTGATGTTTGGTGGGTAGCCAATAAAAATATAAGCCTTGGCCCTAGGATGAAATTTAGATCTATGTGAGGGTAAAGTAGAGGCAAAACATAGACTACCAAAAACTCTGAATGAAGAATAGTCTACGGAAGTTTGATACAACAATTGATAGGGGGTTTGGGAGTGCAAAAGAGGGGTAGGTGATCTGTTAATCAAGTATGCAGCCGTAAGGACACAGTCACCCCAAAATTTTATAAGAACCCGAGACTGAAAATAGAGTGCCTTAGCCACATTTAAAAGATGTTGATGTTTCTTTCAACCACAGAATTTTGTTCAGGTCTCTCTACACATGAGAATTGATGTATGACTCCCTTAGAGGCAAAAAAAATTAGCAAATTTCAATTCAGGGGCATTGTTAAACTAAAATTTCTTAATCACCTTGTTAAATTGAATTTCAACTAAGAAAAAAAAACTTAGGAACAATAGTCTTGGCCTTAGATTTATGTTTCATAAGGAAACCCAAGGTGTATGATACGGCCCCAAGTATCACAATGAATTAAATCAAAAGCACACTTTGACAATTGATTATTTGACACAAAAGATAACAGTCGTTGCTTAGCCAATGGACACACAAAACAAATATCATTGTTAGCATCATGAAAATGTAACTGATCCTTTATTAATTCCATCCGCTTAAAAGAAAGGTGTCCTAGTCTCTTATGCCATGTAGTTTTATTAACAACATTAGCTACCATGACATGATGAGCAGATTTTACAATTGTACTAACTGACATATCAGTTCCAGCTTTAAGGGCATATAAGCCTCCAACAAAGTCACCTTTGCCAATCATCTTCAAAGTGTGCATATCCTGAATAACACACGCATGAGGAGTAAAATTGAGACTCGTTGTATTCATTTTAACCAATGCACTTATAGATATGAGATTGAACTTAAAGTGAGGCACATAGAGGACATTGTCTAATACCAGATCTGAGGTAAGTTGAACACAACCCATATATAATACTGAGATTTGTGTATGGTCAGGAAGGGTAACATAAGTGTTCTGAATATGTTTTACCTCAACAAAAGACGATAAACTAAAACATACATGACTAGTAACTCCCGAATCCAAAACCCAATATCGAGGGTCACTAAGTAAAGAACCAACAGAGATAGAAAAATAGATACCTGAAGCCTGATCAGAAGTGGAGGCATTAGGAGCAAGTTCTGTACTGGTAGTCTTAGCAATGGTGAGATGTGAACTTAACATACTCAACAAATTTTGATATTGTTGAGGATTTAGCAACTGCATAAAACCTTTAACACACTAACTCTGAGAGGAGTTAGAATTTGATTCAGAAATCTGACTCACAATAGGTTTTTTCAACTGGTTAGGGGATATCTGATTAGTTGTAACATTTCTCTACCTAGGCCTATATCCGGGAGGATATCCATGAAGCTTATAGAATTTGTCAATTGTGTGCCTGGTAAAACCACAATGACTACATATGGACCTCTCCCTCTTTTGAGATCTACCTTGATTGGGCCTATTACTATCATGTTTGACAGAGAATGTGACTGGATCATTAACAATAGTATGAATGTTCCTTTGATTTTCCTCTTGAGTAACTAGGGAAAACACCTTATTAATGGAAGGAATTGGATCCATTAGCAACAATTATCCCCGAACTTGTGCATAAGAATCATTTAGGCCCATTAGAAATGACATTACATATTCGGTGTGATAGTGTTATGCTAAGGCCTTTATATCACCACATGAACATCTTCCACAAGAGTAGTTTGGCCTATAATTGCTAAGTTCGTCCCATATGGTCTTAAGTTTTGTGAAATAAGCACTAACAGATAACTGGCCTTGTGTTAGATTCATCAAATCTCTCCTAAGCTGAAATATCCGAGGACTATTAGACTGTTGATATCTTTCCTTAAAATCATTCCAAATATCATAGGTAGATTCAGAAAATATCACACTTGCAGATATTTTTTTAGAAATAGAATTTAAAATCCAGGAAATCACAATATTGTTGTTTCTAATCCAGGAATTGAAAAGAGGATCATCACTTGGTGGCCAAGAAATCAAGCCATTAACAAAACCTAATTTGTTCTTTACCAAGAGAGCAATAAGCATGGCACGGCTCCACGACGCATAGTTGTCTCTGGTGAGCGGTTGAGATACCAGCAGTAATCTAGGATTATTAGAATGATGTAGGAAATAAGGACTCGAGGCGTTGCCAACAGTAGAAGTGCTCATTAACGGAGAAGAAATTTTTGAAAATGAAGTCGCCATAGAACAAGTATGAGCCATCAATCAAATATCAAAAGAAATGAAGACAATGATGGAATAAGATCGCAAGGTTCACGATCTAAAAAAAATGAAGAAGAAGAACGAAGATGGTAATACTGACTTGCAGGACTCCAAACAATGGAGATCCACAACAGCATCGGGAAAAACAACACATAGCGTCGTCGATTAAAGAAGAAAAGGAAGCGTACCTAGAACTCATAGCGTCAAAGACTGATGAAGAATGGGAATCGACGGAGGTGGAGTCTAGGGTTTTCTTTTATATCATAACAGAGAGACACGTTCTTTTATATCATAACAGAGAGACACGAGAATATAAAGGCTTCATCGACCCACTTTATTCATAGAGATCTCTACCTTAAATATGCCCTAAAACTAATACACAAATTACAGAAATGTCCTTGAGACAAAAATACAAAAATGCCCTTCTACATAACATAAAAATACAACCATGTCAATGTCAACATGTAAGCTATTACAATACAAAACAGAATATAACAAAATTACAACTCTATTAGTATTTGAAGTTATTTTGGATTTCAATTCTCCATTTTGGTGTTAAGGGCATGCATGCTTCCAGTGGAATGACCTAGTTATGGGCTCTCTTTCAAGCATTGAGTTGGCAACTTGGCAGGCAGCTGCTTGAGGCTTTGGTTGACTTAAATAATTCAAGAACTGTAAGTCTAACCATGTTGTATTGTTAAATTTGCTCCTAGTCCTCTACTTATTATTAAATGAATATATTAACATTACATATATTTGTGTGTGTGTGTGTGTGTGTTTCTTTTTTGTTTGTTCTTTAATCTTTTCAAGATACAATTCTCAACCCGAATCTTAGAGCCTTATATTTATCATTTCCTCTATGAAAAACTTAAGTACACTCGGTGTGTATGTATAGGTTCACTTATGCAACGTAAAGGGGGGCACCCAGCCAAGTTCTCCCACCCAAACGTTTTAAAAATTTGCACCATCACCCTACAAATTTTACAAATTTGCAAATTTGTAAATGCATTTAGTAAATAAGTGTTCCCTTTTTCCATCTGGCTGAACTGTGTCACCTCTCAAAAGTAGTAATTCTTCACTGCTCAAGAATGCAACACAAATCTTATGGGAGTTCACTATGTTAGAAAGATATACTAGCTAGAATACCTTGAAAATTTGAAAGCTTTACCAGTTTGAATTATAATAAACAATTAAATCATAACACAAATAATAGATTAATGACCAAGCCTGTATAACATTATCCTTAATAAGAGTTTCTCCTCCCTCTTAGAGCTAATAACTCTCAATTCAACAAAAGGTCCAATAGCTTCTCCTTCTAGGATTCACTTGCTATGAAAGGTAAGAATTATTTGCAGAAAGCAAGAGAAAGAAGAGAAGAAACATTATAAATGTGGTTTTGGACAATAGAAAAGAAATACATTTATAAAGGTGTTCATTTGATTTATATTTGATCGAACTAGAACTACATTTTAAAAAGATTTTAGACAGAGGACCAACTAATTTCAAGGACTAGATCAAATCAGGCCGATTTGGTTTAATTAAGCCCCTAGCTTTTTCTTTCCTATTTTTATATATGAATTTTAGACAAAAAGAATACAAATTACATATATCAATATCTAAAAAAAACTCTTTCTAATTATAAAATTAAATAGAATTTCACTAGTAATAATACTGCAAAGTAATCAATTTCAAAAATAATCCATGAACATAACAAAAATAGGAATCAAGGGATCATTTTAGGGATCATTATCATGGTTGTAACATATGGAGGCGGAGTATGTTGCAGCATGTGATGTTGTAAAGGAAGTTATTTGGGTGAGGAAGTTCATTTCTAAACTGGAAGTGGTTTCATCCATTGAGTTGTCAATATCTCTGTATTACGACAACAATAGGGGCATTGCACTAGAAGTCCAAGCATATTGAGCGTCGCTTCCATCTTATTTGAGAGATTATAGCATGTGAAAACGTGCAGCTACAGAAGGTAGCATCATTAGAGAATGTTGCTAACCCACTTCAGAAAATGAGTATTTGTTGTTACTTAACTACAACAATTAAATTTATTTGTCTTATGATCAACTAGAGCAAAGTTCATCATCATGGTAGAGGATCCGAGATGCCACAAGTGAGGCCAAAAGAATTTGGAATAAGTCGGAGCTAGAACCCAAAGAGGAAAGAACCCGGATGGTTCCTCGGGGGCTTTCGGATAAGCTGTCCGGATGGGCTTTCGGGGAATCAAGAGAAAGGAAACCCCGATAGGTCTTGGGAGGCAAGGCTTCCATTCATTTGGGTGAGCTAAGCTGGGACTTAGCTTGCGGTCACAAATAGAGGTCAGAAAAGCACGCAGGAGACTCTCCCACGTGAGCCCTCTGATCCCAAAGTTAGACAATAGTCCAAGGTATGTCCAAAGTATGATATATGATGCAAGTGTATATCTCTAATCTGTGTCCCGAATAGGTATTTATGTTCTTAGATGGGTTCTAAAGAAAGACTTGAGTGATGACCAACTGGTTTGAGAGATCTTCCAAAGGGATCCTTTACCAAACGAAATTATGGGACCCACGGTCGAGTGGAAAGACTCTTCTAGATAGGGCCTTGGGGAGGTCGGAGAGCCTGGAGAAGTCTTCAGGATAAGGCACCCTAATGGCTATCTCCGAGTGGTTTTGTAAAGGTCTTTGGGCCACTGGATGGCTTGGGTCCAAGAGACCCCAAAGGGTGTCGTTGGACTTGAGCAAAAATTATGCATGCTAGGTGTGACTCCTCGTTCCCACTTACGGGTGCCACTCGTGAACAATTACCCGAATTGCCCACATGCCCGGCCTTTGGCAAAGGGCGGACTAGGTTTCAACACGAAACGCCCTAAGTGGAAACTAGGCTCGTCCTTCCCTTCCCTTGACCCCAGGATTCACTAGCAGAATTGAGCTTAAACCACACCGCACTTGGCTAAAAAGAAATCTCATTCATACGCCCAATCGCCATTTTCTTATTTATTTTAAATTCTTCTTCCATCCAAGAATTTTACCGGACTCCATAAATTTCACAATTTCAATCAACCCATTGATTTTACCAAATTTGGAGGAAAAACTCATAATTTTCAATTTTTCAAAAATTCAGCATTATTCTCCAAAATGCTTGAAAAATCCCTTTAATTTGAAAATTCCTCCGGGGCCCAAAATCAATTAAGAAATGTCCCAAAAATCTCAAAAAAATCAGAATTTAAAAAAAATTGGCCACCACGCGCCTGCGCGACCCAGCGCCTGCTGCCACCCGTTGTGGCCCCCTACGGGCCACACGCGGGCCCCAGCTGCTACCACTTCGCTTCACTTTTTTTTTTCTTTTCTTTTCTTAGGCCCTTCTAACCCAAAATTTTCCATATTTTTCTCATTCCAAAATAAACACCAAAAACACCACATTTCCCACAAAAATTATTTTTTATTTAACCCCTTTGATGCTTCCAACAACTTGTGCCAAATGTGAGATTTACATCCATACTTAGGTCTCACAAGCCATAATCAAATACCTTACTTTCTAAATAGAAACATACATTCCAAAATATAAAATACATCCATGGTTTTAGGCTTTACAAGTGTAACGACCCGCTCCCACTTACGGGCGCTACCAGTAAATAATCGACCCGATTACTTAGCCGACGAACCACAACTGAAGGGTTGGACTATGTTTCAATAGGAAACGCCCTAGGTGGGAACTAGGCTTCGTCATTCCCTTCGCTCCACTCAAGAATCGGTCCCAACTTAAACAAGAAAACTTAGCGGACCGAGACCTGAAACCCGAGTGAGCTTCACCTTTCTTCAACTCGCCTCATAGCAAGCTAGAGGTGACCCAGGCACAAAGCTAGCATAACAACACTTTGTTGAGTATTGGGGATTTATGAGAACATACCTTGCTAGTCTTTACTTGGTCCGAACTTGGCTTCAACAACTAAAACCACATACACAACACGTAGACTCACAATCGTTTATCACACCATTATGATTACAACAACTAGATACTTCTAGTGCTCAATATCACATACATCCAATTACATAAATACATATATGAAAATACACAATAACACATCTCAGGCAACAAGCTAATTGCCATGAAGGCCTCCCGGCACCATCCCTGCCTGCGTCTGGACTTGCATCATCTACACATGAGGTAAACCTCATGAGTCACAAAGACTCAGTAATGGTGCAATGCATGTAAATATGAATATAAAGATGTTTATGTATGCCCAATGCATGCAAATGAGGCTAGGCCCACACATCCTCACAACCTACCAAGGTTTGAGGCATCAACCTATCAGCCCCCACAACACTAGTCCTCTTTATGGCCACAGGTCCACTAGATCTTGCATCACACAAGTGTTAACCACTACATGCAAATGCAACATAAAAACATTATCAAACACATTTACCAACTTGCAAGGCCACCTCCACATGGGGCCGTCCCTTACCTGGCTCAAAGCCTCATCTCTGCCTCGGTGAGAACGCCAGCCTGCTCTCCGAGCTCTTCTAGGATCACCGCCTTCCCGATCGAACCTAGAGGCAAACACACAAACCCAACTCCATTAGCATCCGACATTAAACCAATGCCCTCAACTTCGCCACACACCATCAGAACCATCTATCAACTGTTGGAAATGTATGCCCTAAAGACACGTTTTGTTTAATTTATGGTAATGATATTTCTTTTATTCAGTTTATGGCACATATATTAATTGCATTTAATTGTTGGAAAGGTGTCCATGCTATTAAGTAAGTGATTCATGTGATGGGTCGTTCTTCACAGTTAGGCATGAATCATGGGTACTTAATAAGTAAGAAAATATAACTCTTGATCTTTTGATAGAACTGGGCATTCTATCATGATAAGATCATTGTGCAATAGATCCTAATGGAGGATGGCTTGCCTTAGCCAGTAAACAGTCCGTTTACTCTAATTGTATAAGCGCATTTGGAATGCGTAGAGTGGACCTGTGATAGAAGCTAATGACAAAGTACTAATTATCATGGAGCTAGTCTATCACTGCTACTACGTGGACGAGTACTCTAATACTTGAGTATTAGTTGGTGGTCTAGTGAACCTAGAGCTATATTCTTAGATTCATTGTAGGTGAGGTCTATTAAAGATCAATATCCTTTTGAGTTGGGAGTATGGTTTCTAATTAACTAAGACAGACTAATACAAGATAGTTTCTGTGATTCACCCCCTTGTGATTGTCCAAGAATAATCGAATAATCCAGGGCCCTGGGAACGTGACTTAAGAGTGTGTGCTTCTGGGTAGCTCCCAGTGATAAGCAAGTACATTCGAGTAGTCACGGATTATTGGACTAGTGATCTAAGGATGGTAGAAGTCATTTAGAAAGGTGTTAGTACATTATTCCTTTCTAAATGATGGGTGTTACGCAGAGGGGTATTTTCGTTATTACACTAGTAGGTCAAGGACATGGCATATGCAAAATTATTCGTGGGGTCAGTGTTACCATATGGTGATAGTTGGAACACTTAGAATGACAAAATATAGCTACTAGGTAGCAGGGATATTTTGGTCATTTTAGTAGCCGTGAATAATTTGTCTTTTGGTCCCCGGGGTAGCTCGATGTAACTCATGTATTTTTTAATACATTTGGCTTGTTGGATGAATTATATTGAGAGAGAATTATTTTATTCAGAATGGTCCATTGGGCTAGAATAAAATAATAGTTCATTAGGGTTTTTAATTAATTAATTGGGCTAACCCAATTAGAAAATTAATTAAAAGGTCTTGGCCCATTAGGGTTTGGCCCACTAGGGTTTTAACCCTAGGGTTCTCCCTATATATATCTCTCTTTAGTTGTTTTTCATCTAAGTCGTTTTTTTTCATTCTTCTTCACCGAAGAGAGGCCACGAGTTCGAGTCATACTCCGGAAGATCGAAAGGGTGCGTTTGAGTCTCTGATGCGACGAAGCCGAAGGCTAGCAGGACAGCCGTCGTCTCCACAACGCGAAGAAGCTCCCATCGCTCCATTCCGTCCGGTAATCCGCCGCAAAAGTAAGTCTCCTAGATTCTTAACAATACGAGGAACGTTTTTGATTTTAAAACGCTTCCGCTGCATGCTTTGTTTCCTCGTTCATGATCCTTCATCAACAACTCAACAAAACCCACACCTACCACGGCATAAACCAGCCGTCCATAATTTCCAAACAACCCCAACCTAGGGTTTAATCCAACAATTAATTACTCTACAAAATTTAATATCTCACATAAAGGAAACATTCTAAAAAGAATTAATTAACTCACCTCAGTTAATCTAGAAGAGAAAATTGGTTAATCGCCCACATTGGCATCGCCTATTGGACCGCCATAATGCCCTCGGATTCCCATAACGAACCTCCGGCCCACTCCTCGAGCCCCAAATTATTTTCCAGGACTTTCTCCAATTTTTTTGGATTTTTACCTATTTTCCAGATTTTTCCATTATTTCTTTTCTTTTATTTTTTTCTTTTTCTTTTATTTTTCCTTTTCTCTTTATTTTTCCTTCTTCTTCCTTGGATCTTCTTCTCCCGTGCGGCATTGTGCTTCTTCTTCTTCTTCATGCATCTTGGCAGCCTCGCGCATGGCCGCCCGCCGCCTGGCCAGCCTCCTCGCACGCCTCCGTCGCTGCCTTTGCTCACCCGCTTCGCCGTTTGCGGCTACTGTGCGCTGCCATGGCCGCGCCTAGCTATTGCAACAACAGCTTCGTTCTGCCATGGCCGCGCCTCCGGCTATCTCCGATGATTCCCCGCGCCACCGCGATTGCTATCAGCCTCCACCGCGCCTTCCCTGCCGCTGACCAACGGCTGGAACAATAGCGAAGCTACTGCCATGGCCGCTCGCCTTTGCTGCCTTCGGCCCACATCTCCCTCCATCTTGATCTCTCTCATTCTCTCGATCTCTGGTGAACTTAGCCTCCCACGAGCTCTCTCTCAGCCCTGCTCTCTCAATCTCCCTCTCTGTTTTGATTTCAAATTTTGAAATCTTCCCCAGCACTCACGCACCCGCATATATATATATATACATATATATAAACACACAAATTACTATTTAATCCCTTTAATTTTCCACAATTACAATTAAGAAAATTTAATTACACTTGGGATTTTAATAATAGCACTTGGACCCTCCAAGGCATAAATTAATTATCATCAAGCCACTCTCAACTCGATTTCTTCAAAAATTAATTACCGACATTTACTTGAAAATATCGATTTCATCCCTGCGCCTGCACGGGACCTTTATTTCGACCTGAAAATGCTTCAGGGTTACCTTATTCATAAAACTGGACCACCCTTAAGGTCCCCTTAGCTTCCCGGAAGTCCTTTGCGACTATTCGGTATTTGCACCCCTTCGAGCTTATACAGAATTAAATCCGAAAATTATTCCAGATTGGACTACTTCCAGCGTCATTATCCTCATCTCGAGACGCTCATCAATCTCTTGCCCTCTTCCCTGGACATCCAAGTCCCAAGGCACTCCCTGCCGCCAATTCGGTAATTTTATTAATTAATTTCTCAAAATTGACTCTTGGGCTTCCCGGACCACCTGAGGTCCCTTCAAATAATCGAAATTTATTTATTTTTCAATACCATGTAATACCGGGTATTACAACAAGCCATTACCAACCAACTAAATTACATCTCATAAATCAAACACAAGAACATAGGCCATAAAAAGCTCTTGGATCTTCTTCCCATGCTTTCACATGCCATTCCACCATTGCCTTGACTTTCTCATGCCTTGACAACATATATGTGAGGGTAAGAACCTCATGAGCTATTAAGCTCAATAAGGGTGTAATGCAAAATAAATATGAACATAACAAGATTATATGATGCAAAATGCATGCAAGTGTGGCTAGGTCTCTTTGCCCTCCCAACCCACCAAGGTTAGAGGCATCAACCCACCATTTCAACCATGTTCCCAACAACCCTATGGCCATAGGTCTCATGAACACAAAAGAACATGCTAAATACAACATATACATTTATGAACCATACTTACTACACATTGTAAGGCCACCCTCCCATGGGGCCATCCCTTACCTCATTCTTTTCTTTAAAGCTTCAAATCCTCATCTCAAGAGAGCTCCTATCCTCATCTTCTCCCATCTAAGATGGCATCCCAAAAGAAACTTACTTTGCATACAAAGCATACTAAAATAAAGAGAAGAAAGAATGAACTTACCTTGTCTTCTTCTTCACTTTTTCCTCCATGGGAGACTCTTTCTTTCTTTCCTTCTTCATTTCTTTCTCCAAATGGCTAAAGGAAGACAAGTCTTCTTCACTTGCCATTAAATACTACCCTTTCCCATTTTGAAGAATGGATCCCCACCATTCATTAAAAGCACAATCCATGTGCTTAGGGAGAATTAAATCTCCACATTCCATTTGTTTAGATACATTTCCTCTCTCTTGGAAGAAACACACTCCATGCCATTTCCTCTCTTTAAATCTCCACCCTTGGATTTATTCTCTTTCTCAAGAATACATCTTACCCATTAGATCTCTTGAATTTCCCATTTACTTAAATGGGACTATTTTCATAACTATCACACTTGAGAGACATAATTAATTTCTTTCCCATTTAATTTAATGGAACCATTTTTCACCATTAATGCATGACTAATTTTATTTCTTTTTGGATTTTCTTTTAATCCAAACCATCATGCCTCTCCTTTAATGCTTGAAAGACTAATTTCAAATCTTTTGCATTTAATTAAGTCTCTCTTTTAACTTGGACCACACTAAGCTATGTGTCACTCCAAGACACCAACCTTGGCTTCCAAGTTCTAATCTCCTCCATCCATGTGGCATCACTACATTAATTCACTATTTTAGAGAAAATTAATTATTTTCTCCAATAATTGCATATTTTTCATTTTCCCTATTTTTCATAATTAAATTCCTCTATGGAATTTATTCCAAAATTCCCAAAATACCCTTTGTTAATTTATTAATCCATATATCTCCACATAAATATCAAATTGGGATTTAATTCACTTACACACCTAACTCCACATAGGAATTATTTCCTATTCACCAAAATACCCTTTTATTGGACTTCAGTATCCAAATTACCAAAATGCCCCTCTCATAGGGCACCAATATTTTCAAGAATCTAACACCTTCTCAAGGGAATTTTTGAAAGTTTTCTTACTTCATTTCTCATTCTCATAACACTAGGGTTATTGGGTGTTACACTAGGCCAATCAAAGGGGACCCATCGAGGCTTTGGGAGGCTTTTATCCCGAAGACTCTCCTAGGAAGAATATATTCAAAAATTGCTTTGAGATTTAGGAGAATATTAGGGCACCCCACAACAATAGCACCCCATATTTGAGTTAATATAATTTTGGTAATTATCAATCAATTCTTATGGGAACGATACTTGTACTCATTATTTTATTACTTGTGCGATCCGTACACTTGCGAAAAATTGCTATCACATCTCATGAGCACAAAAATAGTACTGGAAGTGACAAATCAGTTGATTAATTTTGGGTTCCAAGCGGACCAGTCAACCGCTCTGAAGAACAAGTTGAAGGGCTCTCACTAAACCAAAAATGGTCGATAGTTGCATGTCAACCAATTGATCGATTTAGGGTTGCTCGGATCGATCGACTGCTTTCTCAAAGCTGTCGATCGGGTCTCTACTTTTGGTTGACCATTCTACCTCCAATCGACCACTCTTAAGGAAAAAGATCGAGAATAGTCAACCGATGGCCAAAACTAGTCGACCATTTCTACATAAACCTGCAAAAGAGAGAGCAATATTCTGTTCAAAACCCATACACATTATAATAACATCATGCATAGGCCGTAAATACTGAGTCAAGGCTCTAATAGCATTAAAGGGGAACCAACTCTTGAACGACTAGCATCCCGATCCTACCAGTAATGAAGACATACTTAAAAAAGAACCTATTTGTCCATGCACTATAATTCTCCATCGACTAACTTCTCGATCGAGTAAGAGTTATGGACTGATCAAACTCACTAACTTGATAGTTATGCCAAGATCTAGCGTGGTGTATTGAGATGACACATCGAAAATCCTTCTGACATTGAAAACACCTTTTCAATCATGTGCACTCTGGCCAAGGGTTTATAAAACCACAACCACTGCTAATCGCATAGGATGTTCACCTCACACTGGAGGTCAATGGATCACATTTGAAAGTCAATCGAGATTATTACGGGGCAAGCAACATAGTTCAAAAATTTTAAACTTTACCTCGATCATGGCAATTGGATCAACATTAAAAATCAAAACATTTACATACATAATAAAATAAATCTAACATTTAGATTTCTGAGTCGTTCACAGATTTGAGTCATTCAAGTGTCCGGTCTCTAACTAGTGATACGCGGTACGCGTCCTTTGGCGAGGAGAACGAAATGGGAATGCTAGCTTGTAATGACTCGAATTCAGTTATGTAATATTTTATCATGCCTTGAGGTTAAGTTGGTTAGCCTTCATATGTAGTATGTTGTTTTTGGTGATTATTCTTTAAGTGTTAGGTTTAAGCTTGGAGTATTTGAATGTGTATAACGTTATATTTGAATTGAAGGTTAGATATCCAGATGGGGGAGCTTTGTATTCGAATTTGGAGCATGGATATCTGAATAAGGTGTGAGGTATTCGGATATGGTTAGTGTATTTGGATATGGGGGCTTGTTTTTGGGTGAGATATCCGAATATGGCTTGGGGTATTCGGATATCTCCTTGTCATGGCTTGGTATCTGAATACAAAGCTTAGTATTCAAATACCCTTAAGCATTTTAGGCCTCATATATATTTGGATATGAAGATGAGATATCTAGATATCCCCCCTTAAAACACTACAACAAAAACAGGCATTAACGACCAAAAATTAGCGACGACATTAGTTTTGGTCGTTAATGTAGTACTATTAACGACTAAATATAAATCTCGTTGTTATAAGATAACTTTTAACAACAGGTAAAATAAGTCGTCGTTAATCAATCATTTTCCCATCATTATTGACTAAAATTTTTAATTCTAACTATAAAATAAAAAAAATTATTAAAATTTAAGTACTACTTATAATAATTAATTTATTATAATTATTATAATAAAACAATATATCAAATTAATTAATTTATTATAATTATTAGATTTATAATATAATTATATTTTTAAATAAATATTAATTTGATACAATAATTTAAATTATTTTATTACCATATTTTAGATTAATAATTCAAATTATTATTTTATTAGTTATCATAATTATAAATTATTTTATTTTTATCAATTAAATAATTAATAATATTATTTGTATAAATTATTTGATTTTTACTTAACAAATAAATATTTTTTTAAAAAAAAGAGAAAAAAATGTGAGCGGGAATACTCCCGCCGTGTATATCTCTCCCTCTCTTTTTCTCTCTCTCTCTCTCCCTTTCCCCTTCTTCCCCAAATCATCAAATCCCTAACTCCCCTCTGTCCCTCTTTTTTTCTCTCCCTCTCCCTTTCCCCTTCTTCCCCAAATCATCAAATCCCTAACTCCCATCTCTCCCTTTCTCTCTCTCTGTGAAGTACTCTCGCTGTCGATCAATTCGCAGCGCCTCCTGCTGCTGTCGCTGCCGCTGCCTCCGCCTCCGGTTGCCACCGCTGCCAAATCCACCTTCGCCTTCGCTACCTCAAAGAAGGTATATATATATATATATTGTGTGTGTATGTAGTCTGCGTGTATATATATTCTATGTGTATATGTATTATGTGTGTATATATGTATTCTGTGTGTATGTCTATGGATTATGTGTGTATGTATATATATTTATTTGATACTTTGAAACTTTGATTCGACTGATCGTGTGGCGCTAAAGCTATATAATCTTGTATTATGTGTGTATGTATATATTTTACACTGATTGCATATGCTTGATCCTGCTTCTTTCCTTCCTAATTTGACTATTTAGAGCAAGCTTTTGATGTTAAAAAAATAGAGGAACGTACTGTTATAAAACCAAAGGATTCACTTGCTTCTGATGTTAATTGTTACAACTAAGATTCACTTCCTTCCTAATTTGACTATTTATGACTTTTTATTATTGTTCAACTAGTATATGAATTCCAGAATATCCTTAAACAATTAATGTCAATATTATTAATCTCTTTCTTCTTAAATTTGAGATTTTTAGGAAAACACTCTTATTATCCAAAATAGAAAAAAAGAGATAGAAAATAAAAAAAAATGTTGGTTTATTTGTGGATATGGAGTCCTAGTTATCTTTTAGGGTTGTAAAATTGATGCTTTAATTAAAAAGCACATTTTTAATTTTAATTGGTGTAAGTAATTACTTTATCAGTAGGCATTATTATGGGGGCGGGAGGGGTGTTACTATTAGTCCATTAGGAGACATGAAATCACCCAAATGATTTGTTTATTCTCCCAAGCCTAATCATGCTCCAATTTTAGAGCTCTCCACCTCCTCAACAAATTTACAGTGATTGACTTTCATTTTTTGAGCCTCTAGTGAGTGGTTTGTCCTGAAATGATAGTATTTGGTGGACTATTGTTGGCTCAGTTGATCATTGGTTGTGCTCGTACGGTTGGTAAATTAACCCTGATGGATTGGCTGAGTTAATTTTTTATTGAGTGATCGTGTGAAAACAACTCTTTGGTAGATTTTTCTTGGATTGGGAGTCGGATAACGTTTCAAATTGTTACCCTTCTATATAAAGTTAGGGTTTTGGTATGGTTCAATGAGATGGATCACGGATGCATTAACAATGAGGATTCCCCCCCCCCCACCCCACCCCACCCCACCCCAAACCAACACACACACACACACACAAAGAGAGAAATCTGACAACTGTTTTTTTCTTTTTAATCTCAGATGGCATGATTGATTGTGCATGGAGTAAAGACTTATTTATTGTTAGTTGTCATTTTTTTGGCATAATTCAGAATTTTCAAAACCTATATTTTTTTAATGGATTTCCTTGGCATTCTCCACTCTCCTGGCTGTGGCCTATTTTAATTTATTGATCTTTTCTTTGCCGGGTGCATCCTGTTTGGAACCTTTTTATGCATATGTAAATTATTTCAAAAAGACAATAAGCCACGATAGCAATGGTGTTGTTGCTCATTTTTTACTAGAAAGTCATTGGTTCAAGTTATGGAAATAGCATTAAAAAAAAAGTTGTGTGAAAATGACTCTTGCAAAATGAGGAGCATGGTGAAATGGGAATGCCTCCCCCCTCCTCCCTTTAATCTTATTTATTTGTAAAGTATCTCTCTCTCTCTCTCTCACACACACACACAGAGATAAGCTGCCAGTCATTTACACATTTATTAATTGATTTTGTGTGGTATTGCTGCTGGATTGAACAAGCTTTGCACTGGTTCTATTGATTGTGTAATATAGGACTAGAATAATTTTTGTTAATTTGCCAGAATATATGTGTTGAATACATATGTATCATAATATATATTATATTTATTTTTTATTATTTTATGTTGGGTCATAGGACTACATTTTAGTAGATAAAGAAATGTGAGAAGATATGGTGATGGATAAAGATAATTCACAAATTAGAATTCATATAGGTGGCCCTATTCTATAGAACTAAGACTTGGTGTTTTTGTTAATTTACATTTCAATCTACTCTATATTTAAGGGTTTCTATGTTTTGGTACATTTTAGTGATTGTATGTTATATAGTTTGTGATGGAGACGTTTTGAGCTTTGTTAATTCTATTTCTAACATTTTATATAGAAAACATGAACACTTATTTGACTCTAATTTCATGTTTTATTTCTTGTTTTTGTAGGTAAATGAGACAACAAGACTCTAAAGGAAACAACTGCTATCTTGGAGTACATGAACAGTTTTATGACTATATATAGTATTTTCTTGTACATTTTTGAATAGTATATATGATTGTTAAAATGTTACTTTTAATTGAATATCTTTTTTGGTGTATATTTTTGAATAGTATATACAATTGTCAAAGTGTTATTTTTAGTTGAACATATTCTTTGGTGTAATTTGTTGGCAATTAACACGTATATATATACTACTTTTGGTATGTAAATGTTAATGGATAATGATTACTTTGGTGTTATTTGGATGACATGTTTAATTTTATGAGTTTTATTTCAATTTGATATGGATAATGATATATAGGTTTGGTGGTTTATATCAAAACATGATATTTTTATCATTGATGACTAGCAATTGTTTTCATATATACTATTAAAAAAAATTAAAAATTTAAGAATTAAAAAAATATATTTTTTTAACGATAGGAATTATATCGTCGCTAATTGTTCATATTATTAACGAGAGGAAATATTGTCGTTATTGGTTTGTGTTTTGATAACTAAAAAGTTATTTTTAACGATAGGAATTATACGGTCGTTAATTGTTTAGACTATTAACGACGGGAAATATTGTTGTTATTGGGTTATAATTTGGTAGTTAATAATTATTTTTAATGACGGGAATCATATGGTTGCTAATACAATTAACGACGGGTTTATCATTCCCGTCGTTAAAGACTTTTACCCTCGGAGGCAATAACGACGACTGACGACAGGAAAATTCCCATCGTTATAACTTTTTAACGACTAAAAATCAACTTTCAACGACTGATTTTCCCGTCGTTAAAACCCGTTTTTGTTGTAGTGAAAATGGCATGGTATCCGAATACAATACCATGTATTTGGATACCCCTTGGAGAAATGCATATATCCAAATACCAAGCATGGTATTCGGATACCTTAAGCTATGGTTGTGTCTTGCATTTGGATATAGGCTTTGGTATTTGGATATGTAGCAACCCTTCTTCTAGAACAGCTAGGGAAGAGGTGGAAAAGAGATAAAATAAATGCTCACAATAAATCTGAAAATCTGAAGTCATAAAAAATTTGCTAAACGGATCACATCATATATAAAAAATACATCAAATTGTATTGTAATAAAATTATGAACTGATATAAACTAAAACTATAAACACTGGCTAAAAATCCTTCACCTGAAAATATAAAAACCCTAAAAATCTCAAGACACAAAATAACTTCCAAAAATCTTTTGATCTTTGAGAGCGACTGCCCGTACACACTTTACTGCCTAACACTGTGAAGCCCAACATCTGGAACTCCCCCGCTAGGACCAGAAATGGTGAAGAATACAAGGTGAGCCACAAGGCTCAGCAAGTAATAACATGAAATAACATAGCAGCTGAATCAAGAAACATCGATACTCATCAAGTATTAACTATTCTTGCACTAAGGGATTATCAACCAACTGTATGGTTGCACACATATGATAAGTATCAATGCACATATATTGTATAATGCAAGTAAGCAACTTTGGCCCTTAGGCCCACAGAATCTAAAATACATACCTACCTAAACTGAAACCTACAACCATAGAAACTGTAAGCACATACTGTGGGCCTTGTGCCCCTAGCCCTTTGGTCATCACCAGGAGAATGAAACTGAAGCTGAACTGTAACTATGGGCTTTGCGCCCCTGAACTGTGGGTCTTACGCCCCTAAACTGAAACTGAAACTTACAGGATCCCTACAGTCTAAGCTGCTTCGAGCGCATAATGCAGTGCAATGCACATATATATGCTTGCACACAATATGAAGTGCTCCATATAAAGTCATGATCTATGCTCATACTAAGATGTATGCACATAATACCATAACATCTCACATAACAATGCTAATCATAACATATAATCATCCTTAACATATTAAAGCACAACAATTTTACAAGTTATGATTTATGGAATGGGCATGTTAAACTTATCATATTCTAGTATGAGATTCCAATATTTGTGAATATTTAACCTTTCATTCAAATAATAGCTTGTATTTGGATAACTTAGAAGTCAACATTCAGATGTTATAAAATCCATTCGGATGAAATAAGAAAGCATCTGGATGGAAGAATAAGGCATCCAGATGTGGGGTACTCATTCGGATATAAGAAACAACATTCAGACATGATTAAGGCATTGGATGTAAGAAGGCTATGTAAATGAGTGCTTTTCAGATGTAATCTCAAGACATTCGAATGTGAATCAAGTCATTTGAATGTAATATCAAGGCATTTAGATGTAATCTCAAGGCATGTGTGATCTATAGTCATTCGGATGACTCACCAAGATATTCGGATGTCACTGATACAACGGGCCATATTCGAATGCTACAGGAGTACATTCGGCTGATACACACAGAAATCAAACAAAACCATCCGGATGTCTCCCAAGCCATTCGGATATCACTCACAAATATCAAACGAAACCATTCAGATATGGGGATACTCATTCGGATGTCTAAACCTTCATAAGAAATAAAACTTACGATATTAGTGTTCATATTCTAAAACAAACCTATCATCTCTACACCATTCCAGAAGAAACTTGGGAAAACAAATTCCAATCAATATGAAACAATCTCAAGAGTGATTCAAAGATCGTATTGGAAGAATCGCTGAAGGAAAATATAGAAGTTACACAATCAAATGAGAAATTCACTGGACATATATACGTATATATATATTGATTGAACTTGAAATCTGAGAACAAGAACTTGCTGTATACATAGATCATTACACTAAACATGAAACTTGTAACGAAAAGGATTACAGGGAGAGAAACTTGCCTTACGATTTTCTTGATTGGATTGTAACGCAAACTCTCTTATGAAGAATCCTCATAGTGGCTGCAACTCTGGAACTCTCTTCTTCTCACGACATGAGGAAAACTATGCATTATGAGAGTATATATAAAGGAGAAGCCCTAGACATCCATAACTCCTTCTCCTTTTATAACTTTAAAATTTTCAAACTCATTATCTCATCCTCACGCAACCCTATTGTCTTCAAATACGTAACATCCTCAAATTATTAATTCCTAAAAATTTAAAATTCCACATAATATAAATCCCATTTAATGTTATCCTCATAATTTAAAATTTCTAAAATATCACATTAAATATTTACTTAGCAAAATTCTTTTAACCCAAAAATTCAAAATGCAAATAAATAAATCTCAATAAAATCTAAGCCCTCTAATGAGTCATTACAGGATATCTCTTTTGGTTTTTGCTTTCTTGTATTCGGATGGCTGCTCATACATCCAGATATGCTTTTTCATATTCGGATAGCCCTCAGTATATTCAAATAAGCTTTTATGAAAATGACTTCCTAGGCCACTTTTTCGACCCAGACCCTGATTTTCAGGCAGTGGTGGATGACTTTTCATCCAGTCTTGCCATGCGTTTAAACCTACTCTTCTCTGTCTCTTAGCTATATAAACCAAATGATTATTGAGAGAAGAGAGATTAGCTGAGAGTTTGGCAAAGAGTCGGAAGAAGAAGAAGAGAAAGTAGGAGAAGAAGAAGAAGAAGAAGAAGATGCTGGCCAAGCTTCAAAAAAACGGTTTCTTCTTCATGTCAAGCAAGTTTCTTACTCTTCTTACTTCTATAACATTCGTTATTTGGCTTGTGAGAGATTCTGCCACTCTTATGAACGATTTATTTCCTCACTATTGAGTTACAAATGGTTTTATTCGAGAATTATAGGTTTGTTTCTTGTTAGTTTTCTCCATCTTGGTTAGATCCTTCTAGATGGTGGGTATTTTCTTGTGAGCTTTGAAGGGGTTGGTTTTCCCCTTCTGTTTGTTGTTGGAATGAAGCTAGAATGTTGTATGGGTTGGTTCTCATTGGGGCAGGCATATTGTTGTGGCCGAGAGTATAGTGCATGTGGTCTTTGTAATTTATTTCCAGTATGTTGTCATTTCAAATGCATGCAGAGGCTTGGAAATATGCATTTAGGGGATCCATGTGACTTATGGTAAAAGAAGAGGAAGGCCGAACGATGTTGGGTTGGAAATAAAGATACAGCGAAGAGAAAAGCGCTCAAAGATGCAATCCCAAACTTCACCCCCTTCCCTGGACCTAGAGCCACCATCTTTTCATCCATCGTGCACATGGGGCTCATCAACTTTCCTTCTCACTCCAACCAACCTATAGGAAGGAACATGGACGCTTTTTGCAAATTCCATGAGTCCCCAGGGCATACTACAGAATAGTGTCGGGAACTCCAGAATCAGATTGAGAAGCTGATTAGGGGCCAAAAGTTAGACAGATTTGTACTGGACAGGCCCAAGAATCAGCAGGCCAAAAGAGAAGAGCCAAGAAGGGATAATGCGAGGAGGCCCCCTTGCCCTAAGAATGATACTACCAAGAGAAGAGAAAACCAACAACCCCACCAAAGGGAAGGAGAGAGAGAGACAATTAGAGAAGAGAAGAAGCAGGGCCAAGCATAGGAGAAAATGATAACAAGCCTATCATGGAAAGAATACATGTGATCTCGGGGGCAGAAAATTTGGTAGGTGATTCTTCTTCTACCAGAAAAGCATATTTGTGTCAGGCACTACATGTGGATTCGGTAGCAAAAGTTTAGGAGAACGAGGATCCCATCATTTTCACACCCAAAGATCAAAGAGATGTGTTACTCCCTCACGATGATCCTTTGGTTATCTCTATTGTTATTGTCAAGCACCCCATTGAGAGAATATTAGTGGATAGTAGAAGCTCTATCAACCTTCTATACTAGAATTGCTTCAAGAAGATGCATATTGCCCACGACCGACTGAACACAGTCACCTCCCCTCTGTATAGTTTTACCAGAGAAGCAGTGCCCGTGGTTGGATCGGATTAGTTTCCCATTACACTAGGAGACTACCCCTGAGTGATCATTAGACAAGTCAACTTCATGGTGGTCAAGACCTATTCCCCTGCCTACAATGTGATCTTGGGGCGATCTCTTATCAACGTTTTGAGAGTAGTCATTTCTCCAGGGTGTTTGTTGATGAAATTCCCCACGTCATAGGGGGTAGGCCAAGTAAGAGGTAATCAGATACAAGCAAGGGTATGTTATGTGAGATCTACTAAAGGTACCAAGGGAAAGGAGAAAGCAACGATGGGGGAGACCTTAATGATCAGTGAACAAACTCTCAAAGCCAACAAACCTCAACCAGCAGAAACATTTAAAGCAACCCTTCTAAGTCTTAGTGATAACAATAGAAAAGTGCATGTGGGCAACTAATTGGAGGGCCTAAATAAAGAAGAGATCGTCAAGTGCCTACGATCCTATGCTGACATATTTGCTTGGACTCCAACTGACATGCCAGGGATTAGCCCAAAAATCATATCCCATCAATTGAACGTCTGTTCAGAGGCCCGGCTTATCAAAAGAAGAAGAGACATATTACCCCAGAGAGATTGAAGTGCTTGGAAGAAGAAGTAGACAACCTCCTTGAGGCAGGATTCATCAGGAAAGTCCAATACCCTAAGTGGTTAGCAAATGTCATGATGGTGAAAAAATCCAACAAAAAATGGCGGGTATGCATCGACTTCATCAACCTTAACAAGGCCTACCCAAAAGACTCCTACCGACTCCCCAGAATAGACAGGCTAGTTGATGATACCTCAGGATATGCCATGTTGAGTTTTCTGAATGCATTCTCGGGTTACCATCAGATCAGTATGTATTCGCATGATGCTAAAAAAATGGTCTTTATCACAGAAAAGGGGACATATTACTATTAGGTGATGCCTTTTGATTTAAAGAATGCAGGGGCCATGTATCAGAGAATGGTCAACAATGTATTTGCTTGGGGAGGTGTGATAGAACACATATTCTCATATTATTTAGCCCTCAAATTTAGTCTTTTTTGCACATTAGTTGTGTCCTTTTTATTCATCTTGGTTTTATTTTATAGAAATTGGGCTTCACACTATTTTACTTTATTTTTCCAGGTTTATGGGCTATGGGAGCATTATATGGGGCATGAAACGTCTTGATGGCAATGAGATATCTTGGAAATTGGAGATAGAGAAGTAAGGGCAATTTTTAGCAGATTTAACCTCCTGCACTTCCTTCAGTATTTTGGCCAAGATAAAGTTCCAGAATGAAGATGATGTCTTCAGAGATATTGTAAAGGACTTCTAGGGCTTTCTGTAAAGGTATGTTTTGTCCAAATCCGAGTTCGTTTGGGCCTTCAAACAGCACTTCAAAGTCGGGGCTAGGAAGTTGGGTCAAATTAGGAAAGCTGCACAGATGCTGATTCCTTAAAAGGGCCATATCTTGGGCGTCCGATATCCAAATCAAGTGATTCAAAAGCCCAAATTAATCTAATCTTCCTGATCTACAATTCTTATGAAGAGGCCGAAGCCCATAACGCGCGTTAACCTATCCGAAATCGGCTGTGAAGTGGCAGTAACCTAGGGTTTCCTCCTTAAGCCCTACTTAAGCACCTTAAGTGGCCGATTTGGAGAGGATTCGGGGAGAGGGCGTGAACAGTAGCCAGCTTTCATTCTCCCCATTGTTCTTGTCAAGATGGAGGGCTAAGGTTCTGTAATCAGTTGCAATACCATCCTTGTTCCCGGTTTGAGTCTTTGGTTTTAATGGAAATCATTTTTTAGTTTTAACTTTGTTGTTCTCTTGTTTCTGTTCTCTCTTAAATCTGTGTATGTGTTGATGCCGGTTGGATGAATGCATGCATTGCCTTTGTTTGAAAATCCAAGGTTTTTGTGCTCGGTTGAGGCTTTAACTAGAAGCAAGAACAATCAGTCTCGAATCTGTGCAATAAGGGGAATCAAAACTGATAAATCGAACTAAGAGGTTTCTGAAATCTGTTTATTGGTTTTCTTTCCAATCTTTGGCGGTTGTTAAAGGATTATTCTGGTTTTTGATTTGAGAATTGAAACTAAACAAATGGTTTATTGAGAAGGCGATGAAAACTGGGATAGAAGGTTGGTTTGCAATTGATTGCATCTTGATTTCTTGTGTTCTTGCTTATTTAGTTTTCTGTTTTTCATCAAAAACTCCCCCCCCCCCCGTTTAGCCTTGTTTTGACAGATCCGCTTGAGGTTCGTTGGGAGACGACTTTGGGTTGCACCCTTGCTGCAAATCAAAATCATCATTTATCTAATCTATTGGTGTTCGACAGCCCCGATCAAGGTGATGGAAGCCTATGTGGACGACATGATAGTAAAAAGCAAGCAAGATGAGCCACACACCATGCAACTTGAGAAACTTTTTGCTGTGTTTAGGGAGAATCATATGCGCTTGAATCCCGATAAGTGCGCATTTAGGGTGAAATCAGGAAAATTCTTGGGATACAGGATTACTCACAAGGGGATAGAGGCTAACCAAGAAAAAGTGTAAGTGGTAATCGACATATAGTCCCCTTCCTCAGTAAAGGAGGTTCAAAGGTTGACAGGTCGCCTGAGGGCTCTAAGCAAGTTCCTCTCAAAATCTATTGAGTGCTACCTCCCATTTTTCAAGGCCTTAAAGGGGGGAAAGAATTTTTAGTGGACTATCAAGTGCAAGAAAGCCTTTTAAGAATTAAAGGAGTACCCAAAAGAGATTCCCCTATTAACCTGACCAGAAGCCGGAGAGAAGCTATGCCTATTTTTGGGAGTCAGCCATCACGTTGTGAGTGCAATCCTTATCAGCCATGTGGAGTAAGTCAACAAGCAAGTCTATTATGTGAGCAAAGTATTACAAGGGGTAGAGTCATGATGCCCCTACACTGAAAAGATAGCTTTGGCATTGGTGATAATAACAAGGAAATTGAGACCGTATTTTCAGGCCCACGCCATAACAGTATTAACAGATCAACCATTAAGGCAAATCCTATAGAAGCTTGAATGCTCGAGGAGGCTAACCAAATGGGTCATTGAACTCAGTGAGTACGATATTAGTTTCAAGTCTAGAAAGGCAATAAAAGGGCAGGCGTTGGCAGACTTCATAGTGGAATATACTCACTCGCCAATAATGGAAGAAGCCTGCAGTAAAGAGTGGATGTTGTTTTTCCATGGGGCATCAAGTGCCAAAGGGAGTAAGGTAGGGATAGTGTTGATTTCCTCAAAAAATGAGATCTTAGAGTACTCCCTCCGCTTTACCTTTCCCAGTTCAAACAACGCAACAGAGTATGAGGCTTTACTGGCCGGAATGGAATTAGCAGAGAAATTGGAAGTAGAGAGTCTAGCATCCCATAATAATTCTCAGTTGGTGGTACAACAGTTCTAAGGAGCTTATGAAGTAAGAGAGCAGATGTTGGCCTGCTATCTGCAGAAGGTGAAAGAACTCACCCACAGGTTTGAGCATTTTGAACTAATTCAGATTAACAAGTCCCTCAATTAGTACATGGACGCACTGTCAAAATTGGTCTCTGCCCGAGACACTCCTAGATGCCTAATTCACATGGAAGTCCTCCACCAACCCAATGTAGGTGAAAAGGAGGAAGACACTGCAATGCATTCTGTTATGGGGATCGAAGATTGGAGAAATTTGATACTGAAGTATCTGCTCGATCTAGAGCTTCCAGAAACCCCCATAGAAGCAAGGAAATTAAAAACCAACATGACTCGTTTCACAGTAATCGACTAGGAACTGTACAAAAGAGGGTACTCCATGACACTATTGAAATGTTTGGGGCCTGGGGAAGCACAACAAGCCTTAGAAGAAGTGCATGAGGGAGATTGTGGTGAACACCTCAGGGGAAGAGCATTGGCCGGGAAGATCTTGCGAGCCGATTTCTTTTGGCCCACATTGAGGTAAGATGCGATCAAAAAGGTTCGAACCTGTGACAAGTGCCAGAAACATGCTCCCTTGATGGTGAGGCCCCCTGTAATACCCCGAAGCTTGATGTAAAGCTTAGATGTTGTAATGGAAATTGTAGTAATGAAATGAATGGCATTTTGATTCAGGAAAAGAAATAAATCTTTAATTTTATTGATTTGTGAATGTAAAAAGGGGGGTCAAAAATACCTAGGGAAAGAGTTACAAGGTAGGATTCTATGTTTAAGAGGGGAAAAAGTATTTCCAATGGAAGTTGAGGGTTAAAATGTAAACATAAGTGGTTTCAGGGCATTAACGTAATAAGAGAAATGAGGAAACCAGGCCTAAGTGCAAATGTTGCAACTTGTTAAAGGTAAGTTTGTTTTTAACTAAAGGTAATGATTGTGATGATGAATTCTTATCCTAAAGGACACATAGGGGCATGAATTGGAAGCATGGGATTGGATGAGAAATGGAAATTAGAGTTAAAAGATAATTTTAAGAGATAATGAGGGATTTAGTCATGATGACTTAAGGGATATAACTTAACAAGAAAGGGATATCTTGAGATATGGATATCTTGGGAGGTTATATAAAGGGGGGAAGACTTACGTGGGAGTAAAGTATGCTAAGTGTAGTGAGTGCACCAAGTAAAACAAAGAAGAATAGAATTAAAGGAAGCAAGGAAGAAGAATGATGGAGACATCTCATCGAAAATCAACCAAAATAGTGGGGAAATCAAAGAGGTAAGTCAATTTTCTTTCCATAGGATTGTAGAGAACGAAAAGGGGATTCTATAGGTTCAAACGGAGGGCGAAACGGAGCTGAAATGAGCAAGCTATTGCATTTTTTAATTTTCAGTTGCAGGTTCCGTTGCGAGGAAAAAGACAGCGCGTGCATCTCACGCGCCAGCTGCTGCTGCGTGTGGCCTCACGTGGCCACCCTTCTAAGGGCGTGTGACAGCGCATGATAGGGCCTCTTCCTCTGAAATTTTCCATCTTTCTTCCTTGAATTATTTCCTAGCATCCTATGTAAAAATATCTTAGATTTGTGACTCGAAATTTGTGAAACTGCAGCGAGACAGAACCGACACCCCTGTGAACAGTAACCCAACAAGGCCAGCAGCTAAGGTGAATGGTTTCTAGCATTCTTCTTGCTACATATTGATCATTTATTGAATCACTTATGTTGGATGTGAACCTACTCACTTGATTTCCTTGTTTAGCATGTTTCTTTGCTTAATTACTTCACTACATAGCATGAGGTGTTGTGGTAAGCTAGTGGTCGTCATGAGTGGCTCTATGGAGTCACATATTTGTGTTTGATGTGAGCATGGTGTGCGCAGGGGTGATTGTAACACCTTGGCATGGATTCCACAAAAGGGGATTACACTTTGCATATGTGCAATACATACATGCTTTACTTCTTTCATGAAACCACTTCACTTAGATATATGTTTGACTTGTCAGGAACTAAGGAGGAAAGCGAGGCAAATGGAAAGGGAATTATGGACGCTTAGTGTTTTCCTTTTATCTTGTGGCTTATTGTGTAATCTGGTTGAGATGTAAATAAAGCGTTGTATCAGTTTGATGGTTGTACTATTTATTGTTAAATTTAAACACCACCTAAAAAAAAAGGCTTGTGTGTGTTATATTAGCCTAGGAAACCCTTTTAATACTCTTGGCAAGTTCAATCCGTAGCTTTCATTATTTGGGGGTTTCCTAACACCCCTTAGGCGGTTATGTGTATGACTTCCTATGATATTTGAGCTGAGGGGGTATTACACCCCCTGCCCTCATCCAATCAATATTCCAACATCTGTCATTTTCACAATGGGGTCTAGACATACTAGGGTCGTTCTCAGTGGCATCTACTCAAAGGAAATTCTTATTAGTAGTTACAGATTATTTCACGAAGTGGGTGGAAGATGAACCTTTGGCAACCATAGCTGAAAAGAAAGTAGAGGGGATGGTATGGAAGGATATTATTTTTTGTTTCGGTGTGCCCCATATACTCAACATAGATCATGGAACACAGTTCGACTCAAACGCATTCAGAGCTTTTTGTCACTAATGGGGGATTAGTTTGAGAATGGCGTCTGTGGCGTATCGACAAGAAAACAAACAAACCGAAGAAAGCAACAAGACCATGCTACATGGACTAAAGACCCAATTGGAGAAGGTAAAAAGCAGATGGGCCAATGAACTCCCCAGCATCTTGTGGGCATATGGCATGACTAGTAGAGTACCTACTGGGGAAACACCTTTCAGCTTGGTGTATGGGACGAACGCTCTTATCCCTGTGAAAGTGAATCTTAGCTCACCTTGGGTCATGGCCTTTAGGGAAGAGAATAATGCAGATTGTCTAAGGGAGAATCTGGACCTGTTGGATGAATTAAGAGAAAAACAACGGTACAATTGGTAGTTTATCAGATAAGAGTCTCCAGTTATTACAACAAAAGGGTTTGCCCTGGTAAACTCAAAGATGGAGATTTGGTACTTAGAAAGACGACCATCACCAATTCTCTCAAAGAAGAAGGGAAACTCAAGCTGAATTGGGAAGGGCTCTATAGAATCCAAAAGATGTTGGGGCCTAACACATGCATACTATAAATGCTACAAGGCGAGATTATGGGCAAAACTTGGAACACCATGCACCTTAAGAGGTACTTCTTAGCTTTACTGGTGATGAACTCTAGTGGAAGGGACGAAGCACGAGACGCAAGGTCGAGCCTGTCACCAGAAGTGTTGCTCGATCTGGCCAGGGGTCGGGATTCTCTTTAATTTTTCATTGTAATTATATCCCAAATGAATAAAAGAATGCACCCTCTATATTCCCATGGAGTAGGCGAAACTATAAGCCGAACCACGTAAAATCTCCAAGCGCTTGGATTGTTTGTATGCCTCATAAAATGTGATGCAGGTACAACAAATTAAACATCGCACGCCCCCAAAGGACAAGTCGCCTAGTGGCAATCTGGCGCTGATGAACACAACCTACTCAGGATCACCAGAAGATCCGATACCCATGCCCACGAGCTCACCTAGATCCCTCGATTGAGTCTAGAGCTATGCAATTTAGCTAGACTGGATTCCTTGGTTGATCCGGTGCCTAAGCCTCCTGACAAACTCGGATGTCTGGCAAAAATCCCGTGTTGGGTTACTAGCCAAACCTGGATTCCCTGAGGTAGACTAGCCCCAAGCAAGTGTGAAAAAAGATGAAGTGACTGTACAACAGTTCTGACATGACCCCACTTACCTAGGTTGAGTCACCCGATCGTAGTCTAGCACCGATGACCTCGCACTGGCCCGGGATGGCTGAATGTTCTTACGCTTATGCCCGCAAGCTAACCTAGATCCCTTGATCGAGTCAGGTGCTAAGTCCCAAAGCTAGACCTGACTCCTTGGTTGATCCGGCGCCTAGGCCTCCCGGCAAACTCGGACGCTCGGCAGGGATCCTGTACAAGACCTTTGGCTAAACCCAGATTCCCCAAGGCAGACCAACCTAAAAAAATGGACATGAAAGACATAGCAACCAGCACGCACAACTCTCATGGGGATTAAGCCACTTAGATACTTCCTGGCATAAGGGGCCGTGGCCTAACCCGAGACCATCGGATGCTCCGACACCTATGCCCGTAGGCTCACCTGGATCCCTCCATCGAGTTAGATGCTAAGCCCCAAAGCTATACTTGACTCCTTGGTTGATCCGGCGCCTAGACCTCTCGATAAACTCGGACGCTCGACAAGAATCCCACGTTGGACCATTGGCCCCAAAAAAATAATGATGACGAATGGAAAATAAGTGATGAATGGTGGTGACCCTACCTCTGGGGGTTCGGTCGCCTAGAGATAATCTGGTGGTTATGACCTTAGATCGACACAGGATCCTCGGGCATTCTGACGCCTATGCCCATAGGCTCGCCTGGATGCCCCGGTTGAGTCTGGTGCTAAACCCCAAAGCTAGACCTGACTCCTTGGTTGATTTAGCACCTAGGCCTCCTGACAAACTCGAATGACCGACAAAAATCCCGTGTCAGACCCTAGGCTAAACCTAGATTACCTATGGTAGACAAGCCCACCAAGGAAAGGCAAACGCCTTCGAAAACCACACTGAAACTACATGTTTGCCCTCAAGACATCTTGCGAAGGTTTGGCAATAAGGCGCCCTCCCTCGAGTCGAAGCACCTAGAGAACCCGATACCGTAGCATGGGTTTCACAATCAAACCAGGGACGCAACGCTCTTCCTAAATTCCTTGTACTGAATGGTTCTTGAATACAAGCCATGAGGGAGAGCTGAAAATATCTTACCCCAAAGACAAACAAAGAAAAGATTAAATTAGGAATGACTTGAATCTATAGCAATAAGCATGAATGCAAATGCATAGAAAATCAACCCAAAAAGAAAAGGATAATGAGCTTAACAAGCTCAAATACACAAGCAACGACATGACATAAAATGCCTAAGGTAAAAAGTCAAATCACCAACATAGAAAAAGAGCATGAACATGAAATAGAATTTAAACTCTTTACACATGAAGAAAAACCATGTAGAGGGTGTTAGTTTGATTAATAGAGAAAATATCCCAAGATAGGGGGGTGAATTGGGATATCTATAAATTTTAAATTTTAATAACACTATATAGAGGAAGAAGGGGGGGTTTCAAAATACACGATATATGTTTCAAAACTAAACTTTCTGTTTGACAAGTTTCAAAACAAGGAATCAATGTTTTGAAATAAAAGTTTTTGTTAGAGCAGGTTTCAAAATGTGGATGCAATGTTTCGAAATAAAGCTTTCTAATTTTGGATATTTCAAAATCTTAAGCTTATAATTCAAAAACTTAATTTTACCAAAGTAATGACTTTCTTGAAAAACAATAGGGGAGAATGTTTATGATCAATTTTACTAGCTTGCTTTGGCTAACAA
This sequence comes from Diospyros lotus, assembly GCF_014633365.1. Lineage (NCBI taxonomy): Eukaryota > Viridiplantae > Streptophyta > Magnoliopsida > Ericales > Ebenaceae > Diospyros > Diospyros lotus. The sequence continues at coordinate 20,145,371 of NC_068345.1, forward strand.
AAAAATCTTTTTAACTTTTAACAAAATACCTAAAATTGATTGAGCAGTGGACAATAAAGAAAAGAGAAATGAGAATACGAGAATTTTATAGTGGTTTTGCACCAAGTCCTAGTCCACTGCCTTCAAGTCTCCCCACTTGAAGGATTTTCAATCCCAAACACTATCAATCAAGATAAACAAGGGTTTTACCAAGTTTCACCCTAAAACCTTTACATACATGAATTTTTAAGGCTAAACTCAAACCTTACAACAATTGATAAAAATAATGAATTTAATTTTATAGCCCAAAAAATTTATAATAATAACTCTTTACCAATGGTTGTACCAACCTCTTACCAAACCTTTAGATAAGAAAAGCCTAGGAGTAAATATACCACTTGAATTCACTTGCTCTTCCTTTTCACATTCAATGCACAAGATTGATTAAGGAAAGTAGCTTGATGCTTCAATAAATGTTTTTGTTCTTGTCTTTCTTGTCTCTATCTTTAAACACCTACTATTTATATCAAGACATAAAATTTTGGTCGTTTCTAGCCGTTAGAGACAAGTTTTCACGAAGTTTGAAGACATGTTTCAAAACATAAATATGAGATTTTAAAACATCCCAATTTGCACTAAGGTTTCGAAACATGTACCCCATGTTTCGAAATCTTTGACCTTACAGCTAGCCTTATAGACTAGGATAGCATTTAATGCAAAACAAAAACTCTTACCTACCAAGATTTGCAATGATTACCTTTTTAAAATTGAAATAACTTTCACAAAAATAGTTCTAACAGCTTGAAAAGGTTTTACTTTGTGAAATATGCTTCTAGACTCATACATTAATGCATAGCATAAAGATACAACATGCATAATCACATTTACTTTATGAAATATGCTCACATGAAACATACATAAGTTAAGTATTTCACCATTACTTGAATGAAATATAGCACATAGAACATTGAAAATATGTTGAGCACAATATATGCTACTCAACAACAAGACTCAACTTTTAACACAATGATGCATCATACATAACATATTCACATGAAACAATCATTAAGTCAAGTAACTCACAATTACTTGACTGAAATGAAACACATACAACACTTCAAATATATTGAGCACAATACATGTTACTCGTCATTAAATCACATCATATAATTACTAAGATGCACTAACTTAAACATCATTATTTTTCATTCATATTTAACAAAAAAAGAGCACACATACACACACACACACACATATATATATATATATATAATTTCTATTTTATGAGCCTTAAGCCAACAATTACTACTAATGCATACTTTGAGTAATTCTTGAAAGATAGAAACTTTAGAATTCTATTACTCAAATACATTGGACCTAATCATGAACAACACTATAAAGTATTGCTAGAACATACACAACATTTAATTTCTTTCAAGAAATATTTTAACCATATCTAGATGCTTTAAAATACAACTACTTAGTTCCATCTACAAACTTACTTGTTGTGTGGTGCCCTAAAAGTTCCCTAAGTCCTAAGCATGTCTCTCGAAGAATCCAAGTTCCCAAGAGAGTCTCTGGGGCAATAATCACCTAAGCCCCCTATAGGGTCCCTTGAGATGGCTTGGCCTAATCATTTTACATAAGTTCAGAGACACCTTTGAGACCTCCTAGACCCAAGTTACCCAATAGCCTAGAAAACCTCTTTAAGACCACCTAGAGATAGCCATCAAGGCACTTCAACTTTGAAGACATCTCTAGGCCATCTGGCCCCACTTGATACATCCCCCAAAAGAGTTTGAGGACTCAACCATAGGCCCCACCTGTTGTTTATAAATATTTGTATGCTCTAAGGAAAACTAATCTTTTCGGAATCATTAAGACCCTATTATTTCTCTCTCTAAGGCTTATCCGAAAGACACTCACCTTATTGAAAGTAAACAAGATGACTACGGGGCAAGCAGCGTAGTTCAAAATTTTTGAACCTTACCCCTATCCCAGTGATTGGATCAACATCGAAATCAAATCATTCACATACTAAACAAAATAAATCTAACCTTTAGATTTTTGATTCGTTTGCAGATTCAAGCTGTTCAAGTGTCCAGCTTCTAACTCGTGATACCCGACACGCGTCCGTTGGCAAAGAGAGCGGAATAGGAGTGTTAGCTCCTTCTCCTTTTCGCGGCTTGTGTATGGAAAAAAAAAATGCCCTCTTTTCGTATTGATGCAAAAAAAAAAACGGGAAAGAGTGAACGGAAACTTTTTTTCAACTCTTGAAAAACTATACAACCATTAATTAATTTTGGACAACCCATAAAGGGATATTTATAAGAGAAGCTCTAGGGTTTCTTAAACCCTAATGGATATGGGCCGGCCCATTCATCCTAATCCAACTAGGAACTTAATTTCTAGTCCAACTACAAACTTAATTAAGTGGCCCAAATCTAATTCAAGCTCAAATATAATATTTAATTTAATATTTGGATTAAATCTAATTTAGCCCAAATATTTAATTTAATTTAATGTTTGGCCCAAATATTTAATTTAATTTAATGTTTGGCCCAAATACTTTATTTAACCCAAATATTAAATTATGCCCAAATATATTTTATTTTCTATTTACCACTCTAACAAATAGAAAATTATTAAATTAGAAACTCCTTCCTAATTTAATTAATTGTCATTTTAGGAAACTCTTTCATTTATGATGACCCCTCGTCACATCGACATCATTACATCTATTTGTTCTTTTTCCATGAGAACCTACGACGGCATAACTTCTTGCCGAAGTGCCCCACTTAACCATACATTCACTCTCCTGGTTTAAGCCAGGGACCGTACCTATTGCGTATGACTCATTAGGCTTTCGAATATGTTAGCAATGTGTCGGTACGAACACATAAGACAAGATTGGCCTCTAGCAAGGCGTCATGTCTTCCCAATTATTCAAAAGGATTCATAATCCGCAAATAACCTTTCATGAGCATGGTTACCGTGTAATCCGATCCTCTCGTCAATGTATCCATTGTGATCTCAAGTTGGTGATGTGTTGCTTGATTACGATCACATAAGTTTTCTTTGGTCTTCCGGACATCCTCACTTAATAGAAAGTGAATCAATAACTCCTTATTGATCTCTTTCACCACGACCATGGATTTAAAGTGAATATCCATCGAAGGCGCCTTAGATACATCATCCTCTATCAAGGGATAGACGAATCTCATCTTGGTTATACACCCATCTCCATAAGCCTCACGATATGCCCAACGATCGCCCACATGCAGCCTTTGTCTAGGCCCATTGAAATGATGTCAAAGCATATCGGTCTTCTTATGAGATGATCGTGACAACCTTAGGTCAAGGATTAGTTACACCCATCTCGTATGAGAATACCATCAACATATAACCAAAATGGATTCTCATGGCAAGTCATGTCTAGTGACACATTCTCCAACATTGGTCACCTATGTACTTGTCTAGGCATCTCCATACCTATGGGTGTGAGACCCCCATTACTATTACATAGCGCATACAAGTCTTACTGTAATTATCAATGTCCATTCTTGACATTGCTACGACTTGGGACATTTAATGATGTCTAGAAACTGTAATACATTATGTCACATCTTTATAGATTAATCACAGTATACATCATATGGAATTCTATCTAGTTTCATCCGGTCATTACAATAATACAAAAAACTAATCGAATGACTTCTTGTGAAATTGAATAACTCCTTATTCAATAATAAATATAATTGCAAATGTCAGTGTACAACATACCCAATCTGATTGGGTTTAGAGCACTTACACTAACAATTTCTCACTTGCACTAGAGCCAATCACTCATGTATCTCATACCTGATAATCGAACATGACTTTCATCCGTCGACACTTTCTCTATATATGTCACCTTGACTGATAATCTCCATTATCAGATGGTGATGCGGTAATACAAATTTGATTCATTGATGAGACCGTGGTTCCTTCGCTTACGCGATGGATCCATTGTTGTCACAATAACTATTATTGGATCAACAATGCTAGACACCACTCGAAGTTCATCAATGAACTTACGGATCCATACAACCTTCTTAGCTGTTTCGAAGGCTGTTATGTATTGGGCTTCAGTTGTTGAATCTGCCACTATCTCTTGTTGGAACTCTTCCAACTCATGGCCTTGCCATTTAGGCAAAATATGAATCCCGACTATGACTTGAAATCATCATGGTCGAACTAGAAACTGGCATCCATGAAACCTTTCACGGTATGCTTTCCTTCTCCATATACCAAGAACATCTCTTCAATCATTCTCAAGTACTTAAGGATGTTCTTAACTGTAATCCAGTGTTTCTCACCTAGATCAACCCGATATCTACTGCATATGCTCAAAGCATATGCAACATTAGGCCTCTTACATAACATAGCATACATGATCGAGCCAATAGACAAGGCATATAGTGCTCGACTCATCCTATCTCTCTCATCTTGTGTCTTTGGACACATAGTCTTGGAGAGATGTATTCCATGTGATATGGGAAGATTTCCTCTTAGAATCTTCCATGCTAAACCTCTTTAGCACATTGCCAATGCACGCGCTTTGGGAGAGTGCTACCAACCTTCTGGATCTATCTCTATAGATCCTTATTCCCAAATATAGGTTCTTTCTCCCAAATGTTTCATGGAGAAATTTTCTAAAAGTCATCTTTTAACTGATTGCAACATGGGAACAACATTCTAATGAGAAATATATTATCCACATATAGGACTAAAAATGGTAACCACGCTCCCACTAACCTTCTTCTCCCAAATTCTTCATGGAAAAATTTTCCTTATTCCCAGAATATAGGTAGCTTCTCCCAAATTCTTCATGGAGAAATTTTCTGAAAGCCATCTTTTAATTGATTGCAACATGGGAACAACATTCCTAATGAGAAATATATTAACCACATATAGGAGTAAAAATGGTAATCGCACTCCCACTAACCTTCTTGTAAACACAAGGATCAACTTCCCTTTTGTGAAAAATCAAACCTTTTGACCTTTTCATCAAAACATTGATTCCAACTCTAAGATGCTTGCTTTAGTCCATAAATGGACCTTTGCAACTTACAAATCTTATTTTCATGTTCATGGGTAACAAAACCGTCAGGCTATGTCATATACACATCCTCAACCAGGTTTCTTTTAAGGAAAGCTGTTTTGTCATCCATCTGCCATAACCCAGAGTCAATGTCAGATATTACCTCATCATAGGTAGTAGGCTCATTGTTCACAGATAGAAGCACATCTCCATGTGCCGAGATGAGAAATCCATATCTCTATTGCTCTCGATAAACCCTTCTCGACCTATCAGGGTCTTGTGTAGAAGATTGGGAACTGACACAACATCTTGTGTCTGATCTTCCTCGAGTTCTTAAGGGGAGCATTTATTTGTGGTTCACCTCGAATCTCTTTGAGCTCAACATTCCTTCCACTAGCCGTAGCATCTAAGAATTCCTTCTCAAGGAATGTCACATGCTTAACAACAAACACCTTTTGTTCCTGTAGGTGGTAAAAGTAATATCCACTTGTTTCATTTGGACATCCCACAAACAGACACCTCGTCGATTTGGGTTCTAGCTTATTATTGTCAACATGCTTGACATAAGCTTCACAACCCTAAATCTTGAGAAAAGACAGATTTGGTTTCTTTCCTTTCCCTATCTCATATGGAGTCTGAGTAACTGACTTACTTGGAACCCTGTTCAAAACAAAGATCACAATGAAGAGTGTGAATCCCTTAAATGAAGTCGGGAGTTCAGTGCAACTTATCATGGACCATGTCTAACAAGGTCCTATTCCTCCTTTCAGACACCATTCATCTCCAGTGTTCCAGGTGGAGTCCGTTGTGAGAGAATCCCATTCTGTTTTAAGTGATTTAGAAACTCACTATAAGCATTCGCCACCTCAATCTAATCAAAGTAATTTGATGTTTTTCCCAATTTGTTTCTCTACTTCAAATCTGAATTCTTTGAACTTTTCAAAAGCCTCAGATTTGTGTCTCATGAGATACACATAACCAAAACATGATCAATCATCAGTAAAGGTTATGAAGTAGACATATCCACCTCTAGCTTGGGTGGATATGGGCCCACACACATCAATGTGCCCAAGCCCTAGCACTTATGTAGCCTTCACTCCATTTACTTTAAAAGGAGACTTAGTCATTTTTCCAAGCAAACAAGATTTGCAAGCACCTTATGATTCATAATTAAATGTGTCAAGATATCCAGCTTTATACAAGTTAGATGTGCGAGTCTCATTTATATGATCAAGGCGACAATGCCATAAATAAGTGCTATTCAAATCACCTAATTTAAATCACTTAATATTTATGTTATAGATAGGAGTATCAACATCAATGACATACAAACCGTTACATATTGTTGCTTTACCATAAAACAACTCATTTTATAAAATGAACAACTATTGTTCTTAAATAAAAATGAATATCCATCCTTATCAAACAAGAATTAGAAATTATATTCCTAGTCAAACTAGGATTGTAGTAACAGTTATGTAAATCCAACACAAGCCTATGGGCAATGTCAATAAATAGGTCCCTACAACTAATGGAACAACTTTTGATCCATTTCCCACGTGTAAGTACACTACTCTTATTATTAATCTCCTCGTACTCCTAAGCCTATACACAAAAGTGAAAATAAAGTACTAGATCCAGTATCTAAAACCTATGTGGACTGATCAGAAGTAGATAGATTAATTCCAATAACATAAATACCTGAAGTGCCTTGAGTAGAACTCTTCTTACTCTACAACTCCTGGTTTATCACAGTGGAGATAGATCGCATCCTCCTTGCCCTTTCTGGTTTTGGACTTCTGGATTCTTCCAGATTGCGCTATGGAAGAACTTTTCTTCCTTTTGGCATTCTTACTCTTGGGCTTCCCCCTGTGCGCTTTGGGCCCTTCAACTAAGAGAACATTTCCCTTGGCCTTTTATCAATTTTGGGCTCGACCTCCATTAGAATGGACAATAACTCTCCAAGAGTCTCTTCTATAACTATTAGGGAGGGAGTGTAGCACCAAATCTAGGGTAAGTTTCTTCATCCATACTCAAGTTCAGCTCTAGTAACTTGTTGATAAAACCTATCATCTATATGACATGCTTCTCAACAGATGATCCTTAAGCCTAGCCATGATCTCATAGGCATCATAACTCTTATGTTGTGACCTATGTTTCGGGGTCATGGCAGCCAAGACGATATACCAAACAATGATCATATCACCCTTGTGCATCATCCAGGCCTTATGTGCTACTATTTACCCAACTGGTGGCTTCGCAAGAAGATATCTCTCTATCATATAGAAAATCTCATCATACATGAGGACTATCCCTAAGATGATCTCCCAGTCATAAAATTAGTCCAGTTGAAGGTATTATTGCCCTCGAGTATCGATCTTATCGACACGTTTCTAGACATTCTAGATCAACAACCAAAAATAGAGATATTATTGTAATCATATTGAATTAAGAAATCATAAATTGCAAGAAGTAATTTTTTATGATTGCTCCTATTATTTTCTACAAGTTTGCCACCCTCAAGACATAACTCGAGAATTCCC